>NC_070632.1:22105280-22438936 GCF_947347685.1 Pleuronectes platessa
TTCTGCCTAATGATGCATGGTACAGTAGTGAATCTCTGCCTTCTTCTACCTATGTGACTCACACGATTTACTTTCCACTTTTTGGAGCTGACGTGTTGAGAATATGCTAATTCACAAGTATTTTATGGCTCTTTATAAAAACAAAAAAAAAGAGCTGTGAAGGCCACTGCTGTGCTGATGCAGCATGCGCCATCATCCGTGGGGTCAGTATCCTTCAGCTTCCGAGTAAAAGGAATTCTCTGCGTTTATCACGCTCACCGCATGGAGTGAATTTAATACTCACAGCGTATTGGATTCTCGACAGTGGGCTGCAACTGTGGATGAAAACTATCCAGTATGGATGTGAAGAGCTATCAGTAAACTCAAGAGTTCATCCAAAGTTCAGATTTCTTTAATTCTTTAAACTACGATCCCAGAGAAGCTCAGGCTGGTATCAAGATGGCAACGTTTCACCCCCTGAAAGTCTAATCTAAAATATTCCAGAGGGTCTCAGAGGGTCTTTTCTCTTCACGTCTCATGGGATTCAAATCAGCAGCTAAGCATAATGAAACTCCCATTTGTTTTTTGTAAAGAAAAATCTAACCAAATCAAGACCAAAGCTGTTTATACTCTTTAAACTAAAGCTTCAGTCTTGATCTAGAGGCAGTTTTTGATCTGAGGTTCTTTCATATTCTGTGTCTCTGGAATCAGACTGGTCATGCAAAGTCTGCAGCAGGTTAGAATGTCTACAGCCGGTCCAACTCGCTCTGTTTTCCAGCAGGACACGGAGCGCATATGTGAACAGTAATAGAAGAAAAAACTATACATGCTGAAAGTGGAATGTTGCTGTAGGGAAGCAAGTTGTTTTCTCCAAACACATCATCTTTATAGTATAAAATCCTCAGTAATTAGAAGCAGAACACACAAAACTTTGTCCTTCCTCCTTCACACTAAACAACACATGTAGTCAACATAAAGTCTCATCAGCTGAAATCAACTAAAGGAAGAAAACAAGTATTAAACTAGCTTTATATTTTATAGGTAGAAACTTTATTCCTGCATTAACATTTTCCTTCAGGGAGGGCTCAAAGTAACAGCCAACACATTCCCAAACAGCGATACATTACCTCCAGGCCGGTGTTCCGCGTCAGCTTTGGCGGCTCGTCGTTGACTGGTATGACAGTCACTGAGATGGTGACAGGGAGGCTGCGGCGCTCAATCTCATAAATGGAGGCAGAGAGTGTAAAACTGTCCTCTGTGCTCTCGGTGCTGTCATGCATGTAGTAGATGTGTCCAAGTTTCACCTGGAGGAGACAAAGAGGATCCAGTTGTCACTCAGTGTGGAAGCAGACTCCACCGGCAGGAAACATCACAGCATAGGGAAAGGCGGAGTGAGCCTCAAAGAGGGAATAAAGCATTTTACAGTGACAGAGTCTGTGTCTCTCAACACCTCCATCCACAGAACACACATCCTGCAACAAGAAAGAAGGTGAAACTAGAATTAAAGACAAGGTTTCCTTCCAGAGCTGATGTGGGAACTATTACATGTCTCTTCTGCGATGAAATATATTAATGCTGGTTTTAATTAAAAATTTATAACCACAAATATTAAAAAAAAATCTATGTTTTGGAACAATGTACAGCCACTTTCTGTGTTCTAAAGGCATTTTTTTACTTTCCAGGAAGAGTAACCTCAGCAAAAATGTATGGGTGAAATTTACTTTGATTTCTTACTTAGATTTAAACTAAGCACACAACATCTAACCTGGTCACTTGCTGCATTTGTCTTCCTCGCTCTCTCTCCCCATTTCATACTTACACTGTCCTATCAATAAAGGTAAAAAGGCCCCAAAAATATCTGTAGAGATGGGAACCTTGTTATCGCCACTTTGGCTTGAAGATCTCAAATTCATAGCAGAAAGTCTTTGAGTTTGAAGTGAGGCTTCTGTGTATTTCCTGAGTCAAACTTATCCTTTGATTGTTTATTTTTTTTAAAGCATGTCCGAAAAACATCAGCTGGTCTCCATTTTATGCTGTCTGTGGTTCGCACACTGTATCTGTTGTTTTCTTTGTAAGTGAAGTTGGAAGTCCAGCCTGTAATCAGGTCTTAACGTCTGCCAGCAGCACAGGAACCAGGAGATTCTCCCCTGTGGGACGAACCCTTGAGGGGAACCAGATGCACAATAGAATCAGTCACCCAGTGTCGAGTGAGCTAGATGGAAAACAGCACCTGTGGCCACAGGACAAGCCGACACTGTGGACTGTCTGCAGACAGAAACTCAGTGCCCAGCAGCACCCTGTGTTCTTGTTACTCTGTGCTGCGGGCTTATCTGGATCTCATAATCTGTCTACCTTTCCTTTTCGCCTGATACCTTTTGACAAATTTACAGAGTCAGGGCACTTCTTTGCACAAAGGACAGTTGGAAACTTGTAGAAGGAAGTCTGCTGGGACGAGAGGACCTGCTTCAGAGAAGAGGAAGTGCCAAATTGATCCCATATGATGGGCATCATTGTGGAATAACAGGCCCCTTCATCATTACTGATCGAGGAAAGTCAGGGAGACAATCAGTCTGCTCGATGGGACAATAAACAGTGGGTGGTTGTTGGACATGTGGCCTTCAGATTTTTTCAGAGAAAGACTGATGTGTGCGTCGATATTTGATACCAGCTGCCTGATTTATTTATACTTTCATTGGTGATTAATATGAAATCATGATTGATGCTTTACCGACTGTATTTTGGGGGAAATTAGAGGAACAAACCACAGAAGTTTGTTCACTTTGCTCACATTTGGTGCTTTGTGCTCAAGAAAAGGCGTCTGTGTGGACTTTAATAGGTTTCCACAGATGGAAGAACTAATGGAGACCTGATGGAGAAGTGAACCTGATGAAAGTAAAGGTGCATTAGAGCAAATTGTGTCAGATTTCCTGTATTTCTCCAAGTTGGATCCCACTCAGCGCAACATATGTTTCTGAACGTGTACGTAATGCAATCGTTTAAAGCGTAATTCAGAGTCAGCATTGTGGTGAGGGAAAAACGCTGCACACTGCGCGACACAGATTCAATAATGATGTGGCACATCTGGGCCACACGTCCAATAGAGTCACTTTACAAACGTGTAAATGTTCATGCATGAGTCACGGTATAATTTACTGTACAAACCCACTCACAAAATGACTAGTCAGTCTAGTTCTCAGGGGCAGGTGTGTGTGTGTGTGTGTGTGTGTGTGTGTGTGGGGGGGGGGGGGGGGGGGGGGAACTCTCCAAATGGATCTTACAATAGCATTAAACGTATAAGAGAAAAAATACTGCGATACAGATATGTGCTCACACTCCTAACTTTATCTTGCTGGGCCGACTGGAGCTTGAGCATTAATCTCTGGATATGCCTGATGGATTGGGCATTGGGAAGTTCTTCTTAAAACCTACCTACGCAGTTTTTACGACAATTCTGACATTCATCAATGTTTTCTTACTTGGGATTTGCCATATGTATCTATGCACATCAAAGAGCACTCTTACCGTCACTTGACTTCTGATATGGTTGGGTTGAATAATCTGTTGTTTTTTTAATAATAAAGTTGTAAATCAGCTAGATATTTTATCATTCATAATATTTTTTACGGGTTTGGTTTTACAGGCTGTACACCAATGTTCCATGGTTTAATCTGTACAACCTTACGTTAAGAACACATGAATTTGACAGAGTCTTCTCAGGAACTTTCTTAAAAACAAATTTGAGAAAAAATTGAAATGGATTGTTCATCCACAAATGCAAATTCACTCATTGTTTACTCACCACTATGCTGATGAAGGGTTGGTGACGTGTTTGAGTCCCCCCAAAAAACTAAGGAGTTTCAGGACTAAACAGCTTTGCATTCAAATCCAATACAATTGAAGTAACCGGTGATCAATGACCTCGTTTCGAGTTGAAATTGATTGTCTTTTTTTTCCGCATTTGTAGAATCGGTCACCATTTCCTTCAATTGTATTAGATTTGGCTACAAATCCATCGGCAAAGTGGTGAGTGGATAATGACTGAATTTTCATTTTCCTGTGAATTATCTCTTTAAGAAGATATTGTTGAATGAGGCATCACCACACACCAGCGGAAATTCCGTCATTTCTGACACGCCCCACCGTTTGCAAGGAAAGGAACGGTAAACATATACTCAGCTTTAATCTTTGGTGTGGTACAAGAGCTGACAATGTTTTGAACCAGCAATCTTTTTTCTCTGGCATTTGCATGATGGAGGATCATAATGTGGATCTATGCCTTTCCACTACCAACGTTATCCCTCTATATAGCTTCTAGACAGATTCAAGTTGTACATTGGGATCTCTGAGCAAAAGTTTGAGTGCGTCTGGCAGCGGCAATGCGCAGGAGGTTTGTGTGCACTTACACATTATTATAGGAATATACTGGGCCAGTTTATTTTGGCTTGGGGCGCTCCAGAGGCATCGTCAGTTTTTCCACAATGGTTCAGCAAAGTAGACAGGAGTAGCGGCCGACCAGTGTCGATGCAGGAGCTATGTGATATGGGTCCAGACGTGTGTGCTCCTCTAAACTATGTGGTCCACTCAGAATGCATGAGGTTTTTCCACTGGTAACTACTCATGCATTTTTAATATTTTCCTAAAGCTGGGGCCTCTGAACCACATGGAGGGAGAGCAGATAACTGTGCTGCAGCAGCGCCCACATCCTCCCTCCCCTCTCTGCAACACAACAAATCCAAAACAGCACTGAGCAGTGACTGGGGAAAGTTCCATAGTGACGCCGTTGCTGTGGAAGAACCACCATGATCTGGTCATGAGAGGAAGATGCTACACTTCCTAGATTACTTAAATGGGATAAAATATAGATACATGAGATTTGGGGTCTTCTGGGAAAGTTTTTGTCCCAGGGTGTTAAAAAAAACATGAATCAGAAGAAATTTGAGGGACGGGTATGGTAATATCCTTGAAAATAATTTAAATGCATCTAAGCCTTAAAATGTGGGATAGAGAATCCAATGTTTTCGTGGCTTTGACGATTCATGTGGTTCACATTCCTTTCACTAACAATTTGGTCCAACCAACTGTTTGCTGGTAAAACGTTTTTATAGTTTTATTTCTCTCAGCATCCAGTGAATCTGATAATTGCAGGCATAGCAAAACCAAAAGACACAATTTTGAGGGGAACTTTGAAGACAGAGACGTAAACCAAAGGGAAAAACATAATCCTTAAAGTGGCTATAATCAATATTTTCACATCAATAATAGAACATGTGACAAACCCACACATCGTTATTATCAACCAGCTCTGTAGAACTTCTCTAGTGCGGCATTTAGTGAAATGTTTCATCAACAGAGTGAAGACTTCACTTCACTTCTCGCTATGTATCTGCTGGAAGTGTAATTAGCCAATGATTTGCTCACGTGTCCTTCATATCAACTTCCACAGTTATAACATGACAGTGTCACGTTGTTAGTTACTTGTTGTTTGCTCCACTAATGCTGAAATATAAGTCCTGAGATGTAGCTAAGTATATTTACTTCCCTTCAGCAAATATCTGCACTTTCTACTCCACTACATTTTTTCAATGCACTGTTTTACATGTTCGCATTGATTGTTATATTTTTTTAAGTTATCATTAACAAGAGGTGAATTGGTTCATTGGCGCTATCGGACCAGGCTGGTTACAGCAGACCCCGCCCCCTGCAACGTGAGCAAAGCGGCCTACGATAGCAGCATCACTGTTGTAGTGACACCTGAAATGGATTCACCAAGACTCAGCCATAATGATGTAGTTGATATTTAAATCAGTTCCTACGCTACACTCGGCAAGTCATTTTAATTTGTTGCTAATCATACCAAAAACCGCAGTAAAGCATCATATTATTGAGCAATAAAACTTCACCTGATTGTTATTCAAAATTTAAGCAG
Source organism: Pleuronectes platessa (assembly GCF_947347685.1). Taxonomy (NCBI): domain Eukaryota; kingdom Metazoa; phylum Chordata; class Actinopteri; order Pleuronectiformes; family Pleuronectidae; genus Pleuronectes; species Pleuronectes platessa. Next base: position 22,111,186 of record NC_070632.1, read on the forward strand.
GAAGATGGGATTGTTCTGTTTTCCACCATATAAGTGAATTTGTAATATCTTTATTCCTTCCTTAATGAAACAACATACCTCCTCCCATGTGAAGTAAGAGAGCTCGTCTCCATCAAGGTAGCGGATGTCCCCGTGCTGTGGCGGCTCTTCCACCACAAAATCTATGTTTTCTGAGCTGTAGAAGGGATGAGAGATGTTTATGATCTCTGCATTAATGACCCTGCTGAGGCCTTCCTTCACAGTGAAGTTGAAGGTCTGGATGGGGATGAGCCGGGGGACGATGTTCACAGAGATCTGTAAGTCCTCCACTGTGGTGAAACCGTTGCTGACGTCCACTGTGAAGGCGTCATTGCCCTGAAAGAAAAGGATGTTCAAATAAGTTATTGATATACTAAAAATAAACCTTGTGCCTCAAACCCATCAGAGGCGGAGGTTGTGCTTTAGTCAGATTTTATTCTCAGCGTGAATAAAAAGAGACCAGGCTGCCACATTTGATTTAATGCAAGAGAATAAATGAAATGGCAGTGAACCTGAATGGACGCAGACACATAGAGAATGCGTCCCTGATCAATGTCCTCTTGACTGAAGGTGTGGATGTAGTTGAGGACAGGCGAGGCCGCGCTGTCTGAACTGTTTGTCAGCTTGACCACATGACCGAACCGTGGAAGTTCTTTAATGGTGAACACCATTTCTGTTGGGAGAATATCTGCTTGCTCCACCTACAAGAAACAAGTGCACACAAGTGAAACAAAATGGTTAAAATCGACATACATAACTGTTTAATATAGAATGATAAACTAGCAGATACCGGAGTTAATAACCCCATCTAGAGTAGCATACAATGTTGAAACGTGTTTTACGACAAACCATTTCTTCATTAAATAACAGTTCCTCAGCAAACACACATTTACTGTTGTTCGTTAACAACTCTTCCTGAGAAAACAGCCCTGGTTTACAGCTTTGTGAAGGGAATCATTTTCATGGATTTTTAAATTGTTCGTTTAGCCTAAGAAGTTGAGAGGAAGTCATAATCAGAACGGCAAATCAATCAGTCTCACTGAAAACTCACCGAAATTGGAGATGATACGTTCAGCTAACAAAAATAGCAGAGGGTTGTGCAACTTCTCTGAAGACAGTTGGCCAAACGAATCGACTGATACACTTTTCGAAAAGCAGTTTTCTTTTGAAATTGGCTTACATGGATTTAGGTGCCTTGTGTATTGTGTACTGGCTGTGACAGCAGCTGGTATTGTTTTTACCTGTGTGTGTGTGCGTGTGTGTGTGTGGAACTAACATCGAGGCGATTTGGGATATTTTGATAGGTCTCTATATTTCTGTCTGTCTGTTCATGTCAGATTTATCATGGAAATGCAATTTACAGGTGAGCAGTTGAGACCAAAATAAGTTTTTAAATATGGAACATGAATATCGGTGCACTACATTCACTTGCTGTATGCCATAATAGCATATAGTTAACATGAACACACAGTGTAAACTTCCTACTTTAGTATAATATATAGGCTAATATGGAGTTTGGACGTTGTTAGACAGTACAGATGTTACAGATTCACACACAGGCAGATTTGAAGTCCCCCCACCTTGGAGATATTTTAATAAATGTTGGGGAGCCTGGGGCCTTGGAGTGTTTAGCAATAATGCTTGTGTTTGACAGTGGTTCAGACAAATGTACTACTTTCCATTTTATAGTAAGGACACACACTGGGAAAGCTCATAGAAGCCAAATAAATATTTTACTTCTTGTAAAGGCCATTCTGCCAAGGCTTCGTTGAATACATATTTCAATAATACTGTATGTGCACCAGGTGTCTACATTATTCTCCAGTCAATGCTGCAGATTTAAGACGTGCGCACTGTTGTGAAATTCAAGTTAGGGTGAAGGAAATTATTTACTTTCAGGAATGTTCCTCATTATTTTCAAAGTCAAGTTACATACAGGGGATGTCTAATGATTGGGCCGACAATTTAAACCCCATTAATTGCTTTGAAAATGAAGTGCAGACAGACTCATCTTATAAATTACAGCGGGCTTCAGGAAGCTCCTCAGGGGATGCTCAGTGCACTGTTTTCCACACTTAATAGACTGTAATTTAGTACATAAACTAGATCAAAAGCAGCAACTGCATACTCCTATTTAGCCCGGCTTTCATGTGTTTATGATGTAGTTTAGAGACAGGGTCCCACGTCATGTGAATGCTCTTTTTTATATAAGAAACAATGAACATAAAAAAGACAAACATGACGTTCTACAGCGTTATTATTACCAAACTGTATTGAAACAAATGGTGTATTGTTGCATGAAGAATCGGGAGTCGAACCGGCAAACCATTTATTCTGAGTCTGTCCCTTATTCTCTGACCCTGTTTCCTATCTCTCCTTCACTGTGTCCATTGAAACACGTTGCGAAAAATCAGTCATGCTCAATATACTGTAATCTCAGTCAGTGAACATTACCTTGAGATGATCCGGGTTGATGATGGTGTGCTCTCCCTCATAGGAAATGATGACCTCATTAGTTATCACCTCAGGCTCAGAGCGGTAGCCTTGCTTGAATATTTTAATCCTGAAGGTACCGTCTTCAGAGTGACCATGGGCTTGGACCCTAAAGCTGAAAGAGTCCTTGGACCTCCGACTCTCATAATTATGCTCATATGACACAACTCCTTTTTTGAGGTCCTCCTGGGAGAACGTAGAAGCCTCAATCCCACTCACAATAATCTTGCCATCACTTGGTGGGGAAGTAATCTGGAACTTCATCTCGCTGTCATCTCTGATGTCCACGTTGGTGTCAGCGCTCAGCAGCGAGGTGTTAAGTGTCTTTGTGCTTCCATGGTCGATGACTATGATTGCGTTGTTCACAACTCGTAGGTAGGCCTCACCAGCCTCGATCTCGAGGAGCGCAGTGGTCTTGTGGTAGCCGTCTGACACCTGGAGTGAGAAGCGTTCCCGATCGGCTCCACGGTGGATGAAAAGAATCTTTTTGTCTCGCAGATCAGCTTGGGTGAAACGGAAAAGAGGCTGTGATGGGTTGGACGCTGAAACGATATTGCCTGAGAGGATTCCCTCACGAGCGTAGACAATTTGGGTGTCATTGAAACCTGAGTCCTCGTCCTTGAACTGGATCACATCTGTTGTTAGCAGATGCTGACCATAGCGGACCACGTTTAAGACTTTATCAACGACCCTCACAGGAACGTGCTCGTTCTTGGTCTGAATTGATAATCTGAAAACACCACTGACTGCCTCCTGATTTTCAGAATTTTCTGCTCCTTGATCAAATGCTGAGAAATGGAACTCATCACTGCTTGTCCTGGAGCCATCGTGTTTGTAAATAAGCCTGTCAAGTTTTAGGTCTTCATTACTGAAAACTCTGATTGCCCCCTCAAATCTAGGCTGGTCTTCAGGGGAGTCCCTTATCAGTCGTCCATTCTTTGGCCCTTGTAAGACGCGGTAAACAAAATCCGTCGAGGTCTGTGACTGCATCCAAAGATAGTTTTTGTTGAGAGTTTCCTCAGCACCCTGCAAGACAACTAGCATCTCATTGGTCAGAACAGGGGCATCTGCATTGGCAAGGATATTTATTGGGAAGGTGTACAGAGGAGAATATTGGTCCTCAACCAAAACTCTAAACTGAAATTGGTCAATACTATCTGCAGCTCTTTGCACTCGGACCCTGTAGCTAATAGTATTGTCCATAATGTCCTTCTGGGTGAACATATCACCCTCAGCTAGCTCTTTATCTGACATCAGGAGACTTCCTAGTGTTGGGGGCTTGACAAGGATGTATTTCACAGTTTGTGGATCTGGGTTTTTCTCTTTCACTTCAGCCTGAAGCTCTGTGAGGCCAATTGTTTGCTCCTCACCAGCCTCCATTTCCAAGGGAACCAGGACAGAAACTTTAACTTGCGCAGGCATGATCTTTACTAAGAAGGTGTTGTTCCAGAGGGAGAACTGCCCCAAGTGGGTGTCGAACTGAATTCGCTCCACAACAATATCCTCCTGGTCACTTGAGTCTGTGCTGACGTACCTTATGCGGTTTTGATCCAGATCAGACTGACGGAAAGCTGTAACCTGCTTGTACAGTCCATCACTTGTCATAATGTGTAGTTCTCCAAATAGAAGAGGTTGTGTAATGTTATACATGATATCTCCGTTACGAGGATGAGCGATAACAGCCAGAGTTTCGATACCTATAGACGAGTTGCTTCCTTGAGGCAAGAGAAGGCCAGTGTTGGTGACAATAGTCATATGTGGCTGTGTTACAGACAACTTTAAAGTAGTTGACTGGCTTACTGACTGTCCATCAGATACTTCCAATGTTATTCCAGCAGAACTACCCCCTCTATGTACAAAATAAATATGTCCATCTTTCAATTCTCTGCATGTGAATTCTGAGATGCTTCTTCCTGGCCTTTGACCATTTTCAAGGTAACCAACCTCCATGGACGGCTCTGAGGTTATAGTTACTACTAATTGGTCACACCGGGTGTCAGAATCCACAATTCTGATAAGGCTAGGGCTCAGACGAGTCCTGCCATTTTCAGTGATTGTGATTTCTCCTCCACTAAGTTGTGGTATATCATTGACAGGAAGTATCTCAACTTGGAGGACATAATCTCGGGGAGTTTTTAGACATTCTGGAAGATAACCATCACTGTGAGTAACCACCTCTATTTGGATTTGATCTGCATGCCTATCATTTCCATCATGCATGTACTTAATTTTCTTATTAACAACATCCAGTAGAGTGAACTTTTGCGTGTGTTTTGTATTGAGGTCCATATCAACCAGGCCGTACCATTGATCATTTTGGAGGGTAAAGATAATGTCTGACTGACGCATCCCTGCAACACTGAGGTCAAATGTGGGGCTTAGGTTGTTGATATCAAGAAAAACTTCTCCACCTTCAGGAACAAGCAATGGTGTGACATCAAGAAGTTTGGTCACATTTCTGAATATCTCTGGGGTTTCATCAGTTGGGTAGCAGTGTTGTTCAGTTTCGTCCATGTCGACATATCGGATGCGGACAGGGGGAGTTGTAGTTGCGTCTACATCATAATAACTTGAGTAGTCGTAGTCGTCTCCTTCACATTTAACGTGAACATCTTTCGTCACCAAAGCATCTTGTAGGCTTCGATCCTTCTGATTTACTTTGATTTCGCCCAAACAACCAATGAAGGACTCAACTGTCATTTCCTCTTCTGCCCTGTTCAAGGACCCACTTTCACGAAAGACTTCCTTCATTTTCCCCTGGATTCCTCCTAAATACAGGTTTCCTGCTAAGTCCAGTTGTTCTGATGAGTCAAGTGGGAGGGAGGAAGGCTGGCTATCTACATTAATAACAAAAAAATCCTGACTGATCTGAACCTTAACTCTGTGCCACTGGTCATCATCCAGCTGCACCTCGGTATTCTCCAGTACCTTCATGCCACTGCCGAGGTCCAGGACACCTTTGAGATAACCTTTCATCACAGATATAGCAATGAAGTCTGAGTCTCTGCCAGGGTGGAAAACAAGTAACGCATCCTCAATGGTGGTTTTCATGAGGAACTCCAAGACCCTTGGAGCGCCAGTAGCCCCACTCCAGGTGGGGAAAGAAACAAAGGAATCAGGAGTGCTGAAACTTGTTGCCTCGCCATCACCAGCCTCAAACTCACTGCTGCAGGACTCCTTTGTGTCGTGGCATTGTTTAAAGGCTGTGCTGAGAATATCAAACTGATGAGACTCAAATTTAACCTCAGTCATGCATCCCCGGAAAGGGGGAATGGCATTGGTGAGGTAGGGAGCATCCAGGTCTCCAGTGCCTCCAAGCCAAAGGCCCATGTCAATATTTAGCAGTTCTCCATCGTCGTTCACAGGAACATATGTTGGATAGAGATCATCAATTATCATGGTGAGTTTGCCATCTTGCAGGGTCAGTGCGATTTTGTGGTCCAGGAGGTTGTTCAGCTGTACTCCTTGGGATGAGGACAGTGGCACCTCACCAGAGCCCGAGTTCATCCGTGCCTTATGGAAAGGAAAAAAGGACAATTTAATATGCGACTTAAATACACATCTACTTCAGTAATCCATAATCGCTCCATGCCCAGCCACTGGGTCAATACGTAATGATGTACCACAGGGCCCCATAAGGGCCCGGAGGCTGCAGTAAATTAGTGTAAAAACATACTCTCTGATGGGATGAAGGCTGGAATAATTGGGAACTATAAAACCTACAGCTGCAAGAAAATGGAGATGAAGCTTGTGCATTGTAGGAGTCCAGTGAGGAAGACACCTGGTTCTCCACATGCAACATGCAGGAGGGAGAGCACGCATCAATAACATCGAATATTAATCACTCCCATGAAACAATCAGTACATAGTCAGTAATAGGGAAAGGGGAAATATTCTGCAGAGAAAAGCAGATGAAGGGACAGGAGGAAGAAAACATCTTTATGTAAACTAACACCATACGGGCTATAACTTGTTTTTTTTAAAACAGCTGTTTAGCACAAAAGAGCATGCTGTCTTACCTCCTATTGTCAAAGTTAGTGAACACTTCTTAGCTTCTATTTAAAGGAGACATGTTCGGCTCAAATGCAGGTTCATAATTTAAGTCTGGTTTATCACTTGAAAAGGCTTACATGCTCTAATGTTCACATCGCTTCTGCATCGCCTCTTTTCAGCCATCGGTCTCTTCAAAGCTCCCTACCAATAAAGACCAGTCCCTTCTGATTGGCCAGCTCTCCCACTCTGTGATTGGTCGACTGCTTCCAGGTTTGTGGAAATAATGGAATATGCGCTCACTTTATCTGGCTTTGTTAGGGAGCCTGAAGGCTTCTGGGCATGCATGATGCAAATGAGGTGCATTGCGATGTCATGTGAAAGAATCGGGCGGACTATCGACCAGTCGGTTCTACCTATTTAACACACAAGGGGAAAGATAAAAACTAAAAAAGCATAATGAGTCTCCTTTACTTTTATTCTTGGAATAATCAAGTCTCTTTGTCTTCAGTTAGTTTCTCTTGAGACCAGCGTTGAACAATAAAACCCTAATCATGACATTGCGAAACTCTCTCCACCAGTTGAGCTAAAATCTAAGTCACATATTTTTTGTTTTAGGGACCGTCCCGACTACATTACAGAATCCACAGCCGTTTGTTCACATCTCACCTGTATTTTCCCGTTTTGAAGCTCAACAAATAGGTAGTCTTCCATCCCTGCCGCCAGGAGCAGTAGCCCACTCCTCCGACTTGTCTTAATATGCATTGACAGTTGGAAAGTGGAGACATCTTGGATGACTTGTAAACTGCAGTGGCTGGCCCCAAAATAGGACTCTGTAAAGAGTGAAAAAAGTTGATCAGAAATAGATATCATGGTTTCCCAGAAGTCAATGCTTTTACCACATCAAAACAGCAAAAATCTGTGATTTTCACAATATCTTACACAATGCAAAACACACACACACAAACACACTTTTGCCTTTTTTTTTAGGCCATTTAGATATCAAAGGCACTATTGCACAAACATTTAGTGATTTGAAAATGTCCTCCATTCAGCTTTCTACATGTGGACAACACCTAAAGACACCTGTGCACAATATAAACTCATTATACAACTGCTGACTGGCAACTCCTTGAAATCTAACATGGAGGTTTGAGAAACAAATGAGATGAGTGTCATTACAGTACAACTTGCTCAGGACTCATGTCTGTATTATCAGGTGTCTTCCAGCTGCCTCTGGTTAAAGTGGAGCTCCCCTGGCCGCAAAGGGATTCTCTCTCTGAGACATCAGTCATTACCCCTGCAGACGTTTTCCGGGCATATAGAGACTTGGGGGTGCAGGATTTCCCAGGCTTGAGCTGTCTAATTTCCAACGATATGCAAATTCAGCCACCTGCCTCGGACTGTGCTGTCAGGCACCCTAGACAAAATGTGAACCACAGGAAGTCATTTTTTTCCAAGTGCACATGCTCCCAGATTAAACTGGACCACTTCCAAGACCCTCTTTCCTCAGCTTGGGTTTTCCACAGCCCTATCCAAGAGATATAGAAAGGGGGCTTTCCATCAGTCACCCACTCACCCTTAGTTCAAGACACAGAAACCCATTTTAAAGCAGCAAAGAAGGCATTCTGTAATATTTGAAAATAACGGCGCAGAGAGAGACACTGCTGTGTCAAACCTAGAACATTCCTATGAGTTCATGAAGGCCAAAATATTCCCTTAAAATCAACACCAGCGTCCAGTTGCCCAGCATGGCAGCTTGATGCCACTCGGCATAAATCTCTCAAAAATAACCTCTCAGTCATGAGTCAGAAAATAGAGGAGGAGAACATAAGATAATAAATGTTCACATTCATACAGAGGTTCAAAAGTTTGGGACCACTTTCCCATGAACGAGTAGCTATAAATGGAAAAAGCATCTTCTCGAGAGTCTGTCCGAAAGGTGTGGATGTGAGAGCAAATGGGTGCGTGTGTGTGTGAGGCTTCAAAGGGCAGAGTGTGTCTGTGTTGCATCTGCATTAATGCCCCGCTGCCAACGTCAAAACACTGAAGGGTACATTTGTCCTGTGGTTTCTCGTCCTGTATGCCAACCCTTCCATCGCAGATCTTCAACAAGCACGAGAAATGTGGACAAAGACAATCATTTTGATGTCAGCAAGGATGAACGCAGGGCTTTTATCATGGCGCCTGTGCATTTGTGATTTCACTATGAGGCATAGAGGCTGTGAGGCTTTTGGTTTCAGGGCCTCTCTGTTATGAACAAAGTCCGTGATGAACGGCCGCAGCACGGGGCCAGACATACACAGACATTTGTTTATAAACTGCAGCCACAGAAACACCATGTTGGTGGCTCGCAGAAATAAATATCACAGGGAACAAATTAACTGAGAGAAAAGTTGCAATAAGATGCTTCTTGTTAAATCAAATTGAGAATGAAGCAGAACGTGTATATATTACTTGTATTATACTGGGTCCAACTAAATGATCACGGTTGCACATCATTCACTTTTCAGAGGCTACTGTTCTGCGCTGCTGGTGACTGTGCATGGGGCTGTAATGGCACCATCTCTGGGAAGATATTTCAAAGCAAAGACTAATGCTAATTGCTTCGCGGCCTTCGGGCTGAGACTGAAAAATAGGGGAACAGAATCTTTTCTTACAGGCAATTGCATTAACAAAGAAAATCGCAGTGAGCTCCATTGTTCTTAAACCTGAGCTTTTGTTGGATTGTTCACTGAGCAAGGGGATAAAAAGCTGAAGGAGAGAGCGATGCCAAGACAATTCTGCCCAGGGATTTTCTGGTTCAAATTCAGCTCGATGCTGTTGCCTTTAGGAAAAGGGAGCACATCTTCTAATGATATACACAATGGCTTTGCTCGACAGTGTACCTGGACCTGGAATTCATTAGTTCCCCGGCTAAGCTGTGTAAAGCTCTGAATAGAATCGAAAAGGCTTCGTGTTTGAAAAAGCACATTTTCAATATGCTGCTGCTGCTCTGTGACACTCATCTTGTGTCTGCACATTCACTTAAATGGCTCCTGTGTTCACACTGTCTTACAGGTGTATGCAAAGATGGAATCATAAGTACTGGATGAAAGAAAAACAGTCATGAGGGTCTTTTGAAAACAGGGCTGTGAATCAAAAGCCTCATGTTTTTCTGCTCCAACGTTACACTTAGCTGTGTTCTTCATCTCTCAGGGACTTGTGATGCGGTGCAGATGGGATCTAGCTGAGGTGATTCTGCTGACACGGCGTCATTATCTGTAAAGAATCATGCGTGCTTCCTAAGAGCGTAATCTCGAGCTGTGAAGCTGCTGCCATAGTTGGTGTCAGTCTGTGTGTGGAGGTTTAGCCATCTAAGAGGGCAGTCTCCGATCCCCTGAAGCTACCACACCCCTCCTCACACTGCTTTATTGTGCGTCAGGCAGAACCCTGGTCTCGGGCCAGTGCAGATGGCTATAATTTGATGACTGACTGTGCTTGTATTTATAACGCTTTGAGGAAACGGAGTCTTCCTCTCTTTCATCGACTACAGAATGAATTACCCTGTTGTCTTTCTTTCCCTTTCCTCCTCCTCCTCCTCTTCTCCACCCTCTTTAGGTCTCAATCTAGCAACACATGTCCGGAAATGCTATGGGGAAGAGAGACGCACTGACCACAAGTGCAGGAAGATTGGAGACATTCATTTGACTTTGTGTCCTGTGACTCGCCTGTGCCGATGAGTCAGAGTCACCTCAATCTTATATTTAGTGTGTGTGAAGCTGCGCTGGTCAGACCAGCCTTTAGGATGCTGAGTTTCACTTCTGTATCTGCACGTCTCACTGAAGAAAATACTTAAATCACATATCTTGCCGTTTAGATGATTTAAGAGGTGGACAATTTATATTTTATCTAGATTAGACTGAGTGATGTTAGTGTGAATGGAAACAGAGTAACGCACAATACTAAATAATAGAGGTCTTCTTTAAAAGTTCCTTGTTGATGTTATACAGAAGAAAAGATACCAACTGTGTGTTTCTCCATGGAAACACGGCCTGGAATCCAAACAAACCACCTACTGGCATAACCCATGGTTAAACCACGGTTAGCTTGACTATAAATAGTGGTTATGTTGGTCATTTGTTTCCTTTGCAGGGCTGTGTCGGCTACAACAGGCCTTCTGGATATAATTACATAAAGGATAGGGTGTTGTTAGCCATAGATAGATTGGAGAGCTTTTTAGGGTGTAATTGTATTTGACATGTGGCAACTTGGTTATTACCTTGATGAGCATGTGTGCTGGTTTCACTTTGAAAAAATGAAACCAATACATCCCATCCCCTCCCAGTTTACACATGGGATTACCGATTACACTGTTCAATCGTATATAGTGACGACTTTGACCTGGGACATCACTACTAATGTAGGCGATTTCCACTGTACTGGAATATTGAATTTCAAAACTTTACTCGTAACTCTCTATGCAGGACAAACCCTTGCTTGTTGTTGTTGGAGAAAACAGGGCTTTTCTCACTGCGTGCAATGATGTCAACCTACCATTTGTACTAATTTGACGTGAGTCCTAGCCACTGGCTGCCTAACTAAAGGTTCTGTATTAATATAGCACTTTTCCAGTCTCGATGACCACTCTAAGTCCTTTCTGCCTGTAACGAGCATGCTTAAGTAATCAGCAAACAGTATGTGGCATTGTTTAAGTAACATTGTGGCCAAAGTGAAAACCTTTTAAAGTGATCACACCTCCTCCTGGTGAAGGCCAGACATTTTTGGAAAAAGTCAGTAGTGAATTGACTTACAAGATGGGGCGTGAAATTCAAGTTTCTTCAGATTTAAATGATGTACCTACACAAAACCATAAATCCTTGGCTTTATGCCTGCCCACCATTCACCCTGCCCACTTCCATCTGACCTTCCTGCTTTGAATGAACATAATTAAATGCTTTCACTGAACACAATCTATGTACACATTAATAGTCATGGTGCATAGTAGACAAGGTTGCCAGATCATTCTTGTGGCCAGTGGCTACCATACTGTAGAGTGTGTCGTTCAATTCTAACTATTAGTTGTAAACATTGCGCATTCAGTTTACGTTTGCTAATCAACTGTGTGTAAATTCAGATCAATGTAAATGTGAATGACCAGCCACCTACACTCCTACGAACATTGGATAAGCGTCTTTTCAACAATTGAAGTTTCCACACTAATTACAGCACGCGAGCTGCTCTTAAAAGGAAGTGTTCCTGTTTACAGACCAGACTTTGTACGCAGCAGTAAAAAAATACTGCTAACTCCAGCACTGTTAAACAGCAGAGAGCAGAGCCACAACTCTACATACCTTGACAGCACTGCTTTATAAGGAGCCCCTCCTTCCCCACTGACTTCTCAGAAGTCCCCAGGGACACACTTTTACAGGCTTAATGGAGCCCTTTCTCAGACCAGGACTATGTCAGTGTAAAAGCATACATAGCATCGTTTTAGCCCCCTTTCAAATCCCCATCTACTTCTGCATCTGAGTCATTCCAATGCTAGCCAGAGTGAAGCACGACAATACAAAGAAAATGGGCTTGTGGAGCCGCAGCGGGTGTCCACCACTCTGGCAATAATTAAAACTTGTCAGGTTCTCTCTCTGTAAAACTCTCACTTACACAACAGACAAGGGGTGGCGGCAGCAGCGAGAAATTATGACCTTTCCCCGTGAAAGGAGAATGGCAGTGTAATGTAATTTCAGCATCTAAAGGAAAATGGACCTGTGAGAAAAGGGAGGGAAAAGGAAGGATGTGAAGGCCTCAGTGTTGTCTGGGTTTAGGCCGTTAATGAGCGGGGTTTTTGAAGGCTGTGTTTCCACACAAAATGAATGAAAAGAGCCTGTTTCTTTGGATGGATGGACGACTAAAGAAAGGAAATGAGAGGGATTGTTGCAGGGCTTATGACATTTGTAGATACAAAAAGACGCAGACAGACTGACGAGAGAAAAGAAAGAGTAAAAAGGATCAGGTTATAGGAGTTTAGCTTCCAATCCAATCAAATTGGTTGTGGAAAAAAAAAGTCCTGATTTATACTTCAGAAACTCTCCATCAATTCGTCTTAACCGTCTGAACCGTCTGTTCACTCTTGTGCGGTTGCCAGTGAAAATATTTCCATCAAATCTTTGGCTGCATTTCAGGTCCATGTTCACTGTGCTCTACTGTATTTGATGGAACCACGAAATTGAGCTTTTGCGAAACTACACAACTGCACGTTCTCAAATTTGTCAACGTCAGGCTTCAGCTACAGGGGCAAATTTATTTCCATACAACTCACTACTGCTGCCGAATAAGGGGTGTGACGAATTCAGCTTGTTGACTCATGGCACTCGACTAGGAGAACTCGCCGGTCATAACGACCTGGGACTGATGATCTCACTCACCTAACAAAATTGTAAGACAAACACAGCCATGAACAGAAGCATTGTGGTGAGTCAGGACTCTGCCGTGGTTTATGAGGCGCTCATACAAAGTGTGCCTCTGTCAGCCCGGTCGAGCTACGGAAGCCATCAACCGCCAAGGTCCAAGTGGGTGGGTCCTGTTAAAATAATCTCCCCTGTGACATCAGAGGACCAACCCCCCTGGTTCCATTTCAACCTCTATCCCTGCTCACACCATCCGACCCCCTGTGCACTCTGTAACACACACACGCACAAGTGATTCTTTACACGTTTAGCTGTGACTTTCTCTGTTTTCCCTCAGCTCAAGCAGCACTGTTAATAGACTGTGCTGAAGGACATTTTAACATACCGGTAATGAATTCCTGTGTGAGATCTAACCATGTGAAAAGTAGGTAGTGCAGCATGTCAAGGGAGAGGACAGAGGACAGAGGACAGAGGAAAGAGGAAAGAGGAAAGAGGACAGTAAGCCAAACGGCAATAGCAACCTAATAGAGTCCATACCTTTAAGGCTAAGACTCGATTAATTTCTCATCTCGCACAACTAAATATGTGTCGTGCTTTTGCCCCTTTACACTGCATTTTATTTTAAATCTAACTTAAGGTTAATGAAGGATTTTTTAATTATCCTGCAGAGGCTACTAAAGGTTAGAGAATAAACTGAGAGCACAGCATGTGATGCACGACTTGGTATACTGATCTTGCTTTGTTCCATTTCTACAGCACGGATGGCCCAGAGTAAGAGCAGCCGGAAATTACCTTGCAGTTAAGTACAGCCACTGAAGTCTCTAATATTTACGTCAACACAAAGTCTAAGAGCACAGAGGTTGTGTGCTCTGTTGTTATGTGCACTGATTAGCATGGATGAAGAAACTAAATTATTGTAATGTCGGTTATTTCAGGCCACCACATTTTAAGTGTGACAGAACATATTAATTGCTAAAGCTGTAGTTTTAATTAGTGGTGATCATCATCATCATCATCATCATCATCATCATCATCATCATCATCATCGTCATCATCTCCTCATTTTACTAGGATGCAGCTCAGTAAAACCGCCCATTCCAATTTCCCAGATGTGCACATTTTCTGTTCTGTCATGTATAGCTTATATCTTTTTATGACTTTCCTGCTTACATTCCGATTAGAAGCGGCTCCCCTGCCAAGTACAAGAGCGTGATGTGCAGTGGGGTGAAAATCATAAATCATAATGATGAACTATTTAAATTAAAGATGAAGCACAACTACAATAGGCAGATTTTAGACCATTATAGGCAATAAAAGATCATATACATAATTGCTCTAAATAATGAAATGATGTGTGGGGCTCCATCTCCCCCATGGTTTGCATCTGCCTGGAAGGATGATGTTAACACAGCTGTGACAATTTTTAAAAGAATGGCAACAAAAAAGGCAAGGGAAGAGGAAAGAGAAGAAACTGCAGGATGGCGGTCATGAATCATTTGAAGGTATGTTCAAAAGTATGATTAAATACTGCTTTAACCTTGTAGCCTATACATGCAGGAAGCATCTTGATCAAGTTATCCAACGTTAGTAATGGCAACCTCAACATCTTTGAACTTTAGACTTTCAGGCAATATGAGCAAAATCCTGGGCTTCTGCATCCTTGGGGATTTCTATTGTGTTATATGTAAATACATATTTCTTCCTCTATACTTTAGATGCTGTGTTCTATCTGCATAATTTCACAGTTTGTGTATCATTTTAAAACAAGTGTACAACTGTAGGACCCGAGGCCTGACCTGGGACCTGTGGTTCAGATCCACGTATAATACAGTTAGTCTCATCCATGTTGGGTCCGGTTCTATTACCAATCAGTGAGCAAGGTATTACAGAATATTCTGGTTTATTTTATAACTTTCTTGGAGATTGGATTTATTTGTACAGGGGAGAAGGCTGCTAACATTACATTTGGAAAAATCACAAAGTTTGATTCGACTCCCTGTGAGTTCATGTTAACTTGTTAATGCAATCAGATAGTAAATCTCTGCTAATCTGCTCTGTGTCTATTGTGGCGTTTGGGTCCAGCGTTTCTAAGTCCTGCACAGGTCTGGGTCGCAGGTTTTAAATGATAGATGAGTCTGGATAACGTATAATATTTCTATGTCTTTCGGGTTTGGGCACAAATTGTTGGATCTGGGAAGAAGAGATCCAGGATGATGAATTGCTGCTTGACATTTACAGCTTAGATTGAGAATGCTTGGAAATTCACTTTTTTGCTACAAAGAATCCAATGAGGTGAATGACTGCCTTCATGTCTGAGTATGAACTACTGGAGCTGGAATCCAGCTCCTTACAGCTTAAAACAATTAGCTGGGCTAGCTTAGCATAAATACAGGTAACAGGGGGAAAGAAAAAAGTTCAAAAATATGTTCAACAAATTGGGCTTTTAAGTGGAGTTACATGCTCTACTTTTTTCTGGGTGAAGAGCGTAGCAAGCTAAGCTAAACGCCTCCAGGCTCCAGCTCCAAACTTATTGGACCAACATAAAAGTGGTATTGATCTTCGCATTTTGAGAAGAGCATAAATATTTGATGGTCAAAAGATAGATTTTCAGTGGAGCAGATCACTTCTTTAGTTCTGAGGTTGAGGTTTTCCAGCTTTGAAATGAAGGGTCGCACATTCTTGAATCAGCCACTGTCTCTGTGTCGTGATCGAAATACTCACTTTGTCAAAATACTGCACCTTTTTAAAATGTTCCCAGCAGTTATTGAGTTGAATTTACTGTTTCCTTCTTAGATACAACTGGTAAGATGTTGCTCACTCTTGTGACTGTCTGACACTGATTAGAGCTGTCATGATTTTAAGTATAAATGAGCAGAGAGCACTTGACAGTGCTATGATTTAGTCTCATCACAAGTTTTTTAGCTGGGCTATTGAAAACGTATAATTTAATTTATCTTACTCTGATTGTGACCAGGTCAGATTCATTCACCGTTAACATCGATTTCTGACGTATCAACAGCTCCAGTTAGCTTTCACTCACAGTGCCCTCACGACTGTTGTTACGAATACGAGTGCAGGCATCAGTCACTCCACCACTAATTTTCAGCATGACATTGGCTTTGCAGTGGGCTGGAAAACACTTTGCTGAGTAGCAATTCACTGTCATAAATCATTCCACTTAAACGTCAACACAAGGGAAGAGATTTAGGACTTGGACTCTGAGAAACCTCCCTCAGCTGGGGTCCGGTGCAGGGGAACACTTGATAGAGATTGTGTTTAAGTTGGGCTTGGCTGCTGCAGGGGTTCCTAGACAGGTCTAATAAATTTACTGATGCTCTCTATTTTTGTTTCATCCCATTTTTGTCTTTATCGCTCGCTCGGGTCCCACCTGTTAAAGATGCTTAAAGATTTGTAGATTTTTACTGAATCGTGAATCAAAAGGTTTCATACTTGTGCTGATGAGATACTTGATACCTGGAGAGGACGACAAAACGACACTTTTTTTGGTAGCTCACTCTAAAAAGTTTTTTCTACATCATTTCTTGTTTCAGCAGGATGTCCATTAAGATTAGTGGTTCACTCTGTAGTGTCTGGTTGCCAAGTCAGAATTTCCATAAACCGGACAATAAACCCCAAATTGCTCCCAATAGCCAGACCAACACCTTGCATTAGCATGATGCCAAGGTAAGCATTCAAAACACCGGACACCTTTCGATACTCCCATAAGGCTCATGGAAACAGTTGGAGCCTTCTCTCTCTGTACTCCCCGTTTGTTTCGTCCATATTCGTCCAGTTCCTGAAAGCTTACAGATACAGAGTAACACCGCTGTAAGTTGTTGGGCCATTGTAGCCAATAGCCTAAGTGAGACAACTTTAGGACATGAGGAAGAAATGTCAACTATGGCTGAACTTTTTGAGGTAAGGCTTTGCAAGTTGGTAAAGCACCACAGGCATCTATATGATGTCACTGCGCCTGGGTACAGGGACAATCGTTTTTTAATCGATTCATTATCACCAGTCCTGCACCAAACCATTGTATGTAGTCAGACACTCTTGACTCTGTGCTGCCCTCTCTTGGATGTATTGCCTCACAACCATGCCAAAGTAAAGGACTCACAAAACCATGTGGGCCGTGATGGTTGCATTGGTTGAAACTGGAGTATCTCTTCTCGTAAGTAAAAAGGCAGCATAGATTAGCCTATAGTTCACATGACTTCCCAGCCCTGGTTGAGTTTAAAAACTCTGCATAAATATTGAGCATTAAATATGTTTCTCACCTCATTTAAACCTCACATTGATCTAAAGCCTGGAGGCATGGGTGGATTTCAAACCAGTTTGAGGCTACATAACTACACACTCTTTCATGACCAAATCAGATATGGAGGCCCTCTCTGTAAATGAGGCCCCCAGTCCAAGGAGTACAACTGTGACACAGA
Source organism: Pleuronectes platessa (assembly GCF_947347685.1). Taxonomy (NCBI): domain Eukaryota; kingdom Metazoa; phylum Chordata; class Actinopteri; order Pleuronectiformes; family Pleuronectidae; genus Pleuronectes; species Pleuronectes platessa. The sequence goes on from NC_070632.1 coordinate 22,128,509, forward strand.
AGCTGCAGTGAAGGGGCCTCTCAAAACCCATATCCGGCTTTAACTAGGGTCTGCAGAGTCATTCTGTGTTTAAGATCAGAGTGTCACATTAGCCCCATAATGAGAACCAGCTGAACGCACACACTACCAGACTGACCCTGTTCAGCTCAGACTTCCCCCCCACCAGCACCTCCACCGTCTCCTTCAGCTCACCCCCTCACCCCTCACCCCAAACCCTGGAGACACTTCGCTCTTGCTTCACTCCACTGAATGATGTTTTTTTAAATAAATGCTTTATCCAGATGCTTGCTCAACCCTTCCATTAACCAGCGTTAATCTAAAACCATGCCAGTGCACACACCCACAGAGAGAAGTACATGGTGCAGACATAAACTCAGCCGTGCACTCATCACACACACACACACACACACACACACACACACACACACACACACACACACACACACACACACACACACACACACACACACACACACACACACACACACACACACACACACACAACCATGAGTTAGGCGTCTAACAACCCCGACGGTAATTCCTCCTCGGTCTACCGGCTGAGTCAGCCCACAATGTCTCGCGCCATTCGCACAACCATTTCCCACCAGGCTACCGTTGAGGAGGCCCGCCCTGCTCCACCCAGTCTACCCTGGCACTCCAGCTCAACTCCCATTCAGCAGAAGTTGAGAGCAGCAGCCCCACCACCGCCCTCCCACCAACACCTTTTCCTGCCTCTCTATTCTACTCTCACTCTGTCTTTGCCCACCATTTTCTGCCCAAAATAAACAGTGCCGAGCATGGAAAAGCCCAGGAACACTGTGTAACAGCTTGAACAGCACTCCACTGTTCTAGCGCCACATTATAAGTCCATTTCATTTTCCCACAAATTGGAAGGTTTGGTTTCATTACTGAGGAACTGCCTTGTAGATGGATAGAACTGGTTTTAGTGGAAAATGTTGGTAGCTGGTAGTAGACATGAGGAGAAGTCCTGGGACTTGAAAAAGACTCTCTCTACTTTTTTCAGTTCTTACCACAAACTAATCTGATTGTGAGCGGATACAACTGATACATTTAATTGTTTTTATTAATGATGTATGTCTGAGTTTGTATTAGTTTACTTTTGTCAGGAGAGTGTCTTGTTAGCCATAACCTACTGATGAAATGTATGACTAATTTTAGAACATAATCAAAAGACAAGATGGAGAATATCCCTTGTACATATATCTTAAAAGTCAAAATAGTAATGATTATTTGAAAAGACACTAACAAGGGGTTTAGTCAGAGGTGAGGATTTGTCCTTTCTTTAAACAGAGTAGATTAACTGAGCGTGAATGGCTTTTTGCAGGAACACCCTACACCACAAAGACATACACATACCTAGAAGTGAACAGTGTGATGGAGGGTAAGGTATTTTGTCGAGAGCTCCCTAGCAGCTTTGAAGAAGAAGGAACCAGCATCACACCTTAAATTCTGCCCAACTGATTTGTTCAGCTGTTCCAAAGACAAAAGTGTCAAACAACAAGCTCCTGCTTCTTTTTTTTGTCATTCCTGACTACACATGGCATATACGGCTTAAACGTAGGAGTACACATTAAATGTAAACACTGGTTTTGTTGGGCCAAACGCTCATGCCACATCTGTAGCAACACTTTAAACATGTGGTCACAAAATTGCCCGATGGGGAAACAAAACCCCTTCGGTGCACTGTCAGTGAGCCTGAGGAGACGTCGTGGCAACATGCATCCTCTGACCCAAGCCGATGTTTACTGCACATAACTTTGGCAGATGTGATGTGTACACATGTGGCAACAGCGAAACCCAACAGTGTAATCTATGATGGCCACACCAAATTTCACCTTGCTGGTAAAAAATGACACGTTGCTTCCAGCCATCTGTCGTCGTTTTCCCTAAACAGAGGCCTCACAGATGCGGAGACGACGAAACTGTTTAGATTAGCTCTTCACAGACACTTTTACTCAAAGTCCAAACACAGCTAATCTGGCGGACAGCCATTACTTCACCTACAGTAACTTTAGCTGCTTTTAGGTTATAACGTTTGAGATAAAATTGTTGGGCTTGATCACCACAGTCCAGGATAAGTCATGGGTGGAGAAGTTTAACTTGGGCTGCCACTGTGTCCTCCCTAAGATCCATAAGTGTTATTTGAACCAGAATGGTGAAGATACTAGTTAGCAGGGACCTTGGGTGTTATTTAGACAGTACGTAATCCCTATAACCAGATTCTACGTGTGAATATACTGAATTTGTACCCTTCTGGTTTCTGTGTCTTGTTTGACCAATCACGTGTAAGCAGGCTTTGGTACTGCAGGTAAACAGTCCATGTGGACCAAAATGCATTGGCTTTTTAATTCATCTGCATTCATATGCAGATAGCTGTTGATAGAGATTAGCAAAAATGAGGTCTGGACATATTGTCTGAACCTCGAGGAGGCCTCATAGACAGAAAGCACTACAATCTTCAGAAGAATTTAGAACAGATAAAACAGAGAAATTGGTAAGTATGCTTATGGGAGGCTGAAAAATAAACAGAGTGAGTACAGAAAGATGGAGAGCCACATCATATAGCTTTGTTTCATTCTGTTGCTCCCACAAGTTGGCACAGAACTTCAGCAGATCGACAGACAAAATCCTTATTAAACCCAATTTGCATTTAGATGATAAGAAGAGCAGAGAATGTGAGTGGGCTACTTCTCCGTATATCCAACAGATGTAATCACCTGTAATGCATCCATTGCCTCTGAATGATTACGCTGTTATTTCTTCATTTTGTCTGAGAGAAGCCTCTTATAATCTTCCTTTGTGTAACCCTCGAACATGCACGGCTGATTCAACTAAACTAAGCTGCAGTTTTGAAATGGCCACACGTGTTGCAGATGACTGTGGAGAAATCAGATGCCTTTCACACCGGTTCCACCCAACTCAAAGATGTCAGCGGAGCAGGGTTGCTTCTCCACTACAGAACAGATATGTGAAAGAAACACATTTTAAAGCCCTGTTGAACTTGACAAAACACTGGAGAAACAACTCAGTGTCAACTGAGAAACATCAAAGCAGAAAGATCTACAGCAGCTCTGGTGTTAATGTACAGTGGGAGTGAGGTTTCCTACATCCTGCATCTTTTGTATGTGAACAGCCCAACAATCATTTGTTCAAGTCACATATTAGAGAATAATTTATCTGCAGATGACAGTAGGACTCCTGAGGCTATGAGGAGTCGTCTTTGGTGCCTTGACACAAAGTCAAAGAGCATGTGCTCGAAGAAATACAAAAAGACAAGTCAACAATGACACTAAGGAGGAAGGAGTTTGTTAAGAAACTTGGAAAAAAGCCAATTTGATTCATGATCACATTAAGATTCTGGGTACAAGTGACTTGAATTCAGTAGATTTCCCAGAAAGATTATTGCTTTATTTATTAATCAGCTGATAATTTCCTCTGTGTATTGTCTCGTCTATGAAATGTCGGAAAACATCAAATTAGTTTCATTCAACAACCGCCCCAACTTCTATCAGAAAATAATCCCCCTGTTTGAGAAAGTTAAACCAGCTTTACTTTGTTCAACTTTAGTAAAAATAATAAATGGAGCTATGGAGCTAACAGTAAACAAGGAATGACTTAAAGGTTTAAATTTCTAAATCAGGAATTTCTGCATGGATGTTGGATGAATATTTGGCTCCTCTGTGTAAATTGTGGCGCCTTAAGGGTCCTTGATGCCGCTGCTTTCCAACTGAGTTCAGCAGAATAGACTTTACATGATAACTATTTTGGAAGAATTGTGTTTTCTTTAAAGCTTGATTATTTTGTCAATATAAACATCTTCAATCAGTTTAAGCCACTCTTAGGTCCTGGAGCCTCATGGAAGCTGGTGCTTAATGCTATAAATATAGTTTTCCTCCTTTAAAAAATGCAGATTTAGCTCAAACTATTAAACACTATGGCAAAGGACATGTGACAATGAAAGAAAAAGTATGACAGTGAAATATATAAACATTGGATAAAAAACTAGAATCTGTTTGCATTGTTATCACTCCATGTCTCAAGTGCTTCATGGCATCTGTTTGTTCAACTCCATTGAATGAGAAGGATTTAATAAGAGAAATCCATAAACTATCATAGCATAACAGGAATAAGATTTACCCAGTGCATGTTTCAGAGCACACGCTCATCAAACCTGTGTACACTGTGTCAGAATGTGTCAGTTAATCCAAACCTGCTGCATCGTGTGAGAGCGTCGCATCCATCATCAGGTAGACACATCCGTAATCTCACCATGACACAATTACATGTACTGATGGAAGTGCCACACACGGATGAGGAACTTGATGGTGTAAGCCAGGCTGTAAGTGCAGATTGCTAGCGCATAATACTCACATCGCTACACATAGTTTTACATACAACGCTGACAGCTCCCTCCCTTGATGTATTTAGATTTACGAGCACATTTGTCCGTCTCATCGAGGGGGCGGGCGGCTTTCTGCCCACTCTGGGCGGTGAATATTGACAGAGCTGTCAAGTCTTTCATGAATCCAGTGGCTGGAGGAGCACAATGTTAAAACAGATTGTCAATGAGAGCAGAGAGAGAGAGAGAGAGAGAGAGAGAGAGAGAGAGAGAGAGAGAGAGAGAGAGAGAGAGAGAGAGAGAGAGAGAGAGAGAGAGAGAGAGAGAGAGAGAGAGAGAGAGAGAGAGAGAGAGAGAGATCATCTACAATGCAGAGGAACTGAGGAACGTGTTTTTTTATTCTCTGCTGGAGGCAAACACTCGATTGAGACAGTCACTATCTGGACTGAAGACTGAAACAAAGCCCACGACTGAAATCGATGCTCGCCTTCATAACACCCTGTAGATGAAAACAGAACGGAACCCGAAAGATTGTAAACGTTGACGTGCTGGAGAATAAAAAACATGAGCCCCTGAGGCTTTCAAAGTCTACGCAGACAGCTGATAACACCAAGTATTGATTCTATGAGGTATTTCTGGTTAAGTGCAAGTCTTTAATGCATATCTGTTCATAATGTCCTTAAATGCAGACACATCCAGTTTTTAACACAACAATAACAGACCTATTTCATGCATTCATGCACACAATGATCGTTGTATTTTTACTGCACTGACCATTGAGTTTTGCCTTCATGATCTAAAATGTAAATGTTACTGCTCAACTGAACAGTTTCGAGTTCATCCAGCAACTAATGTCAATGTAATGTCATGTTAAACTATAAAACCTCAAAAAAGTGGACAGTTACAGTTCATAATGAGGCAGTAGTGATCAAACTCAACATACTGTGAACTATCCTCCCCTCATCAGAGAGTATTCAGCTTACTGAGAACATAGTCTGGACCTCGGGAAAGATTCATGTCATTAAAGGATCTACTTCTGCAGCTCCTGCTCCCTGCAGAGGATTCAGAGTGTGAAAGTCATGATGGCTCTCTGACAGGTAATGTTCCCTTCTGGAACAAATGTTCTGTCCTTCACCTTCTTTCTTGTCCATTTCCCTTCTAATGTTTTGTGGACATGGGTTCAACATGTTCTCATTCAGCAGACATTGGCACTGTGAGCGTGCATCTCGCTGGTCAATTAAACAGGTGTATATGCACGGGGTCAACTAATAGTTCTTATAATTCATACTCATACTAAAGCTATACAGCCTTGAATGTTGATCAGAAACTGCAACTGGTAGCGAGTTGCTTTACTTAACTTGTAACTTTAATATTCAGGAGTAAGCTGCTTGTACCTACATGTCACGTGTGCTAACCAGTGACAGCTGTGACAACAGAGCCTCTAATTCCAGGAAATTGGTTTGTTTTTAAAGTGTAACTAAGGCCACCTTAAAAATCCATTGGTCATACTTCGAATAAAACTAAATGCAACAAGGAGAAATATGTAAAAGCGTATGGCTTTCCAACGTCACCACTTTAGTGTAAAAGTTCATTCAAGGCAAAATCATGTCAATTATGTCAATAGACATTAGAATAAACATAGCAAACTTTGCATGCAGGTTGAACTTTGCAAAAGAGGTGATTAGTGTTCCTCTGGGATGGACACATTTGTTTTGCGGTTGAATGTAAATGTGTCATATGTTGCTATCTTTGCCAGTATTTGTGTTGCAATAAGGTGATTTGGATATAGGGGAGGAATATAGTGTTTTGTGTCCTTTGTGATTTTCGTTGAATTCAGTCATGCTGAGATCTCAAATGTTGCCATAAACAACTTGTCGAAATTCCCAGAGCACACACCTGCATCTTCATCGTCAACTTTCAAATAATTCCATGTAAAGCTGTTAACAAAGTTTACTTGAAAGTTTTATTATTAGGATTGAATATCACAGCTCCACACAATTCATTGAGAGATTGAAAGTCAATAATTTAAAATTGGAGTGAACTCATGGGTGTTGTCACAGACATCATCTATCCATCCATCTGTTTTGTAACCGAGGAAGAAATCCCATATACCCCCATTAAAATGTCGGTGTCAGTATGATGTCAGACAGTGGAAATGAGACCGTCCTCTCTGATACAGCTCATCTTTAATCTCTTTGGTTAAATTAGAAATTGATATTTTAATGACACATCTTGCCCAGTGTTGCTTAAGATTTCAGTGAATCAATTTAATCACAGACTATTGATGTATGACTTTTTAACTTCCTCGGCTCATTTATAATCACAAAGTGTGTATTAAGGACTACGGCAGAAAAAAAGGATTGTTAAAATAAACTCGAGTGGCTTTAAACTTCCACCTCCCCGTCGACACCGAGGAGCACTTCAATCAGAAAGTGTAAACTTTGATCTCCGTCGTGGTCAGAGAAATGGTGACGGCTTCTAAAGATGCAGACTTTCTCCGTCTTACTTGATCTTTTAACTTATTGCTTAAGTTTCCCTCTTCACACCTTTTTGTGGATCATCGGTTGTGATTTACAAGTTGTTACTTTAACAATGGCTGCATAGAACTATTTAAACTTCTCTCTGAAGAGGGAAATCCTATTCCTCTAATTCCATTAGAGGAATAGTAGAGGAGGGAACGTCTATGATGAATAAACTTTTCTGTTCTCTCTCTTTAGTATAAAAATGTACAACATAGAAAAGAGGGGCCTCCGACAGCACAAAACCACTAAACCGTTTGCAGATGTGTTCACTGGAGCTTACAGGCTAAGCAAGTTAACCTTGCAGAATTTCAATATATGTGAGAACTGCTGTGCCTCATCGTCTGAACGTGCACATTTTACATGTCATATCTCACAGGGCGATCAAATTCCATGCAAGCAGATATGATCATCATAAATCTGAGGATTTTCAGATTCTGCATTATCTGCCAAGCAGGCGATTGTGAAAAGTCTTCGCTCCCTATGGAAGTGTCTCCAACATCAGAGAAAACAAATGATGTAAAAAAAAAAAAAACCTAGTTCATTATGAAACATATCTGTCACAACATTTCTAACCTCTTACGAGTGGAGAAATCCTCTTGAACTATATCTGCCTTTTTTCATTAACTGGGTTAAACAAAATCCAATATTTCCATAAACTCAAATCAACTGAAAATGGAGACTGGATTTGAATATTCCAAAGATAAGATAATCTTGAAAAAAAGCTGCAAAGAGGACATTCAAAAATAAACATGCAATGGGAACACAAGGGAATATTAAAATATAAATAGGATATAAATAATATACATAGTGCATATGGAATATACACAGTGTGAGCGGATTATATACAGTGAAACAGGATTGCACATTAGCCATTGAATTGCAAAGTTGAAATTAGTTAAAATCTCTGGGAATGGTTGATGTAATACTTTACATGTCTTTTTGGAGTCTCTGACATCACCTGTGATGTTGCTGTCTGCTTGTTTACTCCTGTTTGAGTTTGGGGATCAAATGAAAACAGCTTCACAAAACTGTAAATTTAGCATCCAGGCAACACAAGCCAACCCCACATTGAAAGCTCACGGAGTGTAATTACAATTCCTCTGGATTTAAATGTGCTCTCAAGTGCGCATGCTAATGGGCCTTTTGGGAGCTTCTTGGACTAATTGGAGAGACTGAGAAGTATGTTTCCTTTCATTAATGGGTGAACACATGATTTCACCGCTCCCGACGTGATTATACTCTTATTAGGGTCAGACATTCATAAAGGCTCATTAGTAATTTTCCCCCCATCATGTGTGTGGGTGATATCGTTTCTATCTCTTCTGGTGTGGGTGCAGTTTTGCTTTGATCCCAGTGACTCAATCCCTTTTATCTGATTTGTAAGCCGCTGACAGCTCGTGCCCGTACCTCACCGCGATGTCCAAGCCTAAATCGAACCCAAAAAAATTACAAATACGGAGGAGACCCTCTCTTGGCTGGATTGATGCTGAAAATCATTCAGTTGGTTCATATTTAACAGACCTTCAGGGTTCATCACATGCTTTTGATTCTTTTGGACAAATTAAAAGAAACCCGTTCTGGACAGAGAGTTTGCACACGCTGCTGTTCCAGGCACTGAACAAGCAGCTTGTGTTGAGGACAGGAGGCTGTAGAAGCATGCTCACCCCCTCATCCCCAGAAAGCAGGGTACCACTTAAACACAAGTTATCTGCCATGACACCATCTCCCACTTTCGGAGTAACTGCTGGAGATTCGCCGCTACTGTGTGCTCGCTTTTAAGATAAAACTACTGAAATTAAAGCACCACCCTTTTGTGAATATTGGAAGCCCACCTGCGGGGACAGTTTGTGTTCAACTTAATTGAATAATGTGCGAGTACTCAGCGACAGTAGCTTAATTACCAGTTAACAAGCCATCATTGCAAACAGCCGACTGTGTGTGTGGCTGTCTTTAGCAGACAAATAGGACTTTGTATTTTGGGCATGCATAATACAGTTAAGTTTGCATGACTTCTTGTTTCCCCTTCTGAGTCATTTCAAGGGTGTGGCACTGGATGCATCAGATTAGTTCCCATTAGTGCTTTATTCTGCCTTATATGTTAGTTGTGCATGAAGTCTGTCTGTGGGCAGTTTTATAATCTCAAATGTCTGCACAGATTCTTTGTCCAAAAATGACCTGATATATTCCCTCTGTGAGTTTATGGCTTTCAGTAGCTCAGATAAACTGAACTTGTATGGTATGATTTGGAGAGAGAACATAAAAGCTTTCACCAGATACACAATGGTTGTCTACACTGAAAGGAATCTTCTTTAAGTTGCTTCCCAAACCATATTTGTCTGGCAGACAGGGCTTGTTCCAAAGTTTCTCCCGGAACAAAAAGCATACATATGGATAAAAATAAAAACGACACAACCGAGTTTTCCGGGAGCAAGATAAGTGAGAAGGCTCTCAAATGTGTGACTCATCCATCTGCCGTCATGCTTCAGATGGGCCAGACACATGAAAAAACTCATAGACACACATAAACACATAAGGACCCCCATTTCCTGCTTTCACACAATCCTCCCAGCGAGCCACAGACACGCTCAACTCAATTCACTCGGGCTAAAAAACACAGACCCGAGAAGGCATATGCACAGTGTTGGTGACATGGTAGCAGAGGCGGGCTTATGACTACAGGGGTGTCAGTTTGAATGCCCAAACCAGCGCGGGCTTGGGTGAATTTTGTTTTCCTCCCTCTAAAAATGGACCAATGAGGCGGCCTTGAGCAAGACACGTCAGTCGCAGTTGACCCTGGTGGCTCTCTGCCACGACTGCACTTAATGGCTTGAGCGTGAAGCTGCGCGATGCTAAGCTTCGAAAACATTCCTGATCTGTGATGTACTCATCGCCCTCTCAACTTGCCATATGGTGAGAGCACATCAGCGTTCATGGCCGTGCTACATGATCAAACAAACTGCTGTGAACATGGAGCCTATAAATCTACACCTAAATCATCCCACTGCTTACCAGTTGAACGTGAAGTGACGGCAAGTAACTGCACAGTTTCACACTCTGTGGTAGACAAACACAGACAGGAGACTTGACAGAGCTTTGTAAAGGAGACTCACAACACACGCACACATGTTTTTTATCACAAACGCACAACCCCCTATGCACAACCAGATCCGCCATGTGTAGTATAGCTGATGACATGGAATGTGTTTGCTGTGTTTTACTGCATTTCTCCTTTAACTGTGCCAAGCTTTGAGGTGGTTTTGGATCGAAGAGAAGAAGTGTCTTTTTTAAACATTTATAAGCTGCGGGGCTCTCTGGTGCACGAGGGAGGGGCCGTCCAACCCCGGCTGCGGAGGAAACCGCCTCCCCTTCCAGAAAAAAAGAAAAGAAAAGAGGCTAACCAAACAAATGGCACAAAAAGTTATTTTTCAGATGGCTACTGTAAAAGGACTCTTTGTGTCCTCAGAAAATCTAAGAGCAGAGGAGGAAAGGACAAATGGAAAGAAGGAGTCAAAGAGAAGTACGCGGTGTACTCAGTGGGAGGAGGGGATTTTCTGGTGAGCAGCAGAAGATGTATTTTGGGGGGAACAGAGCTCCTTCATGAGGCTTCTGATCTGCTGTTTCACCAGAAGGCCTGGGCACGGTGTCAGGGCGTTGGTCTGCTTTCCGACAGCGTCACTTTCTGTGCGACAGCAGCTTCATGACACCTTAATAATGCCTTTTTTATTTTTAACTGCTTCAGTTATGTGATGTGGCAGCGCTAAATGCAACGGTCATGGTCAATGAGAAGCTGTAGTTAAAATGAAGCACACGCAGACTCTGACTGTGGCTTCACTCTGACAGACAGCTCAAAGGAGAAAGGAGCTGTACACGTTTGTCAATGGGTGACAAACCGTGTACATTGAACACCTCTCTTTTAACTGCAGCGCTGAACATGAGCTAATGGACACTTGTGCTTCTGGCTGCTGCAATGCAACCACAGAAAACCCATTTCAAGCATTTTAGCAACTTATACCTAAATATACACTGTACGTGTGACTTCAAGCCTTTGGTGCTCTGAGCACTTGTGCGACGCTCCCAGAGCGTTGGCATACATTGAGGTTATTAATAATGGAGTCGGCTGTGATGAAAAGCTTCTGGTGAACACCATCACTTTACATTACAGAAAAGTGGCCCATTTCCTTAAACACTTCTGAAGTCAAACTTATCTGAGTCAAACCAGTAACTGCATCTGTTTATCAAACCTCCGGCGTCGTGGGTTTGAAACATGTATGTGGCACAACATGTGTTGACGCTTTTTATTCATAATTCATATAAATTCATAATGCTGGTCCTGTGAATCTCATGCAAATGAGTTCTGGCCTTTACTTATGAATCCATTCACAGTTGTTTATTAGAACTTAAATGAGGTTGAAGAATTGAATTTCCCAGGCCAGATGCAGCAGCCCATATATCTCTGACTACTAATGAATGCTATTCCAATATGCACTGATTCTCAATAATCCTGCCAAAGGCATCCGATACCATCCAGCTGGCATTCAGATGTTCTCAATTTACCAAGAATAATGCCCATGGAAATAAATGCTGCTCTGCTAAGTAGTGAATGCATCAATGATGTATTATCATAACCATTGTACGCTGCGTCGCTTCCAAGACAATGTTTTAAAAATAACACTATATGTTTATATATAACATACTCCTGGTGTTATGTCTTGGTTCTGGAGGATGCTGTGGTTCATAATTTGTCATCCTGGTCCACCGACAGTTAAGACATTTGTGATTGTGTCTAGGAAACCTGGACATGCATGTTCTGGTACAACTGAATGAGCATTTGCTGCTATACTCGGGATGAACTCTGAAATGTATTCATACGAAGTAAACATGCAAACACTTCTGGGACACAGGCAAACAGTCTTCATTCATTTGTGAGCAGTATGACTTGATAAGCCTCAGGCTCCGAGACATATCAAGCAGTAGCTATTATTATACAAAGTCTGCTTCTCTCTGCCACATCGGGAAAAAATGCATTCCATTCATAGGGAGTTATCAAAGAGGTCTTGGTTACGTGCTTTATTTCATCACTAATGCCATTTGAAAAAAAAAGTAGAATACATTCATATTTATTTGACAAGTTTGGTCCTTGGCGAGGCGGAGGGGAGCTGACACAGAAGGGCGCGGCTGGGTGGAGCTGGGCAGCGCAGGGCCGGTCCTGTTGGATTTGGCAACAAGGCGTCCGGCTCTGCACCACCACAGCATCTTGCTCACACAACTAGTGTTCCACTTCTTTACGGTGATTCACTAGAATCGTACCATGTGCACATATGAAACTGTGGCAGTCCTGAGGTTCTGTGGTTTTAACGTTATTTATCCATGCTTCACTCAACAATGCCGAGGGGCCCCCTTCGATTTCCTAAACAATAGCAGCTCGAGACTTACGGGAAGGAAGTACATTATATCTATAACATGGGACACCTGCTCACAGTTACAGCCGCATTCATAAATCCAGCACAACAGACCGTTCCAGTTCATGTTATCTCCCCCCATCCCCCAGCCCCCTACACAGACACATCTTTTCAGGGCCACGAGGTTTGATTCCAAATGACTTCACTCTGGAGCGATGTGAAGCAGGAGTCAGCAGGGAGCTCAGGTGGAGAGCAAAATCAATACTTTATGACCTGCATTTAAAGCAGGCCTGAGGAGGACAGGTCTGTGCAATGGTAAAACCATTATCATCTGAAACCACATGCTTTACGAATAGTGGTCTGACAATCCATCCGCCAGTAGTTGGTCATGGACAGAGGTATTGATGAGGTGGATATTTGAAAACTTAAGATGATTTGACCTCTAAACCGATATCGTGCTCTAGACCAAAGTAGCATTGAATAGGTTGATCTCACCCAATGGATATATTGGCGCTTTGGTGATAGCAGGAACATAGTATAATGTTCAAATGTATGTTTTCATTTTGGCATTATCTTTACCTCCACTAAGAAGAATATGTTTTCACAAGCTGAGGGATGTTGTATGAATCAGGGAAGAACCTACAAATTGATATGTGGATCCGAATCAGGGTGCAATCAAGGATACTTTTGTCCCTTTCTTTAGCATTGTGAAAGGGTGGTTTTCTAATAGGATAGTTTATGGATCTTGATGAATTTTTTTTTAGGTGCATGATGTTTATGGTTATTTGCAATTTGGTGCAGATCGAAATAAAAACCTGGATATTTTGCAAAAAATAATGACATTATTTCTTGAAGTATAAACATTGGGAAACACTACAGGGACCAATAACTCTGTCTATCTGTTTATGGCCAGAAGAGTACTGTTTAATAGTAAAATGTATCTGAAAAACGTGTTAAAGCTGTCTTTTTTTTTTGGTGTGGGGGGGGGGGGGGGGGGTAACCAAAGTGGTTCAGCCTCTTGTGGACAGAGCAGAATCCTAACCCTCACTGACACGTCCATGCAGCTAATTCCCTGCATCAGCTCCCAAACTGTATCCCCTCAGCCTAACAGATGGGCTCAGGAATGCTGACCTGCATACACAAAGACAGATGTCAGGTAATGGCTGAACATTCCCTGGCAGTAATGTCAATTTCCAAACACCATTTTTTTATGAGATTGTAGAGTGTGGCTCCTTGAGCGCTGGACTATAGTGTACGTGAGCGTTTCCCAGTAAAACACCGGGAAGGCATGTTTTGCGAGGTCGAGCAGGATCTGTTCAAAAGGTCTGTGGGTTATGAGAGAGGGTGACGGGCTCTCATTAGAGGAGAAGGGGAAGGTGTCTTTTAGGGAGCACAGACTCTAAGTGATTGAAGTCCTAAAGCAGAAGTAGCAGCCTGAAGTGTGACTGTCACTGTTTCAATTATACAGCCAGTAACAAGGATGCTCAAGCCTAATCAACAAACTGCTATTCAGGATCATATTTGATTATGTGCAATTTCAACAATTGTTATCACACTGATTAAGATGATGTCCACTTTGATTAAATTACCAACATAATTGCATTCTCTGCTATTTACTTGTCATATAAATGCACGAGGGAAGCAGACATACCACACATCGAACCTTGAAGACAACACGACAGTCTTGTCTGCCTTTCACATCCACGTTCAATTATGTCTGTAAACAAAGTCCATAATTTGGCAACGCACTGAACCCGGTTTATTCCACTCTCAGTTGCCAGGAAAATGTTTGTGCTCACAAGTAGCTGCGTGTTGGATGACACTTGGAGGATTTCTGTGCAACGGCAGCTGCTTAGCAAGTTTAGTGTGTTAGACTTTCAAGAAAATACACAATATGACATAATACTTCCTCACAGTTAAGAAAACGTCTTTTTAGGGGAATCTACGATATTTTGTTGTGTGTGAAACTCTCTTTCTGTTCCATCAGTTCTCTGAATGCACCACTCCTCAGCAAACCGATGTCTTATCTGATTATATAATATCGGTTGGAGTGGAATACATTCATTTTGTTGAGAAAGTTTGTTGAGGCTGTAAAAACATCTTCTAGAGGAGAATGTTATATAATTATGGAGTTATTTTCTTATTTTAAGGCTTGGACCAAACTAAATAGATATGTTTATGTTGAATTGCTGACCTCTTTTCCACTCTACACTGTGGAGTAGAAGCCTGTCTGTATAAAAACTTTAGACCCACACTCCTAACACACGTTGACTCAAAACTTACACCTGGTTCCAAGTGTCTCCTCCGTTATTGTCTTTCGTTATTGTATTTATTGAAAGATCCGTAGCAGCACGTTCATAAGTTTCAGTTGTATTCACTTGTTGATGTGCTTCGAGCTGAGGGATCCTAAATTCATGGTATATGGACTTTTAACTGATGAAAACATTGAGGTCACCTGTTGGTTCACCACCTCGAGGATCTAAAACCTTTCAGCTTATTTAGAAATTCTAATAAATGCCGACATTTGCCTCAGTCGCTGTGACTGACTGGACACTTCGGTTACACAACATATCTTGTTTCTATCTGAACTATCTCCCCTTTTCATATATCCACTAAATTCGTTTACTCAATTAATGAACAGAGGGCACAGCGAAACACCAGAAGCTTCCTCATGTTTCTAATGAGTGAACGTGCATTAGAGAGTTGGACAGCCAGAAAATGCAAGTTCAATGTTTTCCCCCTCAGGCTGGCCTTAAGCTAATTGCCTTCCAATGGTTGCTGCTATCCCTTATGTGCAGCAAACACTTTCTTAAACTGCAAATTAGCCATAAAACAACTGGAGGTTATTGAGCAAGGATAGGACCGCATTGCTTGTCGACTGGAATACTTAAGCAGGTCATCTGTATCATTGGTTTGGTCCAAAAAGAAATGGAACCTGTCCTGTTGAAATTCCCTTGTAATTAAACTTCAGTTGTTTTCAGACATGACCTCCAGATAATTGGGTGGGGACTTTCTCCAGAGGTTTCTTTTCACACCTGAACAATGCAGCTGGAGATTCTCCACTCGCTTGCTGCGGGTCCTGACGAGGATCGCCTGCTCTGTTCGCACATGGGCTCCTCCGGAATCTCTGTGCACTTTATAATAGGGGCACAAACGGAGACCATCCGCAAAAGCTCTGGAGGCTCCAACTCTGACACTTGCATTCAGACAGAGAGCCTATGCGGAGAAAGTCCAGAGGATCTCAATGAGCTCAATGCCTGTCTGAAGACAGCCTTAATGTCCTTCCCCCTTAAGTGGACCAAAAGAACAAAATTATAGTGAGAGCCTGGCAATATCACCAAATCTAAACGAACTTGTGTCCCCTGTGGTCACTTATACGATGGAGATTTGTCCTGAAGACAACTGCAGGAATGCAATTTTGGCTATAAAGTCAAAGTCCGGGGTCACATGGTCATCTTCCCTGTTCTGTATCTTCACATTTCCCAGGAGCCTCTTCCCATGGCCAAGGCTGGCACGATACAGTGCATCAGATTGCAAAGTTGGCCACAAGAATACTGCTTGTTCTTGGTGCGCACTCATGCCTCCTGTTGTCTGCATTTCTTCTGGTTTGGCTGATTCTTTGTTGACTTCAGTGTGTTCAGCTGTTGTTGTCCCTTGCTCATAGGTTCTAGTTCTTGCTATCACTTCCTCACAATAGCTTCATCTTCTGCCACATGTTTAGTGTCTCTGTTTGTTCAATCGGGCATGTCATCATTTTGAGCTTAATCTCTACAAATTTTCAGGAACTGTGAAAATTACAAGTTTAACTTAGTTTATGTGTAATTGCTAACTTTATTTTTGTCTGCAGCTAATTTCACTTTTCTCAATTCCCAACCTGTATCCAAGCCATTTATTCCCAACACTAATAATGATTAAATGATTATGATCTAAAACTTTACCATTATTTCACTAGTATCTTCCTGATACAACTAAAACTATCCAACTCTTCTAATCATATGAGCAGATATCTCTGGGCCGTACATGACAAAACACAGATAGCGGAATTTTTATTCCGAATTGAATGGTAATTTACACCCAGATTTGTTCCTCACACTGTTGTATGAAACCAAGTTGAACTTCAAACATCTGTTTTGCCATAGCCATGTGAACGATTCAATTAAACAAGAGGCTTGGTTGTCTGGTTTGCCACAACCAGTGACGTGTGCTCTAGCTCGGCTGTGCAGCTGTTCTGTGCTTCATGCAACTTTCCAGGCGGCCGTACTGTCAGTCAATCCAAACCATGGGACACGTCATTTCCTCCGGTTATTTTAAGCCTTCATAACCAGCGGGGTGACGACATTTGCTCGGGCCGGTTAACAGTGGGTTCTGTGTGAACCACAGCACATAGAGAATACACGCCCTCACACACACACACACACACACATGCACACACGCACACACAACCATGAGTGCAGACAAATAACCTCCACCCTGGATCCCCCCCCCCCCCCATCTTTCATCAGCCCCATGTGAAGCAACGCGCTCCTTTGTTGGTTTCTCCCATCTAGCTATATTTATCTGGTGCATGCTATTCCAGACTGTCATCTGCCAGATCCCAGGCTTGGTGCTATCCCCAGCCCCCAGGATTCTGTCTGAACCCAGCCTGTAATGAGGCCGTCTGGCGTCAAATTACTCCGAACACTCCATGGTGGCTCAGCGGTGCTGATGAAGATTTTCAACAGAGCGAGGCTAGTGCAGATCTGCCTTTATGTCAGCACGCTGTGAAAAGTGGCCCTTGTAACTGCAGCTTCCCTCTGCAATGTAGTGGAAGACTGTGTTGACGAAGCGGGGTGTAAATATTTACATAACTCAAAATCCTTCTCGTGGAAAATAAAGAAAGTTTGGTCCCGTTCTTGGTTTCATCCATCTGATATCGTCTAGGAGTCAGATGTTAGACAAAATCTCCAAACCTTATTCATGTGCCAAAACTTAGCCCATAACCAAATGCAGTGAGGATAAATATTCTTTTTTGGTCAGGAGATTCGCATAAAAGTTCCTCCAGCAGAAGATGAATCCCTTCCGTTGTCTTCAAGCAAAGATTCAAAAATGTCCCCGAGTCGAGAGCTAATTAGAAGCAGAAAAAACTAATCGTTTGGAGTCTGATGTCTCATGATTAACCACAGCAGCCTTGTGCTTATGAGTCATACACCCTCTGGGCAGGAGGGAGTCCCCGCACTCACAGTGGATTTCTCTATATTTAAAATAATGAGTCATATTCCTGTGCAAGCTACTGTCCCGTCGGACCTGTAGAAATAGTAGACACGAGTCTTTGAGGAATAGCCTTATGTAGAATGAAACCTACACATGTGAAATGTACCCGTAACAACTGAATATTAGAGAATGCTGTTTTTCTTTGTTAGTGTTACAGTGTGGCTTACTGTAAAAAGAGGCTTCTAACAAAGAGTCAAGGTCCCGGGAGATGAAGGATCGCTGAGGGAACATAAAACACATCTGATAACAAACTGCTCTCTCTATGGGCTGTTTCATCAGCTACTTCAGATCTAACATTCTTCAAACGTTGCCTAATTGTGGCACTCTCGCATTCTTACATTGCAGTTGTTTTGTCTATATTAGGCAAGAGCAGCGGCGGGACAATTTGATTAAAGCCTCCAGCTCTGGCTCAGCAACTAACCGACCAAGTCGAGTCCAGATGTTGGAGTGGAAACCTCTGTCTTTTCATAACATGTCTGCGATGAATCAGCCCCCAACACTGGAAACATTTCCCATGATTCACGTTGCTTTTCCAGTAGCTTTTTTGCTAACCCACTGGCCACATTGGTCGGAAGCCACCGAACGGAGCATGTGAGTAACACGTGATGCAGAGGGTTACACAAAGCCCACATTGTTCCAAAATAAAATTCAGACATTAATCTTTATCATGTGATCAGTATCTGAGGATATTTACAGTTGATGACACTCATGATAAACATGAGAGACATTTTGGGGGATGGGAGGTAAATTGACTGAGTAATTTCGCAAACTCCCTCTGGGGTGAAAATACATTTTGCTGTTCCCTTTTCCATTTCATTTATTTTCATTGGGTAAGAGACAGAGTGGCAGTGAGAATAGAACTAATTCCTCTTTATTCAACCAAAAAATGATTAAACAGACTATTCTCTGGGAAAAAAAAGAAAAAGAAGGAGCCCACAGAGGCCACTCGTATCGAGACATCTGGTCATGCATAATTCCTGCTTATTGAAAACTTCGCTGTTCAGTGATGATGAGATTTTTCTCCGAGTTTTTCATTGTGTGCACTAAACAGCTCTTATCGAAAACAAACACAAACAGTTCAGTAGCTGGAGTGGAGGAAGAATATGAGTCTCCTTTTATTTGTGCTATCATTCTGTAAAGCCCTCTGTAAAGAGGTTTTGAAAAGTTCTTTTGAAAGATTCTGTTGTTCTGGCCAATACTTTGGTCCTGGCTATAACATTTCAACAACTATCGAATGGAAAGTCACGTTCATAGTTCCCAGAGAGTGAATCTTTCTACCTTTTGGTATTTACCTTGTAAGTCTAACATTTTTATTTAGGAATTATTTACCTTTATTACCTAATACTTGCATTTCTATCAACCTCAGGGGGGAACTTTTTGTTTGGTGCCAATTAGCAAATGTTCAGATTTTGATTAGTTAAACTATGATGTTGGCATGCTAAAGTCAGTAGGCCTATGGCAAATATTGTGTTTAAGTGCACTACTGTCACAGATATAGTAGCATGGCTGTAGAAGAGTCTTTCCTGGCTAGAAACTCTAATCTATGTCTTATGAAAAATGTTATTTTCAAATCGTTTCAAAATAGGCGGATGGATGCCTCATCATGTCTAAAATTAAAAGGGATTTCACCAAAAACATTTTTCAGCCATTACTTCGAACCGTCCTAAGAACCCCCCAACACAAACACACACACAAGTTTTGAGATAATGGCATGAACAGTTTTTGAGAAAATAAAAGCAGTGTCAGACAGGGACAGAGACATTTCTCTAATTATTGGTTGGGCGGTCGGAGAATACAAAGTAGATCAATGTTCTCTGAGAGAAGTGTGGGGAGCATCTGTAACACGTCCATACGTTGCAATATCTAAATATAAAAAAAGCTGTTGAACTTTATGATCACAGGAAAAACCCGGGATGGCCCCAGTCCTGCAGCTGTAAAACGGTTTGATTGCCTTCAGCAAGGCCTTTTCAGTTCAGTCCCCTGGAACAAATGTTGGCTGTTTTCCCTCCTTCCCTCATGCAACTCTTACCCCACACGCTGCTGCCAGTGGAGGTAAAACTGTGTCCTTAGAATTGCCTAAAATTGCATTGAGCAAAGGTAATCACAGTCTAACAACAATTTGAAATTCCCAAATTGCCACTTACAGACCTGGAATCTGGGTGAAGACCATCCATCAATAAACTGCTGCACCCCCTCCCCTACTATCGGCTTATGTGACTGACATGGAAGGGGTTAGAATAACATGGGAACACACCATGAGATGGCCTTTCACCTTCCACCTAGGGACAGAATCTGGGCCTGTGTTTATGTACAGAAAGACGTTTGTGTACACACCCAGGGCTAAATGAGGTCTGTGTGTGGGCCGTCTGCCTGCTCTGAGCAGATCATGGCTCCTAAAATATAATCTAAGCCGCCTGCCGCTGACAGCCAGCAACCTCAAAGAGAGCAATGTGGGTAAAGATCATCTGCCGGGGGAGTATAGAGTCCTCAGGGTGCGGGACATGTCTTTTTTTCAGTATACTTGCATCACAATGAGAATAAACGGAGCTGTGATATTTGCTTTTGAAGTCACTGAGTCCTCTGCTTTAAGTGTGACAACAATGCAAGTGATGCGACGGGTAGGAGGGGATAATTTCACTCTTATTTCGAAAGGGTTCAGCATTTGGCACATTTGCAGCCGCTGTGACGACAACTCTGACGATAGCATATCACATGTTTCTCACTCTTTAAAGGATCATTCAGATTCGGTTAATAGACATTATTCCTGTCAGTAATTATAGCAGTGGAGTTGCCAAGTTATTAGCTGAGATATTAAAAAGAAGCCAGATGGGAGAAAAGCATGAGCAAGCAGATTATCAGACTGGCTTTAGAGAAACCTCTAGACTTAGCCTGATGAACAGACTACGTGGCTTTGGGGCAAAAATGCATCAGTGGACGCCTGTTGATCCCCCCCTCTTCAGTTCTCTGGTGTATGTAATAGTTTGTGGTGAATTATTTGAATTAGTGGATATCCATTATATAAGCAAATTGTAGCTAAGACAATGTCACTTTAAAGCTAGGGTTGGTGAAGGAAAAGCTAGCTAGGGCCACAGATGCATCCCATCCCCTCCCATTTAGGCCTCTCAAAGCTGCACCCTCTAAACACACAAACGTGCACTGACTGTCGTCAACGGCTGTAAGACGACTTCCCTGCGACTCGCTCGCCAACTTCTAGATATCATCTCTTCTTCAGCGCTGTAAGTCTCTTCGGGTGAAGGCTCTGGTCATGAGCAGTGCCATGAAAGGAAAGTGCACCCTGTCCTCTCTGACATCACTGGCTTCGTTTATTATCTCTTTCTGATGACTGTATTCATGATAAAACTTTTCTTGGAAACAAATCACCATCTACACATCGGAGCCCTGATACATGAAGATGCATTTGTCACATTGTGATTTATAGATGCATGCAATATTACCAAATCGACAAATTACCTAAGCAGTCACCATAAGTGCTTTGGAGCTTAAGAATCCCTAACAGTCTATGGAGCCTGGGGGCAGCTTCTCTTTGGTTGCAAGGTAAGCCAAAATATAAGAGAAATGAAACACGAATAATAATATATATACCTAAACTGTAAGCATCAATCACAGTCTAAAGAAACAAAATTTGACTTACTAGCCTAAATAGAAAAGTAAGGACAAGTACTGTAATTACTGAGCTGCCATGTGTCTCTCATCGTTGCAGGTAACATATGAAATCCTATCTGTAGGAACAAGATGAAGTTGAAGAGAGGAAAGGAGTGGGGTGAGGCAGGTTGCCGTACAGCTAACTTTGGATTCTTGCAATGATGTTTGCCTCGGGCCATAACTCCCCCCCAACCCAAAAGAAATACTTAATAAACCATGACTCACTGAAACTTTCTCTCTGAAAGTGGCAGGATGAAACATCAGGCAGGCAGAAGTGAGGGGGGTTATATCATATTAGGAACATTATCAACATTGGTCGTGTCCCATGCTCGGAGATGTTATGAATGTTTCATTTCCATGCAGCAAACCTCGTTAGTGAAGAGAAATCCTCCCAATGTACAATAATGACTCTGGATGTACAGCACTTTTACAGAAGAAATGCCCCTGCAGCAGACATTTTTACTTTTGATCTGACCTGTTAAGAGTTAAAAGTATAATTACATGTGTGCAATTTTTGCTAATTCTAATGCTGTTCTAATGTAGTTCTTAATGTTGACATAAAAAATGTTTCAATCGTGGAAAATGTGTACTGTATTCTGTTATAGATTATAGTTCATATTTGGGCCAGATGAAGAAATGTTAATAAAGTGTTAATATATGAAAGAAGAGGAAATTCCATTTTTAACAGTCACATTATTAGATAAAGTGGACATTTATTCAGATATGATAATGAAGTCGTAATTTAACTTGAAAAAGCCATTCTTTTTTATCGTAATTTACGACTTTATTTGCTTACAATATTCTGCCTTTATTCTCGAAATTGCTGCGGTCCAAATGCTCTGTTGTATAATGAGTTTACATGGAAACAATTGAAAACAATAATAACATGTAAAAGTCACTCCTATGTCTTACACAGCTGAAGTGACTGTAGTTTTTGGACATCCAGTCCTTTCAGTGACATGTGGATTCTGCGCTGCATCATAAACACTCCACATTTCCTTGCATGGATCCACTCCAGATGCCCCATTTCTATTCTGTCCTAACATTGTGTTGTGTTTAAACTGAGAGGTGAGGGGAGGGTCACAAAGTACGTCTGTGGGACCAGTACAAGCAGCAGAACGCTAATCTCATCAATTTCCCAATGCAAATATTGGATTTATTAATCTCCTGTGCAGACACTTGTAGTCACACCGTGCTCTCTTGCCAACTCTCAAGGAACACATGGCAGCCTTGTATACAGACACTTCACAAAGCCCAGGCAAAAATCCATATTTATTTTATCCCTGTTGCCATGGTGACAGTGTACTCCAGGGGCGGTAGCGGGCTCATGTGCAGTCTCCGGAAGCAAATCCCCCCGTTGGATTTTCTAATTGAAAATGCAAACACATTCAGGAGCAAGACATCTGTGAAGGACTGACAAATGTGCACAAACCAGGCAGTGTTCGCTGTAGATGTTCTGGGGCGGTGTGGCCAAGGGGGTAGAGCGGGCGTTCTCCAACATGAAGGTTGCCGGTTCAAACTCCACTCTTCCCCATCTGCATGCCGAAGTGTCCTTGGCAAGATACTGAACCCCTAAGTGGCCCCTCATAAATGTTGAGTGTACTAAAAATGTAAGTCGCTTTGGACAAAAGCGTCAACTAAATGACATGTAATGTAATGTTCTTCCCCTATTATATGTTATTTGACCAATTTAAGACAAACAGTCACAAGTATGGTCATTCCATCAATATTTTCGGTGAAAATGTGATTGTATTATATAATGTACATTCAGATCAATAAAGTACGTCTGTCAATCCATGCTTCCATTCATCTACCCCCCCCCCCCCCTCTCCATCTATCCGTCCATCTATCCATCCATTCACTATGTTGTTAGTTTTGGAGACAGAGCATTGTTAGTTCTGCCTATAGGGTTCACATTTGTATTTTTTTTAGTTGGGGACAACAAACAACTTTGTACAAAGGTTGATAATGGAGCAAGCAGGAACACCCCAACAGTCGATGGGGTGTGGCAGTCGATGTGGCTTCCTCAGGAGCAAAGAACCAGAACAGATTTGCACAACAACATCAGACTTTGTGTACACCGATCAAAAGACGCAAAGGCGGGAAACAAACTCTATTGCCAGGCCAACAGAACAACATGTAAGCACTGGAAAGCAATTTATGGTTTGGAAATGACTGCCCTGCCATTTGTTTCCCCCTTTCTTTCCAGTGGTGGTTGAATGGTGACTTTAATAGCCACTAAAGATATACAGAGCAGCAGGGCATTTTAAAAGACTGAGCTGGAACATGTCGCATCCAATTCCAGATCGAGCCATGATAACATGTTCATCATTTGATTTAAAAAAAAACGGTGTTCACATCTCTGCCAAATACAGAAAACCTCTACTTTCAATGTTTAATAAATATGTGTCTGTTTTATATTCTATGATGCACAGAATCTAAAGTTTGGGTTTGGAGTATTTACTGACCCTGGGTTGGTGAATGACTGTTCAATCATGCCAATGATTAATGAAAGGCTGTAACTGCAGTACCATCCTCAATGCATAAAAGCTCAAATATATTGACTGTGAAAACTCATGAATTTCCATGTGCACAGAGAATTACAGAATTGATTCAGTGAGCCACTGCTCTTGCTCACGCTGCATCATAATTGTTCCAGTGGCTGTTATGTGGGCGAATGAAACACGGTGGTGTAAGTCTATGGGAAAGTGGTAGATTGCAGCACTGAAGAAAAATGTTATGAGAGCGGGGACAGTTCAAGATTTGCCTCACATCATTTTGGCTTTAGTGCATAGAAGTTCCTGGAGGTTGAGGAAAGAAGAGAGAGTGGGTGCAGGCCAACTATTTCAGCATTTGTGCAAAGATGGCACAGTGCTTCTTTAAAGGAAGGGGCCCGACTTCGGGAACACCCAAGTGTCTGAACATCGAGTGGCGCATGGCATGTGACATTTGAGGGGATAAACACAGGGGAGAAACCCTGTGTAAGCCTGCTAGGTAGCTGGTGGAGGAGTCCCCTGACAGCTTGCGGCAGGCATTTTGTAGAGCGGAGGGGGGCCAGAATCTAATCAGTGACTCGGTACATCTGGTCAGCATTAGCATGTCGTTCTCCAGGGTCAGTGGGGGAACACTGTTCACACTGAGGCAGCGAGGCTTAACTAGACGAGGAGAAATCGTACCCTAGTAAACGTTTTTTCCACAGTTTGTTCCTGCCATCATTTTGATTAGGGGAACATTTAGTCTCAGATATGTGGAAAAAAGACATCAGCAGCGTTCATGCAGTCAGCATCTAAGCATAGTGCCTACCATTGTCTCCACATCTACATGAGGACGCTGCACTGTTACGCGGATGGTTTCTGCAAATTGCCCTCAAACTCAACGTGACCGCACTCAAGCAGCGCTCACTGTTTGCTCAGTGTATGGCTTATTCTTTAGCGGAGGTGTCTCCGTCACGGCAGCCAGTGGGGTTTATCTATAATTGAGCAAACAGAGGGGCAGATGACTCTTTTCATGCTTGTGGTGAAGAGATCACACTGCATAAGAAGTGACTCCGGCTCTCCAGCTGAGCTTTGATTCTGTGCCACTGAAACAAAGCGATTCTGCTCCGCGTTCAGATGAGGAGCCGCTGTCTTTTTTTTCCACTCTCACTGCCAATAAGACACTCGTGGAGAGATTTGCCCAGACTTAATTGGAGTGAAATTTGCACTGAGAGTTTGCGGATCTGACAGCTGGCAGAAAACAATGCGCTCAAACAGCTGCTCTAAGTCCAAGGCTGATGCTGCCAACTCTCCATTTGAACACATTTTATGCTGAGGTGACTTGGTTAAGCTGTTTCTGCCTGAGTTGAAGACAACTTCCATCCACGTGCCCGATTTGCTTCCCCCCAAACACTGAGCGACTCAGCAACTGTACTCACACTCAAAGTAGGAGAACTGAACCATAATATCACACTGAGAAAGGTACATCTGTAGCTGACTTTACCGGTCCTCTATGGGGCCATTGTACACTTTGGCCTGCCAGCATCCCCCTCCCTGTTGCACACACACACACACACACACACATACAGCCTCTCTCACTCCCTCTCCGCCTCTCACACTTTCATCTCTCCTCTCCGGCTGCACAGGGAGCAGCTCTAGCTGTCACTGTGCTCTTCCCTCTGAAAGAGGCATTCATTGCTGCCGGCGGAGGGACCTCAGCTCACCTTCTAACCACAGAGGGCCGCAGCTCGCCACCTCCTGCCTTTTAGCAACACACTTTCAATGCAAACATTCTCAAGGTAAATGTGCTCCCACATTCAATCAGGCACAGACTGAGAGGGAAAGAAAAAAAACTGCATGAGATGAGAAACCGACAGATGTTGTCTCAGACTTTGGACCAGGGTAGGACCCTTGGCACATCTTTCCCCTCTTGTATTGAGTTTCAACCCCAAAAAAGGAAGGTTTCACTGATGAGCAATGTGGGGTATGAGAGCTGTGAGAGTTAACAACAAAAAAGACCTATTCTGGAGGTAAGCCAAAAACTTTGTGCTCAAAGGGATATTGTTGCAGGTAAAACTTAAAGTGTGTGAGTTCAAGTTCGAGGCATTAACTCATCAGCTTGTCATTGTTTGACCAATGCATCTGGGAAAGCCTCCCAGGAGACGCTTATCTGATTTCCTGCGGTGCATCTCTGACAGAGGTGAAAACTAACAGTGATTTACAGTTTCACTTACCTCCGTGACCGGGGCTGGGGAGGCAGAGCAGCAGGGTCAGGAAGGCACCGACCGGGAACGAGTGCAGGGCTCTCATATTTTCAGTGCTGAAAGTTTAAGTCCTTGACTCTCACGTTAAAGACACGCCATTCAGAAGTGACTGAATGAGTTTCCAGTTTTAGGACCTGCTACAGGATAGTCCTCTGTGTGAAGGGGCAGGGCTGGGGAGGAACCATGAGAGGGACGCCCTCTTTCACCCCCCCCCAAACGCACACACATATTTAACAGCGGACTCAGTCACACAAGTCTGGTATATCATATCCCGCCTCTCCCTGCTGCCCCTGCACTTACACATTCACAAGTTCAAGACCTGCTACTACACAAACAAAAGATCACACAAACAATCACACGCATGCAAACACATGTATGTGCATTAACATATATATCAGACATGCTCCCTGAACCATGACTTAAATCTAACACTTCCAGAGAATCTCTTGCCTCTGTCTCCTCTGTCTCCCGGTCTGGCCACTGCTGGATTCGCAGACTCCCTCTTCTTCTCTCACGCAGTAATTGGAGAGGTCTTTGGAGACCAGCCTTCTGAAGGGATAAACCTTTTACTTTTAATTAAAGACAAATCAGGTTGCTCAACTCGCTCCCAGCTTTATCTTCCTAGCCTTGATCGATGTCTCGTTCTTTATGTTTTTGTTCAACAAACCTGCTCCTGTTTCTAATTAAACTCACAATTTCGTGTGCAGCGGCGGCAGGCTGTGTTGGATTTGCCTTCTCTATATCGCCCCTATTGATAGGGCACGGACAATGGGGAAAAAGTTTTACTGCTCAAGTTATCTAAAGCAGTCAGGGAGAACTTTAATCGTGGTGGGTGCTGTCACTGATTGCTCTTCACTTGGCTTTTACTTTCTTATTTTTTTTCTGTGTGAACATGCACACACTCCTCACAAGGATTAGTATTGTCTGGTTGGATGCTAAGATTAAACCTCAAGTTCACCCTCAAAGCCTCAACGTTCAATTTCACCCGTCTCACAGTCAGCTGGTTGGCAATTATTTCTCGTTCATTCTGACAGGCGGAATGGGAATACAATTAGTATTTTCTAAACACCTCCTCTCAGGTGAGGAATAACTTTGACTGCGGCTCTTGCAGTTCAATTAGAAGTTTTCACTGCAGCTGAACAGAGTTCCTCAGAGATGATCTTCAAATTAGCTGGCGTATGAAGTATGATAAACTATTCCAAACATGCGTGCATGCAAATTCTCAGTTCAATAGCTTCAAAATATCATCAAAATATCTTGTTTTTACGGCTTTCATCTGGATTTCTGTGATCTCTGTCAAAAAGTTCTTCTTCAAACAAACCAGAATGCCTTTTTCTTTGGATCAATAGCACCTCCAGTGGCCGATGCCTTAACTGCTCCACCCTGAAGTGGTAATAATTTGTTGGGAAAACAACAGCAGCGGAGAGCACATCTCCGTGCGCGGCATAAAGGGTGTGAATGATTGTAGCCGTAAGAAAACCTGTAAAATAGCACATGGCAGCTCCAGCATGACTCTATTCATTGCAGGGAAGCTTTTCTGACATCGCAGCCTCCCTGATTATTTCGCCATGACATGAGCTACAATTAAAAGGCTCCCTCTGAGCCACAGCCAACCGTTTGCACCAATGACATGCTCTCGCCTCCCTGGGGATGCATAATTTGCCCTGGAGGGATGTCACCCACTGATACGAGTGGGCTCCTGCAGTATGTGAGAGGCACAGGCGGTCTTATGCAACACGCAACACCAGTGGCCCCTTTAGCACAAGAGTTCCAGATGATACAAGTAAATGTGTCAGGACACAACTTTGTAACGATACGTTGACGCAATTCTAGGGATTTTTTATTTTTGGTTTAACAATGCATGTGAGTGCTTTGATTAATGGTCTCCTGTGGAGTCTTTATGATCTTCTTTGTTTACATTGAAATCTTCTTACCGAGATATGATACCTGCCTCGAGGCTTAAAAACATGTTGAATGCATTTCCCACCTCATAAAATCCTTTTTTAATCTTGTGAACCCTTCTTTATGTACTATAGCCTGCACTCCTCTTCTTTTTATTATCTACCTTTATAGCTTCATTACTACACTTTACACTGAATCCTGTGCCGTGTTAACCCCTAGTTTGCATGTGAATCCTTGTGGTGGTGGAAGATGACAAAAACAGCATCAAACTCTGATGGAATCAATGCAAAACAGAAACACAGTAAACACTACAAAATCCATAGAGTACCTTAAGGGGTGAAGTAGACCTGCACTTGGGGGCAGCAGAAAACTTTGAAAAAGCAAAAGTTGATAAAGTTGCTCTAGCAAACCATTTATTTACACTGTCTGCAAGTCCTACACTCACTCACTTTTCAGTTCTATTTAAGTCTCGCACAACTCCTGGGGGAAATATCTGCCTCTTAAGCTTCTAAATACTCCACTGGGTTTATCAGCTAGTTGCAAAGTGTGTCAGACTGCTGCTCAGAGTAGGTCAGGTATTGCATATTATTGGCACTTTCACACCTACCTGGTTCCGTCCGGACTTTGGGACTTTTCAATTAAGTCCAAACTTTAAAAAAACAGGTGTGAAATGTACCACAAGAACACACCAAAACTTAGTTTGTTAAAAAGGGGTGGTATCAGACCAGATCAAGCTGAATCATGGTTTGGCTCATTTCAGACCAATTGCAGGAAGTTGAGGCAGCATTAAACAGTGGAAGAAGAGAAAGAACCTGGAGTGGCTCACAGGATTGCTTCCAGTGTTAGCCTCCGGTAATACAATTACATTACATTTCAATGTTTGAACGACAAGGCAGTCACCTGGGCATCCAAACTTGGTGACACTTGTAGTAAAGGCATTGTAATGTTAGAATGGCAACAAAATTAAGAAAGGGACCAGGTTATTTAAATTTCTCCATGCAAACAGAATAGACAACACGCTGAAGTCAAAAACACGGCCATTGACAAGCCAATCAATGTCAAGTATAGGTATATGAAGCCAATGTAGAACATGACGACAGGATGTACGTCATACAAAAGTCTTTAATCCACCCTTCAATTATAATTTGAAACCAAAACCAGACTTACCAGATTAACACTCAAAAACCAAGGGCTTCAGAGTGCGACCATTTTGGTCTGTGAAGTGCATCTATGTTCCTTGGTTGCACCGGTGCACCAAACATTAAGCTGTCTGTCTCTGCATCTGATCTCTGTGGAGTTTACACTGACACACACAGGCCCCGGGCTGGCCCCACCCGCACTCACTCACACACTCACACACGGACCGCTACTACAAAACGATTAGTGCCACTGATTCAGGATCAGACAAGAAGCGGCGGTTGGTTTGTACCTTGTGAAGGTCTCTGACTGAGTGTCCTCCCACAACACCCCTGCTGAGCTGCAGTTATTTTACTCCGTAACAATAAACACCAACACTCATCATAGGTTCTTAGGACCTGAACATTACTGAACTTTACTTTGTGTTTGATTGATTCGCTTCATGAGTTTATGAGACACGTATTTTAACACATTGAAAAAAAGTCTCTGCTACACCAACACAAGACGGGCACAGCCACGACATCAGTGTTAAAGTGACCAGAACGATCTGAATTCATGATGTGACACCATTGATTAATTACTAAATAAATGGGATTGTTTGGGTGAAGTACCACAGAGAGGAGCAGGCACACACACACATACACAATCATATGGTTGAGATGCTGGAACCCAAACTTATACAATACAAAGCTAAAAGCTCAACTATAACCATCACATCCTGTTTACTGAGCTATAAACATTTATTTTGGGCCAAATGTTTAATGTTTATTCAACAGCGACTCTATGGCTTACAGAGCCATAGAGTTGTATTTATTGTTGTTTTATCCATTGTATTTATTGTTTTTGTTGTATTATTTGTATTCCAATTCAACCGTCAGATTGAATTATCTTTAGAATTAAGTTCATTGCTCTTTGAAAGGTCGACTTGCATAATTATGCTATAATATTACCATTATACCAGTAGTTTAAAATAGTCACAAAGTGTTGCCTTAAGTTAGACGTTTCATTGTTCAGTTTACAGCTTTACATTTTTTTTTATATCCAGGCAAAATTGGTATTGTACAATGAAATATCCTAAACTAAACCGATATTCAATCAAAAATAGAAACCTTATGAATTGGAATCAAATCACTTTGGGAAATCAGTGGCGATACCCACTGAAACCAATCTAAATAGGAACTGTCAAGGAAATGTCGTAGACAGCGATCTGTCCAGGGTGCACCCGCCTCTCGACCACTGTCGGGTGGGATTGGCTCCAGTCCCCACCGACTGCCAAAGGATAATGGACGGATGGATTTCAGTCACACAGGCAGAGAATTTTGTTCCAAACACTCACACTGTCATGTTGGGAAATGATAGCTACACAATCCTTGAGGACAGGAAGTACGATTATGGTGTTCAATAACTCTCCCAGTATTAAATATATGGGCATGTGAGTGTTGTAAATAAAGAGACCAAAACAATCTGAACCCATCACATAGAAATATGTACACTTCTGCAACAATATGCTTGTTTGACTCTACCACCTCCTCATATTACCTTCTCTATCTCGATGACTGAGGTTTGAGGCAGTTCAGCAATTCTTATCAGATCTCATTTCTCCCCCGGTTGATGTAATCTTATCACGAAGCAGTAACTGGCAACATTTTGCCAGTTACTGGAAGTTATCTCCTGCAGTAGAGCTACGAAGCTCTGCTTTCCACACACAGTCTCAAATATCACCTTCACAAGTTACTGCGGCCGTCTGGAAAGACCACCGCTACTTTCTCAAAGCCGCAGCCCTGATTGAACCACAGCAATTATGTCAGTGTTGTTCTTTTTTCCATCGTCAGGATAAGAAATTGAGCCAAATGCCAGCTAATTACAGCGGTCTGTTTTGATCACCAAGCTTTACTGGTTTTACAATACACTGCAATAATCAAGTGACATTTGAACAAAGCGCTTTAATGACAAGGGCAGTAGCAAGGATTCTGCTTTGGAAATATAAAACCTTTCATTACGAGAAAAACTTAATCTTGTCCATGAGATATCCCTTTTCTATGCTTTAAAATGAGTCCACTCACTTACTGCTTTCTTGTCTCTTAAGTAAAGGATATTAGCTCACTTTTCATAAGCTCCACTTTTTGACTCATGTTCACTTTTCCTCTCAGTTGTCTTTATTGTTCTTTGAGGGCCGTTCAAAAGGGAACTGCATGGAAAAGTAATCCGAAATGCTTCATGATCTTTGACTTCTAATGTTTTTTTTTTGTCATTCTTTCCATGACAACTATCATTGAGAATAAACTGAAACCACCTGCATTACATCAGTGCCCCCCAGTGCACTGGGCCTCAAGCATGAGTGGAGAGTTTGAGGAGGTTGCAGGTTGCAACCTCTGTCAGTGAACTGCACAGGTCAACACTTTGATGAGTCGCCGAGAGAGAAAGCAGCACACAGAGGGATGAGGCTCATGGGGACCTTGAGACTGAAGAGTGCAAGGAAGGGTATTTCTTCATGTATTCTGTTATAGATCAAGGATTATTCAAGATAAACCTTTACAGATGAAGCAGGGACAAGTGAAAATTGTAGGTCACTTTTAAATCAGGTTTATTACATTATAAACTAAAATGGAACCCTGTATAGCACACAGGGGTGCGGGCTGCCCCCCCGGCAAATGTAAATACTACACTAATCTGGAAAATGCAGTTTTTTAACTACAATAGGGAAATTGACATTAACAAATTAGTCATAAAATACTGTCTGGAGCTGGCTGCATACAAATTTGAAAAAGGTATTTAATTGAACCTACTAGTAAAGGTATCCTAACTCGATTGTTATCTAAATTAAATGGATCTTTTATAGATCAGTTAAATTATATTATTCACATTTTCAGCTTCTTAACTTTTTCTCGAAGCTGTTATGATTTCAATTCCAAAAGCCAAACATAAATGTTTGCAACATTTCCTGTACCCTTTTCAAAATAAAAGCTACCCAGTGTTTTTGTTGATTCTGAAATATTTGCAGGAGATGCACGGCTTCATACTTTGTACTGCTGGTACTTATTTGACTATATAGATGTAGGGTTTTAAACAAGTACGTACACTAGTCACACCAGAAACATCACAAAGGCTGTAATTAAAGTTGAATGTAAAGAACTTCAGGTGATGGGCAGGAGAGTCTCTCTCTCTCTCTCTCTCTCTCTCTCTCTCTCTCTCTCTCTCTCTCTCTCTCTCTCTCTCTCTCTCTCTCTCTCTCTCTCTCTCTCTCTCTCTCTCTCTCTCTCTCTCTCTCTCTCTCTCTCTCTCTCTCTCTCTCTCTCTCTCTCTCTCTCTCTCTCTCTCTCTCTCTCTCTCTCTCTGACCACTCGTCAAGGATTGATGACACAAAACTTATTGTGCAGACTGAAAAACACCCAGAGCTCTATGACCCATGCAACAGACAACCACGACACGCAGCAGCAGCAGTTCACCTTCTGTTGTGCCTGTAGCAACTGGCAACAGAGAGAGGGCTGAATTGTAATGGTTTTCCTGATCATGTTGCCATTTATAGCTTGATAATAGACACAAATATCTATTAATTACGTTGCACTCACTAATTACACTGCTAATGAGAGAGCAAAACCATGGAGGATGTTTATAGTTTGTTGATTTTATGAGACTTCAGATCTGATTATGAAATATTATGTCGCTGGAGCATATAGGGAGTCCATAGGGATTCAGATCCATAATCTAGGAAGAAAAACCTCTTAGATTATTAGAAGATGAAATGGACGTTCCAGAATGAATATTTATTTATATACTAATAATTAGTGGATAACCAAAAACAGAATTAGCCAAATTATAATAGTTATTTGACAGGAAATAAACTGTAAACATTTACTTGAAATTCTGAGTCATCTCTTCCTCTAAATATATCTTTATACCCCAACTTCCTCCTCTCACCACTTGAGACCTGATGCCTGGCAAAGATTTAATGAATTTTAAGTGTTTCAGTCCAGGAACAAGCTCAGCAGCCCCGAGAGGCCACATCGTCATATACAGTATTAAAATAAGATTAGCAATCCAGTGTCCCATATATAATTCAGCACATGGGCTCATGGCCAAACTGCAAAAATGTGCTGCACACAAGATGGTAACAGGCTTACACATTGTGGTGGAATATTAATTCAAATAAACCTAGTTTGAGCTCTGACATCCCTGTCTGCCTAACTCTGGGAGGCTGAGGTGTTACAGTGTGATTAAGGGGCTTCACACTGCCACAGAGGTGTTGATTGAACTCAGCATTTTAAGGTCTGATGTTTATACAGCATGTGGATGAAGTGAAGCTCTACGAATTAGTGGAAAAGGCTTTTTAATCGATGAATGATTCAGGCTGCGTGTTCTGCAGCCACAGTGGTTTTTACACCCACTGACTGACAAGTCAATGATGAAGTCTGTTCACTCGCAGGACACAACTTTCAAATGGCTCCACCCAACAGCCCAAATCGTCTGATGGTTAAATAAGAGCTTGGCAAATAGAATTATTCAGACTTATATTTTGTGCTGCAACATTAGCAGATGCTAGTTGTCAGAGTGGCTTTCCTCCTGCGATAATCCAATTACTAATGTTTAGACAACACACCGGCAGCGTTTGCTTGATTTGCTTTTCTCATCCACTTCCTGACACCACAGGGAAATTCTGGACTTATTCGCAACTTGTGTTCATGTCACGTTGCCTCCCCCGGCGTTTATCAATGACACTAATTCCAATGCGATAATTGTGATACCTTAACTTCCCCCCTAAATTAAATAATCACTCATTCACAGATGTTTGCTCAAGGAGAGGTGGAGATTAAACTCACCAGTCAAATCATCCCACGGCCTTTAAAGCCATATAACACACTAATAAGTGGAATCAGCCTAAACCGTGTTTTGGCGTTTGCTGTGAACTTGATCTCTTTTAGTATATGGGTCTCAGAGGCACATGCTGGGCTCCCTGGCTAAATCCTCACCACATCCAGTGTGTTTATCATTCCGCTGACCGCCTTGTGACTTTGAATCTCCGTCCCTAATGCAATGCTGCAGGGAACATTGTCAGCAGATAGATGAGAATCCTCAGGTATTAAAAAATGCTTCTGGAGGGAATCAATCAAAAAGATGCATGATAAACGGAGGATAAATATGCAGAAGGGTTGATGAACACAAACTCAGAAATGACACAGAAATCATTGTATTTCTCCTCTGTATCAGCTGATTAGCCTCCCTAACCAATCAATCTCTTTCCCACTCAGGTTCTTATTTCCATCTGTCCTGAACTTAAATTTGTTACAGAAAAAAATCTTGTGCGTAATACTGAGAGGCATAATATCACTGTTGATCTCCTAAACGCTGGAATTTCCCTCCATCAAAGCCGACACACCATCGAGGCGACAGAGTGGGACAGAAATCTTTCCAGCAATCAGCTGTGTGCCGAAGTCAGCATGTACACCAAACTAAATTCAGGATGTCACGCGCCATTTAACTTGATGGAGGGGAATGTCAGTCATTCAGCTGCGCGCATATGGACTTGCTAAATGGAAGGAAGACAGGAGGGTGGCAAACATTGTTTCTGTTAACACTGCGCCCCCCCGCTGTGCTCTGAGCATCACAGTGATTTAACGTCGGTAAAAATATGCAGCAAGAAGACGACGGAACATAGGACTCTGCCAGTTTCCTTTGGAGAGACAGTAGGACAGTGATCGATGTTCACACACGGATATTTTGCAAATGTGCTTTGACTTCTGCCTTTTTTTTTAATACTCTCTGTATCACTGTGTACATTTCAATTGACCATTTGGCAAACAATGACATCACAGTTTATTTGGCACAAGCTCACCGTTGCTTTGTGTAATTAGCATGCGCCAGTAGCAGCAACAGTGGTGGCTAAATACCAGTTCCTCTCAGTTTACTGGTGGATCGCAAACAAGGTGCATACCACTGTTAAGTGTTGACAATGGATATACGGAATTTAGTTCGACACTAAAAACAAAATGTTTTAAAAATAGATGCCCCTAGTTGGAAGCTAAGAATGAGATTTTTTAAAAACACCCATAGTAATAGCTAAATATGACAAAAAGTATTTCCCTCTCTGCTGGAGAGGTTGTGGTATAATTGGCGACTTTTCCCGTATTTTCTGGGATTGCCCTAAATTACAGAAGTTCTGGGAGGGGGTGAAGGGGGAGGTACGTGAGACCTTGAACTTAGACAGCTCGATTGACCCACAACAGCTGATTTTGGGAACTACACCTTCAAAGGGGCTAAGGAAAAACTAATTGTATATGATCAGAGTTATGATGCTAATTGCCCACAAAATGATCACAGTAAACTAGCTCAAGCCCCACCCACCTACCGTGGGCCCAAATGCTCCAGGCTGTGAATTGCATGGAAAGTTTAACTGCAAGCCTAAGACTCCGGATGGACATTTACTTAACAAAGTGGACACCTGTGATAATGTATCTGTCAAAATGAATATTCTGTTGACATTTGACTGGACAAGCTGGACTGAATGTGAAACTATGTGAACCCATTGGGATAACTCTTGGGCCATTTGTGTTTTCTTTTTCTTTTCTCTTCACTTGTAATATTGTATGACATGCTGTGTGAGACTCACTGTCAAGGTACTTGTTCTAATAAAAGTTCAAAAAAAATAAATAGATGCCCCTATTTATTTGTTTGGTATCATTGCGTCTTCAGTTGATGATTAAAAGCCAATTGCATTGTACTCTACTTGTTAAGATGTTAGCGCACTATGTCACTTCAGAGGCAGTTGCTGTTACGAGATGATAATGCTGTGAATCTTTGGTGATAATGTGCAGTGCTCAGAGTGAAGTGGTTTTGTAGTCAGATAAAAACATAGAGAGTTGTTGAGCTAGACGCTGCCATGTGAGGCCAGCAGACCTGTTGCTACGGCTTCGAGTAACAATAGTAATGCCAAATAGATTTTTTTTATAGATTCTGAAAAAAGAATAAATGATGTTTAAAGCACAAACCTCGTTCTCAGAATATTGATAGAGTTGCGATCCTCATCACCAACATGCAATGTTGACCAACACAGATAATGCATCAATACACGTTTCTCTGAATGTCCCATGTCTTGTCATCTTCATCTGTAGTGTCACGTCCTGTTTACACACAGTTTTGGGTTTTGTGGAGTTTGAATCTGAAATATTGGGACAGAAACCATATTTATTATAATCATGTTATTAATATCAATATATCAATATATATATACAAATAAATGAATGTATATGAATAAAATAATTGACTCTCCCACTTTTATTTAACTTCAATTCATTTATATAGAAAAATAACATAATTGAAATTCACAATGACTTTAACCAGCTAAACAAGTTTGTATTTAACTGTACAATAACACTGACTATCAACAACTGAATTGAATGAAATAGCCTCTGAGCTAATTCATTTAACATCCAGTTGCACAAAATCCAAGACTAACCTTAAACAAATTCTGCGTATATATAGAGGCCAATTCAAAACTGCAATATGTGAGAGGAGGAGTTTTTGAACACATCAGAGATCACAGAGGTTGCTGGAGGTTCAGTTTCTTACCTTCACAATGTAGACTGGAAGAGCCGGGAATCAACCCATCAACCCTCTGGTTAGTGTACCAACCACTCCACCTCCTAAGCCACAGCTGCCTAAACAGATAATTACATGGAGGCGCCCGCAGTAGTGAGTATTTCTGACGGCTATTCAGCCTGAACACATTATGGGCTTCTAACTGTTAGTATACCATGAATTATATACAATGTGTTTTCCTTATGTTCTGTATGTATGATGTATGATATGTATATATATACATATATACATATATATATATATATATAACCCATAGGTTGATATACCGTGGTGTAAATTTTTTCAGTATATTTTTATGAGAATATTTATTCTTAGGTTTTTTTGGTGTAATTATTATTGTGATGCCTCGCATATGTTGGCTGAATGGATTGTGGGTATATAGGACGTTGACTCAGAAGTGTGGCAAATAAAATCCTTTAATGTGAGTGTGTAGGTGCGTCTCTTTTCAAACTGCTGTGAAAAGTTGTTAAGTTGTCAAGTTGACGACAATATTCTTTAAAAATACTAAAAGGGATAATCAAGAGATAAATACATATTAAGTAATTGTGTGCCATATTTTGTGGCATTTAATATCTCATTATTATGTTTTACCAATCTTTTTTAGAATAATTTAGAGTTGGTTCTAAGAATGATCATGAAGATATGTTTTATGTCGGCTAGAAAAAAAAGATCTCGCCTTAAATATTGACTGACAGCTCCACAGATATGGACTCAGCTCAACTGGAAAATTGAAAAGCCTTTAATGTTTCCCCTGACGCTCTCCCAACACACGTCTCTCACTTTGCACACGGATAATAATTAAATGAGACATTGTTCTCATTTCACAGAGTCACAATTTGTTAGTGTCTTATGTAGATGTTGATCCACGGCATACCTACAGCTTTAACATTGCATTTGCTATTCTTCATGTCTCTGCCGGGTGAACAGCTCCATTCCAAAGATATTCCCTCATTTGATGGAGGTGGAGAGCTCATGTCTAACACGTCAGTCCTTACTCTCCAAAAGGTGTTCAATTGGGTTGAGAGGTGGTGACTGTGAAGGTAATAGCATATGATTCTCATCATTCTCATACTCGTCAAACCGCTCAGTGACCCCTAGCTCCCTGTGAGGGGGACGGGGGGGGGGACGGCCGGATGGACGGACATTGTCATCATCCAGTTTCTCCTGCTTTTCCCCATGTCTGTATATTTATATCTCATAATGTGAAGTGAAGGCGTAGATTGAATGCCAAGATGTGGGTGGTGAGACACGTGTCAGCGCAGAACAGGGGCTAATACAAAAGAAGACAAAAAGAGTTGGAGTGCACTTTCATAAAAGTGTTATTTAGTAATAATATAATTTTTCTTTTGCAAGTGTTCATTCATTCTAAATGTGACAGGCTAATTTGCTTTCTTGAGAGCGTCAAATCCACTTCGCACCAGACAGCCTGGTTTGCTTCTGCAGGTTTATTCATTTCATTAAGATTTTCTTTGTTTTTTCCAGAGAGTCTCCAATGACCCTACTGTATGTCCTGCATGTCTTTGGACTGTGGGAGGAATCCAGCATCTAAAGGACACTCGTCCAGACACGGGGGGGAACATGCAGACTTCACGTAGTGCATGATTTGGTTTACTCAAACTGATAATGCTTCTATCATGATGCCTGCAGGACTGCATTACTGCGGATGTAGAGCAGATAAAGGGTATTTAATTATTTGTATTATCATTTGTAGTAGTAGTAATTTTATTTGATTATGTATTTTTTTCATATTACACTGTATGACTTAAATGTATTCAATTGATAAATGTATGTGTGTTTATTTCTACTAACGTCTTATTTTTTATTCATTATCAATCGATCCTTTACATATACCACTCATAAGGGAGCTGGAGCCAATCCCATCTGACATCAGGCGAGAGGCAGGGTACATTCTGGAAGGTTCACAAACAACCATTCACACTCACATTCACACCTTAATATACTGTAATTTTAACCTAACCCCAGTCTGCATGTCTTTGGAGTGTAGCACGGAAACAGGGTACCCCGGAGAAAAACCCACCCAACGCACGGGGAGAACATGCAAACTCCCAATTGAACCAGGATTTGATCCTGGTTCGATTTGGCATTTGTGGGTAACATACTGTGTTTTGCACATTGGAAAAACAATAACTAATAAAAATAAGTTTAAAACATAAACTTCATGTCTCGAGGGGCTTCTGTCAAGAGCAGGAATAAGCTTTATTGTGCGCTTAGGAAACCTAAATTACTGAATTACCTTCTATTCTATAACCTTGATCGAAGACTCAATGTGGAGACTGAGAATCGTTCCTTTCTTCACATATAAAGACACCTGCTGGGAGGCTTAGAAAACACACATTTGACGGCCTTTTGTGTTTGTTGATCGCTTGTACCGACACATTCAGATCCAAAGCTTAGCAGAGTGCGAGTGGACGAGGCGATTATTAGGAGAAGCTCTATTTCAAGGGTCTCAGGGATTCTGTGCATCCTCTGTTCTTGTATTCTTTATTTGAGAGGTGCTGGCACTGATCCAAAGCACCTCCCATTTATGCTTTGTGCAAAATAAATGAGGCTAAAGTCAAGGAAAGAAAAAAGTTTCATCTCGCACTGTCTGAAAGTCGAAAGCTGCAAGTTGCCTACTAAACACCAGAGTACACAGCAGGAATACAGAGCACACCATCAATACATTGGACAACTCTAACATCTGCAGCAATTAGCGACTGTTAATTATTT
This sequence comes from Pleuronectes platessa, assembly GCF_947347685.1. NCBI lineage: Eukaryota > Metazoa > Chordata > Actinopteri > Pleuronectiformes > Pleuronectidae > Pleuronectes > Pleuronectes platessa. The sequence continues at coordinate 22,167,803 of NC_070632.1, forward strand.
AGTTTTTGCTTGGATCTCATCGCATGAAATGAGCTGATCAGAAATAAACACTTTGATTTACAGTGGTAAGTGGGATGAGATGCAGCCCCTGCACCACCCGGGAGTTAAGCAGAGCTCTGGGGTCAAGAGAGCACTTAGCACTGCCCTCTGGTGGAGGATCAAATGAGCTTTGATGACCACCCAGCAGGCCCGCTTGCCTGCACACTCTTCAATGTGTACTTGCAATTACTGTAATGGGCAGATTGTTGCAAGGCAGCGGAAGTTTTCCTCATAAAAAAGAGCCTGACTCACATAGCATGACACAACAAAAAACTCAACCGCCGCGGGCGGGGGGTCTTATATTAAAGGCTTCTTGTTCACAGAGTAGGGACATTTAGCGATGTTCAGTTTCATCAAACCAGTCGTACAATGAATGCAAGCATGTAAAAATAAACTGTGGTGAATAAACAGTGATTTCCGGTGTGCTCTGATGAATTGGTCAGAAATGCAGGGTCAGTTCTCTGGGTGCCTGGGAACAAGGCAGGGCAGGATGCATGTTAAATGAAATCATGCATGTTTACACTTTATATATTAGTTAAGCCGTTTTCAGACATGACCTGCAGGTAGAATCCCCCAAAATTGGCTACAGAGTTTACCCAGAGTTTTCCTTTTACAGGTGCACAACACAGCGGGAGGTTTTCTGCACAGACACATTCACAACAGCAACTAATCCTCCGCATTATTCAGGCGAGAGGTGGAGCAGCCGGGGGCAGCCGGCAGGAAGGACGCATTAACTCCGCTGCAGAGATCACATGATTCACTGGAGAACACATGGACACCAGCACACTTATCAGCGCAAACGCTCTTGACCTCTTCATCTGTGTCTTTTACGCATGTCTACAGATTTTATGCTAGGAGGACAGGAGAATAAAGACAGGAGAAACTGCGGAGTGTCTCACTGGGACATTTGCGTTCTTCCTGGAGATGATACAGAGGAACTGCGGTGTTCAGTGCATGTTTGAAAGCAGCTTTAGTTATGATAACAAAGGTTTTCATGGCAACCAAAAGAACCATGATATTGTCTAATACCAGTGCAGTACCTGTTCTAAACTTGCCTGTCTTGAATGATCTGTTCTCTTGTCCTGTGTTGATGCTCTGGAGCTTCAATTAGTGAGTCCTCCTCAAACAGTTCTACTATATACTCTCGCCGGATGTTGTGTGCAGAGCTTGTATTCTAGGGTGCAGTGTGAAGTTAGAACATTTTGCGTTACTACCTGGTGTATCTGCAGTGGGTTTTAAAGTCAATGTTTTTTATAATATGAAACAGAATTCTCTATATTATTGTTCCAATGGGTTATATATTCGTTTGAATAATTAACTTGACATGTCGTCTATTTTAGAAGTGTGTTAATCAAACGACATAAACAAACCAACGCAACTTTTCAGAATGAAAGCTCTGCAATTTATCTCAAAATAAAGTAATGCTTTATATTATCTCAATATAAAATAAGGCTTAATATTGAGATAAATTGCAGATAAATTGCTGAGCTTTTATTCTGAAAAGTTGCAAAAACCAACATGCTTTAACTTTGACCAGGTATGAAACAGCAGGTATCAATGCTAAGTAAACAGTTTTCGCTAAGATTAATTTCTTACTTTTTGTACAGGAAAGCTCATTTTATTAATAAAAATCCCACTGCCTGCTCATAACTTCTCTGACATTTAAGAGTGAATTATATTTTCATGCCAGCAATCAATCTGCAAAAGGTTTCCAATTATTCAAAAGCCGCCTTTCTTATTTTATGAGCTGTGCAAAGCCATGTGGCAGCTCATTCACATCTCAACAATACGATATCCCAGAGTGATAGAGGAGGTTCTGGTAAGTACCATAACGAGATTATGCACAGTGAGGCCTGAATGGTTTCTAAATCAGTCTTTAAATGAACAAGATGGCCTCCTGCATGCTTCTGTCGGACCCTGATGGCTTGAAATGGCATCGACGGTGAAGTCTGAAAGGCGTTTTTTGTTCCCAAAAAATGGTCCCTGGTGCAAAGACTTTGAATCCAGATACAAATGCATCAGCGTGATCCAGATACACTATGCAGAGATCTGTATGCGTAGGAGATGGCGTGAAATCAACACCCACTGCTGTGTCCCGCCAGCCTTGTAACTCAGCTCTGTGAATACACCAATGTTGGGCCAATTTTTTATGTGTTTGAGAGTTATGGTTGTGTTTTCTCCCTCAGCAAACCTCAGATGTCTCCGTCTCTCTAGGTTGCTACACCTCTGTCCTCCGTCTCCCCCTGTCTCCTCCTCTCTTTCTCCTCAGTGTGGAGGGGACATTGTAAAACACTGGCCTGAGTCCCAAGCCCTCAGGAGGCTCAGGGGCTCAGGGTTGACTGATCGCTGGATTTCACCACAGGCTCCCAGAACGGGGGATTGTTCAAGAAGCTTTTCCTTCCCACTGAGACCCCTGTGGATTAAGGATTCCTGGCTTCTGTAGCAATAATAAGGCCTCACACACTGCCAAAAGAAAATACTGCAGTCAGCCTCTGTTCTGCTTCAACTGTAGATCCTCTTGCATTTACACGTGTTGCCCCTTAATTTTTCCCTCTATTTTCTCTCTGGTTGAAACCTCAGCGGTGTTCTGGCACGTCACACTGAGAGAGTGGAATTTCATTACAGTGTTTACAGTAGCCATACAGTGTGTTTCTTATTCACATAAACAGGATACAGCTAACTTTGCCATGAGTAATTTTAACAAAATAAATAGAGCCTGAGTTTAACAACAATAGTCAATGTCTATAAAATGCTTTTATATTGGAATAAGTGCATTAAAAGTACAATAAATTAGTTTAATTAGTTCAACAGGAAACATAAAAAGCCTTCACAAATATGGGAGCTTTCTATACTTTTTTACGGTGTACAACTGTATGAGAAAACAAAAAACAACAACATCTGATTTAAGTATTACTTGAGGAGAAAGAAAGGGCAAGAAACTTTCTCCAACAAAAAAAATGTGTTTACCATGCAATGGAGTCTCCAAAGTCCATCTCTCTGAACAACCTGGACACTGGACACTGAGGTTGTGCTCAGACCAAACAGAAGGCACATTTTTTTCATGATGAAATTACATACAAAGTCAATGCAAAGATGTTAATAGATGCAAAATTTGCATCATCCACTTCAGCCGCTCAAGCTTAATTATATGAGCACGAGCTAAAGATTTGTGTAATGTGATGTGATGAAGGAGAATAGTGTTGCTATATGAGGGGACCCAATCTGTACTATACAACCAGCTTCTCATATCGAGACGGGCCGAGCGGGAGAGGGCTTGGCAGAAAGTGAGCGAGGAAGTTGGACCACCTGGTGAGATCTGAAAATATGTATTTGTCACTTGATTCAAACTGGTTGGTTACACTTTATCAACCAACCAATTCTGGTTGTTTACACGTGTGTGTGTGTGTGTGTGTTTTTTCATGTATGTGTCTGTTTGTTGGAGGAAATGGAATGGTCTCAGGGACACGTCTGAAGAAGAGGAGGAAGGAGACAGAGATAAAGAATGGGTTAGCAGAAGTAGTAATAAGAAGACGTTATGATACTTCTTACTCACTCTCAATGCACCTAAAGTACCTTTAGGAGTGATGTACTGGACCTGGGGAATGGAGTGGTTGGTTTTAAGTGATTTCAAGATTTTAAGTGATTCTTCGTCTTCGTCTTCTTCTTCTTCTTCTTCTTCTTCTTAATAATAATTGTGTAGCCTACTCTGAATGTTTTGTTTGTTTGTATTTTCACGTTTGAAGTGAAAAAGAGAATGCAGACTGTACAGGTTGCTGCTGACACCCCCACCTACTGAAACCTATTGACTATTACATAAATATTTTTGTAATAAGAGAATAACATTTGTCTTCCCCTTTGGATCCAAAAATCATGTATTTACTGTTATTCTTAATGCAATTTTTTTTTTTTACAGAAAAGGAAGAAAAGGTTCAAATGCTCCTTTTGCCCAAGAGCTTTTGAGTTAACTTCCCAGTGAATGTCTTGTATTGACAGCTGAGCCAGACGGGGCTCAGAGAAACTAACTCTTAAGCTGAGGACAGACTGCATTTTGCCCGCAGTGGTACAAAAAACTATGAACAACCTTACTTAGCGTGCAAAACGACTCGTATTGTCCTTGTCAGGTACATTTTGATCCTCACTTGCAAAGTGGCTCTCTACCCCGCAAAGCTACAGCTGCCGTGCTTTTAGCTGGTGCAGGAGACCAGGGTGCAGAACAACATGTTTCTACGTTTGACACATGTTGGGGACTGAGAAGAAGTTCATTTGAGGGACAGTTAAAAGCTGTTTGCTGTCATGTCAAAGCTGCTGTGTGTTTGTCCAAAAGTTGATAAATAATGTTGAGTTGCTTTTATATGCAAATAAATTGATGGGTTATTTCACCCCCTACGTTTTGGGTTAAATGTATCTATGTTGTCTAGCTATATGCAACGACTATAGCAGCAGCACCCAAGCTGTTGAGTTAAAAATGTCAAATGAAGTAGAGGCTTCTCACCTCCAGAGTTTCCTGACCATGGTCGTCTCGAGTCGTTCAAACCAGTTTGATTTGATCCAAAAATTTGTGCGGCTGATAACATTCCCACTCAAGAGCGGTTGGTGGTGGACACAGAACATTGATCAATGGTTGGAAACCTATTGCATTTGTAAATGTCATGATGTAGAAAGTTCCCAAACAGTTGACACTATAGTCTTGGCGCAGAAAGGTCCCCAAGATGGTTTGAAACACTAGGTGAGGTTATGAGCCAAGTTCCACCCATAAATGTAGATTTGTTTTTAAATAAATTTGGTAAAGAAAAGTGTGATATTAAAATCTCCATTAATGTGTTTCATCACAGTGTTTAATCACAGTCAAATAATTTCGTTTACAGCTGAAAACAGGGAAAACAGCAGGATTAGAGTTTTTTATTCCTGTTGACCGGGCATAAGTCATGCAATTACAGAGCAGATTTGTACATGGCGGTGGAACAAAATAAATAAAAAAATGCAATTTAATTAGAGTCTAGGTTACAGTCAGGTCCAAAGATATGACAAAAGGTAGAATGAGATCTTTGGGACCTGCCACCGCTCAATGTTCGGTGTTGATTGGCTTAGATACAGTACTCATTGCTGATGGCATATCCAGGAAGCGGCCATTCCACTACCAGATGGCCCTCTCTGATGGTTTTCGATGGCCCTGCCCTACTCTGTGCAAATTAGCGGCAGAGGCTGACCAACATTAGCTCTTTATTGAAGTCACATTCCATTACTGCCATTGATTACATTGTTGTAGTGCACGTCAAACAGCCATTGCCCCCTCATCATCGTGCTTTCATTCTCGCCCCGAAATAAAATTGAAAAAATTAAAGATCAGTGTTTTGACCACAGACGTGAACGGTCAATTGAAGCACATTTCGAGTCAGGAATCACCAGTTAATACAAAGAGGTGTCATTTCATGAAGACAAAAAATAAAGTACATGTACAGTAATGGCGGCTTTGTACTTGAACACCAGTTCAATAGCAGTACTGACACGATCAGATGTTAGACTCTTGGGAATTGACATACTGCCAGTTAACTAAATGTAGCCCTAAACATCCCCAATACAGAAACAGTCTTTCTCCCCGCTGAGGCTTTCAGGACGAATTGATCTTACTGGCCTCCATCAACATGAGCAGTGAATTCTAATGTAAGCCGGTGTGAATATAAGGAGACACCACTTCCAATCGCACAATAGCAAGGATTACAGAAGCCTACTTTCCTGATCTCCCTAAGGTCAGAGGAAAAGTAATTACTGGACTTTTGCACTTGATAAAACCAGGCCAGAGACAAATGGACGGCCTCCGTGGTTTCGCCTCAAAGTAGAACTAGTCAATAACTCCTCTGTTAATCCTTTCTGCTTGCTTTGAGAGCTCTAAAGGAGAACTTGAAAGACATTTAAGAGGAGGTGGACGGAGGCGGATCGTTATTTTTCTCTCCGAGTACAGACAAAAAGAAATTGCACACAATAGTTTCTTTGTGTTTTCCTTTTTATTTGGAATGTGATTGATCAGGCGTTCGACTCTGTGCAAACATCAACTCGCCCTACACAGGTTTACTAGACCTATCCAGAGGCTGTGATATACTGGGGAGAATTTGTTCACTTTCTAATGATTCTAAAGTGGTATAGACCGCTTAGTTTTTTTCTTCAAGTATCGCCGTATTGACTGGACTTATTCAAGCATCCTTCAAAAGCGGATCTTATTTGCAGATAGAGATCAAATAGCTGCAAGTCTGAGTATTAGTTATGTCTTTGCGAGAGTATGTGGCTCACACCCACATGAATATATGGCATTCACGCAGAGAGTTCTTCATAGACGTAATGCCTGAAGGCCAGTGGATGCACTTTTAGAATAATACAGAAAGTGTTGAGTGTTCATCAAAACTAGAAATGCGCTATATATATACAAATCTTTTATTTTCACCATTTTATTCAAATCACTTCTAATCTGTGTGAATGTTCGTTCTGTGTCCTGGTGAAAGGTCTAAAATCTTTGTTTACTCACAGGTTTCTCTTCAAAACGATGACACATTGAGTCCTTTTACTTTACATCTTATGTAATGGGCCACAGCTACAACAGGTAGTGTCCTGCACAGGTTCATTTTTGCAAATCAATTTGCCCCCACCTTCAAAGCATAGTAACGGACCCATAACCCGAAATTATCTCGAAGTCAAAGTCGGACCCACCTGGTCACGTTCATCTTACCCCGAGATCCAACTTGTTACCTGTCACTGACAATGGGTTATGGCCTCCTTGTCCTCCAGTTTTGGTGGTTATGTTTTGTTCTTGGAAAAATTATTTGACAATTGTCGCAGCACCTGCTCCTGCAGCTGTTTTAACACGTTTCCTGTGCTTTGCCTGCTGCTGTGAAAGGCTGATACTCTTGGGGACTTTTTGGCTATTTAAGTCTTTATTTAATTTCATGTTCTAGCGAGTTCTATGTCGGCAGTGACAATTATCTGAGCGGAAGTGGTCAGATGGCTTTCACAATAAAACCCTTTGCGGTTGGCTGGGCTTCATATAAAATCCTTTAGACATAAAAAATACTGTTTGATCATTTTAATGTCAAATTGTTCAGAAATACGTTTTTTACCAGTGCTCCTGCACGTGAAATTGATATAAATATATTTTTACCTTTTACATACCTGCAGGTGCCTGACCCAGTGCAGGACACACACAAAGGGTATTCTGTGAAAATAAATTCTTTCACACCTCAAATACAACTTTATTAAGGTAATAGACTACTGATATAATATCATATGGCATGAAAACGTTCAGTCACATACACACCTGCAGTGAAAGATGAGGTGATCTCCAAAAAGCCTTTAATTAAAGTTAAAACATTCTTTTCATCATTTTAAGCAAGATTAGTGTATTTCTTTGTTTTCGACAATTCTAGACTGAAAGAAGAAATTGACTTCTTCACAATTATCATTAGAAAAGGCCAAATGATGCCAATCACAAAGCTTGTTAAAAACAACAATCAGCAGCCAAGATCTGCTTTAAGCAGCTGCATTTCGCTCAAAATTGCCACCAAGCAGAAAAACGTTATAAGTAGACAGCAAAGTGTTTTAAAGTATACAACTTTCTCAGCTCCTTATGTAATTAGGAAAAGGAATTTAACAATCATGATGGAAGTTAAGCAGACCAAGAACATATTGTATAGGTTTGCTCCAAAGGCAAATGTAACCCCTGTTTGACTGCATGAGTCCTTCAGGAAGCTTTAGGAGACATCAGAGGGACACCAGAGTGGTGGTGTATATGTCGATTGACCTTCATTGGGGAGTCATGAGAAGAAAACCTTACTTCCATCATCACTAAACGTAAAAAAAAAGAGAAATATAACTCTTTGGCTACAATGAGCAAAGGTATGTTCGGCGAAAAAGGGATGGAAATTTAATGGAAAGCGGTGGATCGATCAGGTTTCTGATGCATGTGGTGGGGACATTGGGAATATTCACTGGGATACAACTAGAGCTAACGGGTTAAACTAATGTGTTTCAATATCTAAGCATAGATGTTAGTTTGCCATGAATCTCTTTGGAAACACCACAGTTGAGCTTTTCATGGGTCAGCCCTTTGGGGCCTCTATGTGGGCTTTCCGTGGCCAAGCCCAGAGGTTAGATCGCGCCGGGACTATATAAGGCTCATCACCAGACCCCCAAGCTAGAGACTTTTCCCCAATGGCTCACTACATATCCTTGTTGAAAGTCCTTCTTACCTAAGAACATGCAAACATCTGAACTGTTCTGGGCCTTCCTTTTTCCTCTGTAAGAGTTTCCCCATAAAAACTGACAGATGAGCCATCCTCAGTCAGTCATTTGTCAGGCAGACAGACAGATGGCAGAGAGTGAGGTTGATGGTAAGGTGCTGAAAAAAAAAGGTCCTTAATTAAAGAAAAGGAGGTAGCCTTCAGTCTTTCCCTTGGTTAATAGGAACAAGGCTTTGTTTAATGGTCCCTATATGCCATCGTAAAAATGCAGTCATTGCCCTCATTGCAACCCTGAAACCCTTCTCAGACTATATGGTTAGGATTTGTTAGCAATAAGTTAGCAATTATTGTTAGCAATAAGTTTTGTTAGCAAAATTAACATTGCTCTTTCTAAACCATCTAATCAAATACTTATGAGTGGAACACTGGTGTGGGAACCTCACAGGAGGCTAAAGCAAAGACCCTGCTTCAGCTCGTCGAAGGCTCTCCTCAGCCAGGGCTGTGTGCTCCCTCGGTGACAGGTTCAGCATCCACATGCCCCTGAGCCTTCACCTTCGACATTAGCAAGTCTACAGCAGACTGACAACTCACAACTGTCTCAACATATAAAGTGAACCAGTCAGGAGCTAGGAACTGACTCTGCCATAAGGGCACAGTGTGGGTAAATAATCCATTAGACGAGACATACCACAGAACTGTCCAGACTGGGCTTTCATCACGGAGATAGTATGTGGTCAGAGGCTTGGTAGAATTTTGGTTTTCTCATGTTGGAAAATCAACAATTGTACCTAAGTAAAATTGTAACCACACTGTACCTGCTGTGGTTCAATTATTTTGAACCACAGCAGGTACAGTGTGTCTTTAGCAGAGTCGGTAATAAGACATCTGCAGGTCCTGATGGCCTGCCTGCAATCCTCCTAAAGAGCTGTGCATTAGAACGAACTACTGCTTGGGTTCCTATCTTCCATCAGTCAATGAACAGCCACACTGGCCCTGAGCTCTGGAAGAAATCTATTATCACTCCAGTGCCAAAAACATCATGTCCGGCTACTAACAATGACTTTAAACCAGTAGCTCTTACATCTGTGGTTATGAAATTCACATAAGAGAATTGTGAATATGCTGAAGGGGGATGTCGTTTCAAGTTTAGATCCCCTGCGATTTGCCTACAGGCAGGGCACGGAGTATGCAGTCGCAAGTGTGATGCATTTAATCAGCAAGCATTTAGAGAACCCTGGGACTTACGCTTGGGTCCTATCTTCAGCTTTTAACACTATCCAACTTTACCTCCTGGTCCAGATGTTGAACGACATCCATGTAAATCCTTCTTTCATAAAATGGTTTTATTCCTTTTTAACCAACAGAACCCAGCATGTGAAGGTAAATAGCATACACTCTCCAGCATCTTGTACTTTAGCACAGGTGTACCACAAGGCTGCGTGAGCTCTCCTTTATTTCACACACTTAATACTAAAGAATTTAGGAGCATCCAGCCAAATTTTCTGATGATACAGTCATTTTAAGGTTGTTGCATCGGGACGACTTCCCTGCAATGTTCTGGACAAGGTTGGCCCCTTCAAAGACTGGTGTGACAGTGATCCTCAAATTTTTTACATCCAAAGACAAAGATGATGATATTTGACCCCAGAGAGATGTGGTTTACAGCTGGACTGTAATCTGAAATTGAGTGCCCATGTAGAATTCCTTTGTTCGAAACTAGCTCATGGCTGCACTTCCTGCGTAGACTAAGACTGTTCGCTGTGAGCACCAACGTCATGTCCATATTCCATTCTGCTGGGCTTGAAAGCACAATTAGATATGGAATTGCAGCATGGTTCGGCACCCTCACAGTCCAGCAAAGGTCAAACATTTAGAGCATAGTAAAAACATCTATGAAGGTGATGGGGAAATAAGGACTATCCCTCCCTTCAGACCATCTATGAAGGTTCTGTGGTCAGACAGGCAAACAGGATCTTTAATGAACATTCCGTTCCCCCGAATTCGACCTGTTACCATCAGGCCGACGTTACAGAGCCTTTAAGTGTAAGACCAACCACCTCAAGCTCTCGTTCACACCAACGTCCATCATACTACTTAACAAGGAGACGTTTCTTATAGCCCTCGCAATTGTCTAGCACATTTCACACTTTGGTTTTTAAGTTTTAATGCCAGTTTCTGTTTCTCATCTGCCTATATCGTTTAGTAGTTTATCATTTCAAGTGTTTTAGGGCGAGTGCAATATTCAATTCACTTTTATTCTGCATTTTTACAGTAAGTCTTCCCTGATATGTCTTTGTGTACAGTTTTTGTTGTTGTTGTAATATGTACTGATCTGCAGCTGCTGTAGCACTTTGGCCCAAAACAAATCTCCCTATGGTACAATAAAAGTATATTTGATTTGATTTGATTTGAAAAGGCATATTAAGGGGACTGATATCTATGAGTGTGTGCAATTTGGTGCAGATCCAAATAAAAGTATGGACCTATTGAATTAAAATGTGGTTTCATAAGCGGACTAGTGGGCCTTGCCAGAGGTATACTCTCCACTGAGAGGCATTCTTGTTTGTATTCGAAATTCAGAGTTTTGTTTAAAATGTTGTGTGTACCGACTAAACGGCTTCTCTGTATGAAATGTCAGAGAACAACAGCAACCGGAGAATCTATTTACAGTGCGGCCAAACAAGCTGCGGATTGAGAGGAATCGATGGGTCTATTCTTAATAAAGAGTTCACTTAGCAGAGTTGGGAAATACCAGCTTTTGTGTTCCATATTATTCTTAATGAGTGCTTGTGTCAATAGTCGTTTCATGTGTCTGCACAGGAACGACAGAGGGCATTACGACTATTGCAAAAAAGAAAGAAAACCATCTATAGTTGGTGAAAAATTAGGTTCATAAAAAGAGAGATTTAATAAATACCTTAAACACGATCACTTTTAACTTCCTACAAAATTCATACTACATATGTGTATTTTGCCCGGAGGATCTTAAGCTGTGTTGGATTTTATTTGATTTTTTAGGCTTCTGCTTCTACTTTCACCATGTCAACACTAATGCGGATATTTTGCAAAACAGATGTTTTCCTCTTTGTGTGGACATCTCATCCAGACGCAAACTGCTGTTTAAGTCACTAAAAAAGAGATTTTTACAAAGACCTCCCATTGGACAGATTTTTTTTTAACTGGTTTCTGTGAAATTATGACATCACAGTTTAATTTGTGCATGCCCACTGCTGCTTTGTGCATTGAGGGTAATATGCCAGAAAAGACAATACTTGTGGCTGTATACCGGTTCCTCTAAGTTTGGTTAGCACTGCTAGGTTTAATTACAAGTATATATAGCGAAAATTTGCATTATTGCCCCCTCCATTAGCAGCATTCACGGGTGTCCAAATTTGGACCACAGCATTCTTCCCTGTTTCTGTGTTCTCGCCTGGATGGAGAAATTTCATAAAACAAGGGTAGTGTGGACAGAGATGTTTCTTTAAAAGAAAAGAAAAATATATGTTCAAAAATAAATGTGCTGTAGTCTAGACAAGGCCTTAATTAAAGAATCAATATTCATGTTTTCCCACTACCTGCTGCTGTGACACACAGCTAATGCATGCATACACACACCTTCACCTTTACCGCCACCCCTCCTGTGTCCTTTACTTGTTATTCCCTGCAGCCTGATGGTAGTAGCCCTCTGCAGGTGCAGCATCAGCAGCTAATTATTCATGCAACAGGATTCATCTTTCAATGGATACTTAAAGGCGTCGACGGAAATGGCAGATGAAGCCATTTGCGTAACTGTGGGCCGGGAATGGATAGAACCAATTCCCCCATCAGAACATTTTGACAGAGAATCTGACGTTCGGGTTTAAGGTGTCCAAGTTTCAATCGTGTATGAAAATCAAAAAGAACAAACTCTCTGGGCTTTTTCAGGAGAATTATGTTGGAGACGTGATCAGAGAGACACAACACATTCACAGACAGAGAGAGAGAGAGAGAGAGAGAGAGAGAGAGAGGGGGAGTCAGAGGACGTATTAGTGGAGGCAGAGCTGGCAAACTAAGCATAACAAGTATCTCAAGAGGAGCAGCTCATGTCTCTGAACCGTTCTGATACTAGGAACTGAAATGGCGGTTTGATATTTACAGCACTGGGGACAGAAAATCCTTCTGGGTCTTTCTTGCCTCATTAAGGATGAAAACAACGGGAGTCTTAGTGGATATTAAATGTTAATCATAGTGTATTTTTCATGTTTATTGTCTGAAGTATATAAAACACATGGGGTGTAAGCTTCGCTAACCTTGAATTCTGCTACATTCATGAATTTAAAATGAACTTGTTTTAACTCTGAATATGCTCTTGTTATATTTAGTTTTAAATGCTATAAAGTTAACATGTGAAAGTTGAAACATATATGTTAGATATTGGACCTGGAGCTTAAAGAACATCAAAAGTGACATGCTCATTCAGAAAATAAAAACGAAATATTTTTTTATTTTAAACCATTTACTCTGTAAAGGCTTCAATGAAAAACCAAGTTACAAGCACATAAACTTTAACTTATGCATCAGAAATATTACATAACATGCATTTATCTGTTTCAGAGAAGAAAATGCAACGTTTCTATATAAAAATGAAACTTTCCTCTTAAATTATTGGAATTTTACCTACCTTTAAAAAGCATACTCAGCCTCCAAACTGTCTCACCCATTGAGGTCAGTGTGAAGATGCATATGTTCATGTCTTCACGCTTGTTGGCTCCGTTTCAGGAAGAAAAGAAAATTGAGACGGTGCAAATTCCCCCTCAGGGCACATCTGGACTATGTAGTTCAATAGACGCATCACTAATTGGCCGCACTTCCTATTACATTCTTTTTGACACCAATATTAGAGCCGACCAGGCTCTGAAGGGGGAGCTGTTGCTCAAAGCTCAACATCTGTTGACCTTGTGCTCACCAGGCTAGTCTGTCGTTTGCGGAGAGACAGCTCCTCACACCACAGCTCATGGGAGCTCACAGACCTCATTTGCAATCAGACTGTCAGGGGTTTAAGCACTTAACCTGATGGAGACGGTTCAACAGCTTGACTGTACGGCTTGTTTTCCCCCCTCTGCTTTCCTAACCTCCTATCTGTCACCTCTTCAAAACTGCAGGCCTGCCAATTTCATTTGTAGCCGTCTCTCACAATAATTGTCATTGTTTTAATCTCAAGGGCTCGCCGTTTGCACTTGTTATCACATTTTGCATGATAATAAAACAGACAGGCTTTCAGCCAAATCAGTCCAATTGTTCTGCAATGACTTATTTTAGTAACATGAAAAGGTTGGGCAGCATCATCATGATGGCGTCTGTGTGCAGCACAAGATCCACAACCTTTATAAGACTTCGTGGCATTTCAGAATCCATTGTGTCACTTTCACAAATGCTAAACTAGTCTTTTGACAAGTGTGATATTTTCCAAACTCTCTCCGAAAAATGTATCTCATTGCATAGAGCTAAATGGATCTGTTAATGTGGCGAGACAGGGGCGTTTGTGAACACTAGTCAGAGTAGGCCCAAGCAGTAGGCCCAAGATTTGAAGCCTGCGATTCAAATCTGGCTCGCCAGAAAATTCTAATTATCTCATTATTTTTATTTCACCATATCAGACTGACATAGATACAGAAAATTGTTTTGATGCAGTGCTGTATTTATACCGAGCAGAATTACACATGCCTTTATGTTTGTCTCTTGCTGAATAAACCTCTCAAATAGCCGACATGCAAGTAAACTTAAGCAAAGTAAATAATTCAAGCTTTTATATTAAACACACACAGGAATAGTTATAAGGCTAATTCTGTTCCTTTTTCAGATGGCCTGGCTGTTCACACAGGAAGCGCATATCTCTGCACTGGTTCGGGGGTAAATGATGATGGTCTTACCCACGGAAGCCTATAGCCATGGCCACTAGGGGGCAGAATGAATAAAAAAACAAGTAGATAGACATATGGCATTGACACACATTTTGCATTAATAAGTCAAAGTTAATTGAGTTGGCAAAAATCGAAGGGCTCAAACATCCTGCAGACTCAGAGGAATGATAAATGCCTTAGGTTTAATCTACCTGACATTTTAACACAAGTGACTCCTTTCAACTGAAGATTGTGGTTTGATTAGGAATAAATTATTCATTACTACAGCTTTAAAATATGCCAAACCTTACTTAGGGCTACGTTTTATGCTCAAAATCACAAGGAAAAATCAGCTCAAATGTAGGCTACTAAATACTATCACATTAGAGTTATTACTTTAATCTCTATTTGAACAAACAGACCTGCTCTCAGCTGTGACATCACTGCACTTGAAGCCTGAGCGACAGCCTCTGCTCCATTTAAATGTCCTCAACTTAACTTTTAACTCCCCAGATCCCTCCATGTCTGAGTTTGATCTTCCAACCGCTGCAATGAAGTTTAAATAAACATGTCAAAATGAGGTAAATATAATAAATGAAAGCAGAAAGAAAACAAGAAAAACAGGTCAACACTGCTCTTGAACTGAACCAGTGATGTGACAGACTTATTTTGCAACTGGCAGCGACGTTCACATTGAACAATATATGCCGAGACACTGCAGCCGAACAAAAAAAATCACACTGAAGCAGATCCACTGTGACATGCAAATGAAAATGTAAATGACAAATTTTCAAACCTCACATCCACTCAGCGGAATTAAATATCTGGTTCCCAAGCATGACAAGTGACTCTTTCCTGCAATGACCTGGGACTTTCTCTGAAGACATGCAGCACACAGACCAGCTGTTTCACTGAATTATTATATCTACTCTTTTCTTAAGGTGGAAGACACTCTGACTTTCACTGGTTTAGAAAGTCAACTGTTTTTCAAAAGCTGTATCTGATGCTGGTGCTAAATCGATACATTTAAATCAGTACAGGTGCCATAACTGATACTTTAACTTTTTGTTCAAAGAAAAGTACAGAACGACAGTCGGACGATAAGACCAGCTAAAATGAAGGCAAATTAGATGAATCGTCTCCTCCTCCCACCACGGACGTCCACACTGCCGAGTCACGCAAGAAGTCAAAGACTGAGAATCACGTATCCTGAGTTTCACCAGATGCTTTGTTAAGTTTCAGTTGTTGTGTCGATTCGAGGTTGGCTAGAGTTACCTGCTGACGGAGCCACGTAGGGTGTGTTGCTATGAGAGTTATGTGTGGTGTTAACTAATCATGTGTTGTGATGTTTTTTTTGTCTGTAAGAAGATAAACTATTTAAGTGCAGGGCTCAGGCACCAAAACAAGCCAATCTGTGCTGTGATTCGGTTCAGGAAGCACCGGCCTTGTAGGAACAATAGTGCCTGATTGTGACTGGATTTCTGTATCCATTCCTAAAAGTGAGTCCCACTGTTACAAGATGTCAGCATAAGACGTTTGAACCGGAGCCTGGCAAAACAAATTCAGATAATTGAATTTGAATATATATTCATATTTCTGTTTCTTATATGCATTCGAATGAAATAAAACTTTGCCACAGACATGACAGGCAGTTTCGCGAGCAGTCACCAGGCTGTAAAACAACTCGCTTCTCCAACCCATGTCAACATTACCAAGGTGTTTCACAGTGGGTGATTATTTAGTTCAGCAGTGTAACTTTTGTGTTCAATAATAGGCAAAAATTCCTGTCACAGAACAGACTTGGGCCAACTCCGAAAGTGTTTAAAGTGTTTCTTTTCAGTTGTATAAAGATGCCACTAGACATTTTGGAGAGAAAAGGCTCCTGTGAAATGAGGTAAGACACCTCCAGCACTTCAGCTCTGGCAGTTTGTTGAGAGTCGGTCAGTAATCACTGAAACAGATTGCACTTCTCTTTCACAGCTCAGAGAGGCTGAGAAAATGAGTGGAAAAACTCGAGCTGCCGTCGTTTAGAGTGTGAACAACACTAACATGCTGCATCTCAATATTCAGCCCTGCACAAAAACAGCTCGAAACAATTTGATGCACATAATTCCCACATCACTTCTCGATGATTGGAAGTAAATTTGCATTTACTTTTAAGCATAACTTGGAACCATACTTGGTACACATCTGATTTTGATTCATAAAATAGAAAAAAAATTGCAACCAAAATTTTAATATCTGGATGCCAAAGTAATGATAATATTTCTGCTGGGCTTTGGTGCAATCTGACTTTCAAAAATCAGTAGCTGTGTCTCCGTTCAGGGGACAAATCCTTCAGAGTATGCAGTGTATGCAATCAACATCAGCTGCAACCTTCATTGGTCGTTTAGACTTGAGACGGTTTTATGTTTTTATCGCATCACCTGTTTGTCCCTTCCTTACAGTCGTCGCCTAGCAACAGAACTATGGATGAAAACGATGAAAATCATTGAAAAGCATGTGTACAGTTTGGTTGAGTAATGACATTTAAAAATACATTCTTCTAACGTTTTTACCTCGCCTTTTGCAATGATTCCTTGTTTGAAAAACAGTTTGTAGGAGAGAGGCAATGAATCATTGGATGTGATGGTGTAAGGATGATCCATCTGGTGGAGCACGAGTTGCCTATAAGCTGAGCTGCAGATTTTGTATTCATGAGTACAAATAAACTTAGTTTTTACTCCGTATAAAAAAATAAAATAATTATAAGATGCTTTACTAAATACTTAGATTCATAACAACTTCTCAATGATAATATTCTTCTCACCAGCATTATTGCTTTAAAGTTACTTCTACATTATTCTAAATACCCGAGAGCAAAAACAAGAGCAGTCACACAATCAAGTCATAAAGGTTGTAAATGTGCCATATATGCAAACTTAATTACTTCATGGGATGTAGAGTCATTAGCAAGTGTGTCTAAAACATAAATAATAATCCATTCCACAAAAAAAAACTTGAAGGACAAATATGGGAAGGTCAAAACTGAAATACTCTGCAAACTGTTAACGATGCTGACAACAGGCACTGATATTAATTTCAGCATTCTCTTCACTTTCTAGTATTTCAGTGTTGCTTAAGGGTGAAGTGGTTCAACAGGAGAGCTCCAGCACCTTTTGACTAAATTTATTTTGACAGAGCTGAAAAATGTGTGTATATATTTCTAATATTTATGAATTTGACATCATGTTTAACCAGCAGATATTCCTCAGAGGAGCGTCCAACTTTAATTGACCATAATGTGAACATGATCATAGATAATTCCATTATAATCAGGGTTTCAATACAAAGTGGTGTTTGATTATTACAAGCTGATAGCACTGCTGGAAACCTGGCTATTAATACACACTGCCTCAGGCTGCCATTTATGTGTCTTCACACAGCGGAGGGTACTCGTACAATCTACTCTATTTAATCATTGTGCTAAATGTCTATATTTATTGTTTAACCCTGAATACTACTTCAACTTTTCCTGCATGTTTTACTTTCACATATTAAACTGTGCAGGTAGTTTGCCACATGTTTATGACCAATATTTAGCTGAAGTATCATACCTTTATTTTGTTCTAATGAACTTTGCATTGGCCTGCGGGTGTCATAAGGTATTTATTATAGTTTTTTTAATCTACTCATTATTATAGGTTTCTCGGTAGATGAAAGAGTGCTTTATGATTTTTTTTTTCAGAATGTCCAATATCAGCAATATATTAGCAAGTATGTGATCACTATCCTTCAGTGTATTGAAACCTCACTGGAAGTCCCTTGAGACTGTCATTTCCAATCTAACCCACAATAAAACAGTGAATGAACAGCATATTGATCTTTTTGATATTATTATTAGCTTTAAAATTGTGGGCAAAAATATCAAATATGTAATGAGCATTGCATCTCCTCATTATGTGTCAGTGAACTTCAGGCATTTTTTTTAATAAGTGGAGAGTATAGGCTGATTGTGTGCGAATAGGAAAGCTCCAGAGAAAAACTGATGATGTTTTTTCATCTCCATGATTGTGCTTGTTCCTCTCATCCCTTTGGGTGGGGTACTGGAAATGTCAGGGGTGTCACAAAATCAGCCATGAATGCTAACAAAAAACTTCACATGCGGCTTTGATATTACAGATAAGGTGTCTCCACAACTGATAATAGATCATAAAATAACAACAATTTGAGTAATCCAAGCCAGACCAGCCAACCAGCCAGGCAAACCGCAAAACAGCCGGCCAACCAAACAACTAGCCAGCCAAAATTATATATATACGTTGAATCACAAGCCTAGATGTGTCACCACACTGGTGAGCTGGCGATCTGGCTAAGACAAGAGAGATGAGCTGGGCTTTTATAGACTGGGGAATGGTGGAGGCGACGAGGAGGTGAAGCTCAGCCGTGCAGGTGGTCAACAGGAGGCCCCGCCCAGCTCCAGGTAGACGCACACAGGGAGAGAGACAGACCAGAAACACAGGGAGAAACCTGGTCCAACAGGTTTATCCTGAGGGTTTCTTGTGCTTATACAATGCAGATAATAATGATGTATGTAATAAACAAACAGATTTCTAGAATGTGTGGTTGTTCGATTTTTACAAAAGTTAACAATTATGGATGTTAAACTTTTACCATACTTAAATTGATTTTCTGCTGTAAGGAGAAAATGACCCCGTCAGGGACCATGTACTATTCCTTGGGTATGTGTGTGTGTGTAAAGATGTATACTAATATCGATATTTATATATATATGTGTGGTTTGGTTTTATGTCTCAGTCTGCTCCAGGGGATTGTGTAGTAGGCAGGGGTACTTAAAACATCTGCAATTATTAAAATAGTCCATACAACTTTTTGAAGTGGTACATTTTTTATCTTACAATAAGACGGGTATATATGCATTGACACACATGGGAAAAAAATATGACGACAAAGAGCACGGAATCACTTAGTGTTACCACTACAGTGGGAATGTTTTAACAATTACTTTTTATGCAAAATATGTAAAAAGGAGTAATATTAAATATTCATTTTTTTTCTCCATCTTATAATTTGTTGCATATTCACTCAGTACAATAGTAATGAATTTGTTACGGTCCACATTGTATTACATGTGATTAATATTCTCTCTCTTCATTAATCTGTGTATTATTATCGAAACATTTACTATGACATAACAGGCGTTATGAGAGGCTGCCCATGTCTTCATATTCGCCAGTGTTTTCTGCATATATTCATCTGATCCTATCAGAGCTTGTTTTTCCACCATTATTATAAACAATAACAAAAACAACTTCCACTGGGGTGAAGTAATCCACCACAGCAACACTGAGCCTAAATTTGGATTTCTCTTTGTTTTGTTATGCTTGAGTGATGCTGTTTTTTCTTTTTTTTATCAGTGCACACGTTATATTCTGCTCTACTTCCTGTCAATCACCTGGTACCCACAGGAAGAAATAAAGTCTGTGTAAGCATGTTCTTGTTGTCTTATCTGGGACATTGTTGTTAACAGGACATCAGGCAGATTTAAACTGCATAAATAAAAAAGTAAATAACAAACAAATATTAAATATATAAGATTGAGGTCGGTGGCTTTAACATTACACAAAGCAGAATGTTCATAAATAAACTTCTCATTACATTTGCTGTGCATTAGAATGTGTATTAAGCTATTCACTATGTAAACATAATTCAATTTCAGTATTTATTAAGTCTAGCTGAATATGTTCTGTGTTTGATGAAATTTTGCATTGACATTGGACTAATTATGAAGGTGGACGAGTGACTGCTCCCAAAAAGTGGAACCTTATTGTCTTGATTGCCCCCTTAAGGCTGGCTGCAGTATAGGTCATGGGTCAGTGAACAAATACAAATAAAAAGTACAAGCTATATAGATTTATTACAAACTTGGTATGTCTCATTAAGTAGTTCTTATCACAATTATGTTTTGTTAAGTGTCCGTGTCTCGGAGAAGTTTTGTGTTCATAGGTTCTTGATGCTGTAAAAAAGGGACGGACATCATGATTGACTCATTTTGGTCGAGCGTGTGTAATGAAGATGCTTTAAAGGGGACATATTATGAAAATTCCACTTTTTCAGTGCTTCTACACGTTAATTTGGGTATCTGGAATGTCTACCGTCCCAGAAACTCTGGAAAAAAACAACTCCCGCAATTTGCTGAGTTTTTAAATGGTGTATTTTTTTCAGTGAGAGTACAGCTATTACACAGAACGTGTCTTTCTTTGATGTTGGTATCAAGATGGAGGGAAGTCGGTGTGAGGAAGAAGAGAGCCAGAGAGATGTGACTGATGCCTCAGGGAGGATGAGAGAGAGAAAGAGGGAGATAGAGAGTTGGAGAAAGTAGACGAGGAGCCGGAGGAAACCAATTAGGACAGTGATGGGCACTTAAATCAGGCTTTTATTCAATACTGCACAGTCTGTGTGGGAGTATTACGGATCCCTGAAGTTTGATGGAGTATAACTTGTCCTAGTTGACAATGGCTTTAAAGGGGGATAATACAGATTTTTTTGCTTTTTGTGTTACTCTCATGCTCCAAGAAAACTGTCTGTATGAACATTTTTCGCAACCTCATAAACAGGAGCAAAGCTTGTCCGGCCTTCTAAGCTGTAATGTGACACCCTGTGTTTATATCCGCTCTGTTCACACACATCTCCAGAAGATTAGCTGTACAATAAAAACATTTTGTGAATCGTTAACTGCCTCTAAGCCCCATTTAATCATAAAACTCAACAACGGCGGTCACATTGTCAGCATTTGGGCAACAAATGTGCTGTTGTTGTATTGTGTGTGTTTTCAGCCAGCCCTCCAGTATATAAAGCTACATTGATTCATCGTTTTAGACACTTTTTTTCAGCAGAATGAGCTGAAAGTACGACCTCTGACATATTATCACCTTATAGAAATATTGGCTTAGCAAACAGCTGCTTATTTAAATTTCTGGCAGAGACAAATCAATGGAGTTTGTGGACAGGGAAAAGAAATAAGCAAAAAGTTTCTAAAAGCATCTGGGGAACCTAAGGGAACGGCAGACTTTCACTCATACTTAGCCTTTTGATCAGTTGATGACAGAAACATAGTAAAACAATGTTTAATCAATCTATTATAATGATAATGATCCTGTTCACTTGTACACGTTTCATTTTAATCCCAGTAGAGTACAGTGCATTTTACAGTTTGACAAAACACATAACCTATGAGAGTAAACTCTCTTTTCATTCGCATGAATTCACCCTGATAAGATAATGACATTAGATAACAGCCACTTAATTACTCCCTCTGGGGACATTGCCTTTCCATATAAAAGTTTTAAAGAAACACTTATCAAGAGCAAAACACTTCAATAAGCATGACATACTAAAGAGCTAACAAATTAACTGCCTGCACTTGTTATCCACTTTAACAAAGGATGTCAGCGGAGGAGTGCTGGTCTGTATTTTTAACAGAGGTATTTGTACATGCTCACAATGACACTATATGATCCAAACAGAACGTGACTAACTTTGCAAACACAGGTTTTTTTTCATTCGTTTGATAGGAAATAATTAAAAAGTATTTTTGGTGACTGAGACGAGGACAAACTGTCGATGAATTGCCAGCTCTGCATTACGCTCAGCTCGCAGAATAAACTCTGATACGTTGCCGTTGTAATTAACCCTAACATTGATTTGATTTCTTACCCAACTGATTACAACAGTGCACCCTCTTGTGATAATTCATCTAATCCAAATTCAAACTGATGTAGGATTTACTGCCGATTCAGGGGACAACATTATTGACTTGGAATTACTCAATCCTTAACCATACTACTTGCCTAACCATGTCTGAGCTTACGCTTAACCTTACCCTAACCTAAAAACATGTCTCCCCATTCAAATGTAATGATTTACATAATGAGGACATGATTTTTCCTCCCATTAGCAAGGCAAGTCTCCCTAATGGGACTGTCCCCACAACATTAGTATTAGGTAGACGATACACATGCGCGCACACAAACCATTCCGTCCTCCTGCTTCAAGAGATCTAATGGAATTACTGAGTGTAAATAACACTGTATAAAGAGGGACGGCTTTATGTCCAATCACCTAAGAGCTGTGAGGGAGGGAGCTTCGAAATGGCCAAAGCTATGGGGTGGAACACGGCCAGGCAGTTTTTATGCTTAGGTGACTTGTGTCTGTGGAGCTGCTTTGCACATGACCCCATCAGATTGACCCGTCATCGGAGCCAAAACAGGAAGTAGTTTGGGCCTGTTGCCCTATTTCACAGACATCTGCATTTCTATTGATTTGACCAGAGAGTCGTCTGCCAAAAGCTCTTCGTATCCCCTGACATGCAAACCCAGTCCTGTCCTCAACAGACCTGGATTTGCATACTGGACACCTTATCGAATGTTTAGTGGACAGTGATCAGCAGCAGGGAAATAGCAGAAAAACATCCATCTTTCTACTCAGATGCTGTAGTTGCGTTGTTGGCAGATGGCTCATTATAGACAGACAAATACCCCCCCCCCCACGCACGCACGCACACACACACACACACACACACCAACAGCTTCCGTTTCCATAATCCGAGTTAAAAATAGCCTATCAGCAGCTCAACATGTAGCATGAGCCCAGCCAAAGAAGATGCAAAGACATTAAGCAGTGATGGAGTTTAGTTAAATGCAAGTAGCATTTAGTAGTGTTGCCTCAGACTGCAGTCATTTTTTCACCTGGCAAGCAGGGCAGATTTCACAGAAATTACTATTCAGTGATGAACACACCTCGAGGCCATTTTGGCCTGGATGGTTAATCAAAGGCTACAGGAATTCACCCGATGGCATTATCCAGGGAGATGAAGATCACACTTACTCCCTGGTTTAACATTACATATTATCCATCAGCAATACTGTTTCATCTCATTATGAGACCAACTTCAAATTCACATTGTTTTGCAGCGAAATCAGCAAAATAACAGAACAAATATGTTCAGTCATGTGAGTAAAAACTGCAACAAAATAGAAGATAAACACAAGAAGAACCAATTAAACATTAACTTAATGGTAAGAGGTGTTTATGTTGCGACTGTTTGATCACCTTCAGTGATTTTGTTTGGTTCCATGACTTTATAGTTTGACTGGTCAAAACATACACTGATCCACCCTAACATTTAAACCAACTACCTGTTTTAATGTTGCTGCTGATCAGGGCAAGTTACTGCTAATTCTAACAGGAAGGCGTCTGACCAATCATCATTTGACTTGGACTTTTTAGAATTAGTATTTTGTGTCTTTTTATCTTGTAAATGTGTTTCGAAACATAAATGGCTGCCAATGTGAATAAATCCACTTGTCACCACAACAAACGAACCCTGTTATTTATGATGCTGTAATGTTTTTTTAATATGTTCCTCAACACCATATGTTAACATGGTTAACCTTTGGTGAAACTGACTATCATACTCTGTAAACTATGTTCATGAGGTGATCAATCTCAGGTAGTGGTAATGTTGTCATAATACTGTAATAGGGTGTATGATTCCAACCACTGATGACTGCAGACATGATAATCCTGCTGGGCAGAGCCGGCATTATTTCCATATTAATGGTCATTATTGTCAAGGTTGCAGCTGCAGCTATGTTTGCTGACATTTTGTTTGCGAGATGTAGATGATGCATATTCTCCCTTCACTGCACACGGTTATTGGATTCCCCTACCATATTTATGTTTTTAATCCCCTGCGACAAGTCACCAGAGGGAACGCAGACATATAACCAGCCAGTGAGAGTTTGCAACATTTTACCCTCAGATATATGGAGCATTGCAGCTGGAGGCCTTGAGATAAATATCTATCCAAGTTTGTTTCGACTTTCTGAAAGAAGATATACTCTGTTAATTCAAAATGGCCTCCAGTACGGCTGATACACATCACAGGCAGTATAATTGTCACAACCTTTAACAGTTAACCGAACAGCCCTTGAACTGGCGAACTTTGGATTTGAAGGTTTACAATAACCACTCGTGTGCACATTCAAAGGCAATAGTTATTTTTTTCTACACTGCTTTCTTATCTGCAAAGCTATGTGTCACGGTGTGTTGATAATGCCAAGTCTTTTGTAAAAATGTTGAAAAGGAAATTGAAATTTTGAAAGAACAGTTTTGACCTGAAGATCAAAAGCTGCCAGTTGAGGTGTTTAAAGTGTAATCCAAAAACACGTCTAGGTATGGTTGATAGAATTTTATTCATTTGCTGCTAAATAAACATTTTTCTTGAGGTAAGCAAGAAGATTTTCTTATTTAATTGAATTCAATAGCCAGTGTTAAACTTAATTTTTCGAGTTATTGGCATAAAACACTTGCTCCTACTTACTTACTTCCTTTAACTTTTTACCACTTCCAGTGAATTGATCTTACACCAGTGTCAATGGAAATTTTATTTGGAAACTTCTATCTTCTATCAAGAGTAAATAACTGACTAATCTGTTTTATTTTAAATCAACAAGGATAAGGCACTATTTACTGTTGAAGTATTGCTTTATAATTTGTGCAACAAAAAAAAAATCCATATAACTCATACATCTTTCATGTAAAACTGTTTAAATTCCTCATAATTTCAAATTTCCCAAGTGCATAGGGCATAGGGCTGGATGATCAATCTTTCGGTAATTATTGCAATATCGTTTCATAAATAACAATACACAAAAGACCAGTGTGGATTTGATATAATGCTTATGCGTTGTGCAAGCACTGTG
Source organism: Pleuronectes platessa (assembly GCF_947347685.1). NCBI lineage: Eukaryota > Metazoa > Chordata > Actinopteri > Pleuronectiformes > Pleuronectidae > Pleuronectes > Pleuronectes platessa. The sequence continues at coordinate 22,192,712 of NC_070632.1, forward strand.
AGGAGATACAACTGATGATTGATCCACAGTTTAAAACCACAACCTTCACTCAGGAGAAAAAAATGGTATTTAAACTTAAGAGAAATAATAATATAATGTTATTTATCGTTGCAATTATTGATATCGTCTGGTATGATTTTTTTTTTATCTTGATGTAATTTTTTGGCCATATCACCAAGCCCTAGTATAACAGCTCAATATTGATTTTCTTTTTCAAAACTCAACAGACAGGGCTTCTGAATGAATTCATATAAATATTTATGTGAGCTGTGGTGTCTTTATACCCTACAGTTGTCAATAAATGAATAAGCAGAGAATGGCTGTCTACTTTTTGTAAGCTATTCAAGCCTTACAGATGTAATGTGTTGAGTTTGTTTTGTGGCACATGCACATATACATGTCTGTATAATAGATTTTGTCTGCACATAGTTGGAAGGTCTTGAGTTATTGATAGACTGTTAGATGATTCATGGGGCAGTCTACCCCTGTAGCAATCTGTTTGGATTTGTATATGGAGATATTTTATTTTATAGGGATTATCATCAATCATCAGCTTTTTGCATCATCAAGTTCACGGAAGCATTGGAGTTTGGAATAAAACACTGCGCTGATACCTTCCTATCATTTCTCATGTATAATCATGTTGTGCTCTGAGAAACGTTTCCTGTTGAAAGTGACACTACTTCTGTTGTGTTCAGGGTGTATTTGTATGTTACAGTGTAAAGTGTGTTGTCACATCAATAGATCTTGAGCCTTTAATAGTGTATCTGAGGCTCTGTGCCTGTGGGCAGCTGGCAGGCCACAGTGTGTATGATGAGGTCATTGTGGGTACAAAAAACAGATGGCAAACCAAGCACCATGATTCATACCAGCAACATTTTAAAGGTATGTGATAAAGAGTGTTATAAGAAGGAGCATATGTCATTTCCTACTGGGAATGCAAATGCTGAGAATATGTATTGAAAAAAAAAAATTAAAATGCAGGACAAGCAAAAAGCTCCTGTGTCATATAAATGCACACCATCTACCCTCATTAACGCCCAAACAGATGTTTCTCTCTTTTATGTTTACAATATAGCAGGTCAGCAAAGATTTGACTAGCCTCTGGTGCCTTTTCAAAGACGCGTTGCAGTATATCTGCGATGCATAAGACAACTTTTTGTCTTGGTATGAAGCCAAAATGGCAGATTTCTATATTTCCCTGCAATTCCCTTTTGGACTTCCGAGCTCCAATGCTTCACCGGGCACCTGTATTTAACTCCTCGAGCAAGCAAGCATCACACTTCTTCCACAGTGCTGCATCCTGCTCCCTGGAGCTGCAGGCAAAATGAACGTATAGCCACTCTCTTTGATGTTGGTATTGAGGCCTGTGATCTTACTTAGACTCATTAATGACATTCAAAGTCTTTCAGTCATCATCATGCTGGGTTTACTTGAAGCCAAACCATTTTTGATCAGCACCTGATTAGTTTTAACTTGACATTGCCCCATCTGACGACTTCTTTTTTCATTTTACTCTCTCCCTCGTTTCCAGCTGTAAAACTTTCTTGTTTTTCAATACAGTGTAGTGTTTTGAATGTCCAAATGTCAAACTTGTCCTCTTAAACTCACCTTCCGAAATCATATTAAGTTCAAAGTTTGTTGTGAGCCCCACTTCCTAGTTACGACCTGGGGTTTTGAGGAGGATGACAGGGCAGCTGGGTGGATGAGCCCTAGGTTGGATTTGGCTCTACTCTGTCAGACCTGCAAGGAGAAGGAGATGGACTGTTACCGCAGCAGAAGTGGCATTCCGCGAGGGTGACGAGGTGGAGCGGAGAGCAGACTGACAGCTGTCATCAATCACTTGCCCCGCCAGCCAGATGCAGGTTGACAGAAAGGGGCAAGTCGGCTGGAATGGCGATTCGTACACCGTTTACCAGAGATGTCTTTTTGCCAGCCAGTCTCTGGTGGAATGCTGTCCGTCATTAATCCAGCCGACCATCTATCAATCTATTACTTTTCCAGGGTCAAAGCCTGTATGTGACATGGTCCATTTCACTGTGTTGTTACAGGGCTGTGCCACTGCTTCATTGGTATTTTCTGAGCCAACAGGCTGCATTTGCCTGAGGAGGAAAAACGGCACATCCAACCCACATCATTACACAGTTTACCATCACATCCAAGCAAAATCCGGACTGTCCAGACAACGTGACAGCCATTTGTATTTGCTTACATGGAGGAGAACTTTGAGAGAGGTTCGGAAGATTCTCATACAATTCTCAAGCCCCAGACAAGGCAGCAGAGATGTGTTACAATGGATAGCAAAAGGCATGTTAAGACGATGGACGGAGACAAACAGGAGCTAAATAATGCCAGTCGGGGGCAGCTGGATAGACAGGAGGAGATGCTGCTTTGTCTCTGAGGAGTTTCCATTGGTTGAAGCTCACTGATGCTGAACACTCCAGACAGCTTGAGCTAACTCTCAACAAATCTAGTCTTTGCAGCCTCCACTATATAGGTAAATCTTCCATCTCCCCAGTTGTCATGTATTCATGCCAAACAGAGCAATGAAATACACGCATCCAGGACATGAGCATATTACATGTGAAGGCCTGGTTATCATGGTAAATATTCATATAATAACATTTTAATGTCATAAGAACATCCAGAAAACATTCTTTAATATTTAATCATATGGTTTAGAACTGAATGCTGTGCACAACACATCAAAGCTTCATTCCCTTGTGCGATGTGTCTGCACGTTTGTTTGAACCCACACAACAAACAAACAAATAAAGTTGTGTTATTACGACGGTCACTATAATCAGGGCAGTCACAAGATCATGTTTATTGGAGGATGGCGGATCGAGGCTATTGCATCATTTAATGTTTGCGATCTGTTTTGAAAATGCTCCTTTACTCTCCTCTGTGGCACATAAGCATCTTCATCTGCGTGTTTATACACTAAGAAACTTCCGCTTCATACAAGACAAGGCTCATTTTAAAGTTGTCTAAACAGACGACACTGCAATGTTTACAATGTTCATTCCACTCTTCAGTGCCTGCAGGTGCTCAACTAGGTTGTGTCTGTTTAAGGAACTCACAGATGCGCTGCTGCCTTTCTATGGGAGAAAAGGCATGTCAGTGGAGCTGCCACATGATGATCTCAGGGCCACTTATCCGAAAGCCCTCATTTAAGTCTTATTTACCACGACAGTCCAGGTTTGTTTCCTGCTTTCTTTAGCGGTTAGTGGTATAACACATGGCATTAACAAGCACTCCATGGTGCTCTAATGAAACATCTCATTCAGAGCGCACTGGAGCCTGTAGTTTACCTGAGGTGAAGGAGGTCAACTTCCATTTTACAAGTTAGGGGTGTATATAGTGGGTTTGAGTGTCACAAAACACTGAGGTGACAAGCTCTTTGGGATGTGATCAAGCGCAAATATGATTGGAGTGCAGTGGAGCAGGGACGCTGCTGCCTCTGGGACGGGCTTTGATTATGCCAGGAGTGGGCTGCTAAATCAATAGACCTTGACACTATTTCTGTCTGCACAACAAACACCGGAGCTCCCATGCACATGTCTTCTGTGGGAGCTAGCAGACAGTCTGTCCAAACTGACTCACATATCTGTGAAATGAAATGTCTATTTGCACCAGCAAATTCTCTCGTTTCCACGAGTTTGGATTAGAGCTGTGTGACATGAGGAAACATCTCACATCCCATTCCTGATAAAGGTCACCTCATATCCAGATAATCGTACATATCAGCATTTGTTTCCTTACACCTTTTCTCTATCGTGTGAATTAGCTGCATGTATTTGCAGATGTAAGTTGCAGCAGCAGCTGTTATCATCTCCAATCTTCATAATTCTCTGCCACATGTTGTTTCGTGTATCACTTTGGGGTTTGTTGTGGGCACTTAACTGTACTTCTGTGCCTCTCATGTATAGACTAAGACTTGTATTGTTTGACATGATTGTCGTGTAGGTTTTAAGATATTTTCTGTGTTTGAGTCTTCTGTGAGAAATGGCATGATTTCCAAAGTACAGTTATCTGGTCGATGTCATACCCAAACCAAGGAGCCCCTTTCCTGAGTAAAAGCCCCTTGTTTTTTTGACAGAAGTAAAACGTCCTGTGATATTTTGCACATCTCTTCAGCCGTGACCAGGTTTATTAGTTGCCCTGATGTGTTTGAGAAAAGTTTGACTCTGCTCACAGCTGAATGATGACTGTAGGGCGCCCCTGGGCAAAGAGGAGTAGAACACAGAATGACAGAATGGCGCAGGTCTTTATAACTCTGTTACTCTGTCCTCAGGCAATTAGGAATATTTACTGTCTTCATTTGCTCAGTTGTTCCACAAAAAGCAAGCCACACCTTGTGAGGTGTACTGATTAGCAAAACACAACCTTTATTTATCTTAAATGTCGTTAATAATTGTATCAGTTATAATATAACATACCCACAATGTACAATTCTGAGATGTAATTGCTGTTACATTGCTTCTTCTTTGTCCTGTTGTGTAATTGGACAAAACAGCTGCATCACAAATCCACATGACAAATTTTAAGTACAATCCAAGCTTATATTTATCTAAATAGTTATCTGACAGTTATGCATTGTGCATTCAGTGTCAAGTCTAACATGACATATGAATGTGTTGACCAATAGCATCTTACCTTGACACTGTTAACACTGGCACTACACAATATAGGAAACCTTCTGTAGCTTATAAGCTTTTTTTTTGGCAGACATTTTGACATGTCACAGTAGCAAAAGCACAGTTTTAAACAAAAGATGGATGATGGCTTAATCCCAGTCCGCCTCATCATGTCTCACTGGAAAACCTGAACTGAACAGAGCCACTGCTGCTTGTCCCACTATCACAAGTCAAAATGCCTGCTGTAAAAAAGACCTTTATGTTGCACCTTGCCTGGTGAAAGTAAATAAAACAATAGAATGAAACCAGAATGAAACTTTCCTCACATACTATGTTGCAGAGAGCATGCAAAACAATGAGACAGGTTGAACTTTGGCCCCGTAAGAAACTTTTCATAAAAATGTGAATAAGCGACAACTGATGTGATTACCTGTGCGAGAGGCTGCTACCTGAATATTTTGTAACACTGCTCTATGTAATAGTGACTGAGTCTGCACCTAGTGATGTGAAATTATAGTTTACAAATCCTGGCATCAGTCCTCAGTCTTCCTTGCTGCTGGGCACAAACACATTTTAGTTTCACTGGCATGAGATGCTGCCGTGATGAGCTCGGCTGCGGGAGAGATCTGCAACACATGAAGGATGATTGTATTCTTTGAAACAAGCCCAGATCTCCCCTGATATGGATCTGACTGTTTCACTCAAGCCGGGCGTATAAAAAGTAAAGTAAATTAAAGGGATAGTTCACTGAAAAATGAAAATCTACTCCTTATCTTATCCAAACTATGCGGATTGGGGGGTTGGTGAAGTGTTTGAGTCTACAAAAATATCCTTTCTGGAGTTTCAGGGGTAGACAGTGTAGCTGCCAAATCCAATACAACTGACGTAAACATTCACACGCACACACACCGCTACTTCAGCTAGCATTGCTACTTCCGGTAGCGAACATTTAAACTCCAAAATGTTTTTGGACTCAAACACTCCACCCACAACTCAAACGGCATAATGGTGAGTAGATGAGCCTTTACCAACGCAATGGACAAATTCATATGATTTGTGTGTATCCGTAATATATGCTGTAAAAGTTTAAATAGCATCAACAAGCATTATTGAGATCCAGATTTCAGACTAGTGCAGAAGTAATAGAAGTGACGGTTATCTACTAGTGGGCAAAATAAAAGCAAACAGAAAGCAATTAAAACAAGAAAAGGAGGAGAATCATTTCAGTGTCTCTGGAGCTGCTACTTTCCTTTTCCATTTCCACCTCCTCTTCACTGACAAATGAGATTTAGCAATTCAATTTTGCCTCGCTACCGTTTCACCACTGCTTCCTCTACATTGTGGGTAATTTTGTGAGTATGTGTGTTGTATTTGAATGTGAGAGGTTTCCGCAGTATACCTGCTGCTTCCTGGGATGTTTTAAGAATCTAAGAGCATATACATTTTTGTCTTGCCTCTCCTGCATTTATCCTTAAGAGTTGAGGTGCTATTTTGTGGTGCAATTACTTCCTTTAAAAGCACCACATTGATTTGAAGGCCAAACTGAAGTTGAATCCTGCATATTCAACAAATGTTTGTCAATGAGTTGCTGTCAAGACAGTTTTCATAAATTGTGAGTACCATCTGCTCGCCCCTTTTATGAGTGATGGAGAATTTTGGACCAACTGCTTTGCTGTTTTTTAGTGTACAGCTATGTGGAGAGATTTGTGGCTGGATTCATCATTGTGCCCAGTTGTGGAGCTCAGTCATAAAACTACAGGCACATTGTCTGAGAACTGTGAATAACATGTTGTCATTTCTGCCTTTTTTTTTTACCGGCAATATTTCCTCTCCGTCATGGTGCTGTTTTATAGAATGAGAGGCTCCACCGTGTTTAACGCATCATTTCCCTCCCTATTTTGAGCGCGGAGGGGAGAGCAGGATGATTGGTGGGTGGTGGTGGTGGGGGTGCGGAGGGGGCCCAATGTCCCTGCGCTTTATTACCCCACTCTTGTCCTTCCAGCATGGCTGGTCAGAGCAGTGCCCTGGGTATTAAAAATAGGCAAATGCCCTCACCATGCTCAAACTCAACTGGCACGGGTCTTTCATTACCTACAAAACCGAAAGACAGACGGGGCTCCACTCTGTTTACAGTGTTTTTTAATATTTCATCATGGAGAAAGAGCTCTGAGGGATAAGCAGTCAGTGATTCATGAGAAACAGGAATTTGTGAAATCAAGAGTGCAGGATTAGATGTAGTTACTAGAGAGAATTAAAGGAATTAAACATAACTTCACGCCGTCTTAGAGAAAAAAATCATCAAGCTGCTTGGTCAGGTCCGCTTCAAGATCACAGCGAATCCTTTTCCCCTAGCGCGATCAAAAACTGCTACTTGAAAATGTGGCCATGCTCTCTAGTATTTACACACTCATATCTCCACTGAACTCCTGAACCCATTTGAACTAAAGTTTCGAGCGGGGTTCTTGCCTTTAATGAGCCATGACTAACTGGTTTTACATTTCGCTTCAATTACTGATTGCTAATACGCAACTGCCTCAAATTGTTCATAGCTGGGTAATTTTAATTTTGCCTTCCTAAATTGATTTATTTAAGCATAATGAAAGTGTTATCTTTTAAATGCACCATCATCACTATGGCATCTCATTATGGCTACACATGAGTGCAGAGCAACAGCCATTTTGTGGCAGTAAATACAGTAGGTCAAGAGGAAATTCTATTACGTATTATTATAAATGTATTACTCTGTATTTTTACAGCTCTATCCTCTTTGAATTCTACCGATGCATTCTCTTTGCGGGTCTGCAGCCATAATTTGCTGGTAAACAAAATACTAATACAATTCATGTCAGTGTTTCCTGATTGTGAAGGCCTGCCTTTGTCTAAATTGTCCCAACACAGTTTCATAATGTTTCTAAAACGTTTTTACACATCTCATAATAACATTAAAGATCTCTAAACTAGTGTTTCGCACTGTTACTTCCAAACTTTATTGATCTAAGTGGAGATTTAAATGTTTGCATCATTATAGAGCCCTGCCATTGCTCTCTCTCTCACACAAACCTGTTGAGCCATCTGTCATAGTTGGACTTGCCATTGGCAGCAGAAGAAGAAATCCCGCTGTGTTGGTGGACCGTCAAACCATCCATAAATCTTTACCACAGTTCTTGCAGGTGGAAAGAACTCAGCACAACATTGTTAATTTCTGCTTTAGCTGTGTGCCTTCCCACTTCTGTCATACAGATCTCAGCATAACAACTCTGTCTACCTGTCTTTTGTGTACACACACTAATCCATCCCTGATTGGCTTGTGCGGAAAGTATTTCTATGGGAAATAATAAATGTGAACTAAATTGAATCCATCATCCTTTTCATTTGATCAATTAACTACTGGAATAAGGACTACAGATTAAGTTTGGTTTACAAGGTAGAGCCACAATCTGTCTCTCTGATGTCATGCCATGTACAGTTTGTCATCTGCATCATATTTCATTTGATTACGCAAATATAGTATTCATAGAATATGTTCCATTAAAATGCTTCATTATGGTATGTCTGTATGTCTTATATTTGATCTATGTTGTCATTTTCTGTTGTCGGACATTTTGCAAATAAAAAAATGCTTACTTATATGACAACTACTCTTGGAAGAAACAGAGTTAAATATATCGTAACAGAAACCACTGCTTTAAATGCACATACACAGTATTTCATAAATAGGACAATGGTACTAAAACAACTCTATAGAGTAGATGAAGGAATTACAGACATTGTCTGCCCCCAGCAAAATAATAGTGGGAAACTGAAGGCCAGGTGTCTACGTCTTAATCTGAGTTAATCAGTGTCACTTCATCATGTCGAGGACAGCTAAGTCATCCTGAACAGTCCCATCGACTTTCCATTTCCTTTCTTCCTCTCCCTCTAGTATGACGGACAACTGTGACCTAGTACATGAGGCAGTTTAATGGTCTTCAGTAAGATTAGATTCAACAACACAGAGGCCATATGTTCTGTCAGTCTGCTTATGCAAGCCAAGAGATATAGTTTCAAAGACTACAGAATTCAGTTTTGTTCATTTAAAATGTCTATCTATATAACACAATAAAATGTGCAGAGGTGAAGGAATACTTACAAAAGCCATAATATGGTTATATGGCTTATAAGTAGGGTTCGATGATGAATATACATGTTGAAAATAGTAGCAGAGGAAAAACGTTTTTTTTTCTTGGCATCTTGTAAGAGAAGAGTGCCCCAGAAATCTGAAAGGAAGCGCTTTAAACAACCGCCCACGTTGCTGCCTACTTAAAATCCTGAATTTTGGGCAGGTCCACTGCAAGTGTAAAGGCAAAAGGAGGCGCTGTCAAGTATGTCTTTGGGAAAATAACCCCATCAGAAATCCAACGGATTGTGTCAAGCACTCAACTGACACATTTGATACAGTACATTTCAGTTTTGCTGGCGTCATGGCGGAATTGCTTTTAGTGGACCTGAGGTTTTGAAAGCTTCTTTGTATTGAGATGTTTTTCCCACCCTCTCTGATAAAGGAAAGACAGGAGGAGGGGGGCAGCCTGCGAGGAGGAGGTAATAACTCCACACGGCCTCTACGCAAGGAGACATGACTTAAATGAATTCTGATATACTCTGGGTACAGCCCATCAATATCCTCAACCGCTTTTAAATCAACATCCAGAAACCGAGCTGGATACCTGCTCATAAAGCTGCAGTCCTGTGACAAAGGATTTGGACCTTAACGAGAAATCAGGTGAAGGATGCATAAATTGTGCGATGGCTGGGCACCGAGGAGAATCGCTAATGAAAAGGAAACCTTTTAAATCCCATGCCGCTGCCTGACAGAGCAGCATTCCAACAGACAAAACAAACATGGGTGCAGAGCAGTGTTGATTAGAAGATTACACAGTAAACACCTGAAAGATCAGTGCTACTTCGTTGAAGGACATCACTGTCCTTATCACTCCTTCCCTGCTACACAACTTGACTGTAAAAACAACTCTTAAAGTGTTTAGAAGTGTATATACAAGTGCAAACCCCTGTTTCATAGCATTTCTTTTATCACAGCTGGGGGGAGTTTATCTCTGAGACGATGCCATCTCAAAGATTTTATTTCTTGAAGGTACACAGAGTCTAAATTTAAAAAGCAAAGTTGTGACTTCACTTTGTTGATTTCTTCAAGAATAACTAAATATGTTTGTTAAACTTTTTTCCATAATGGAGGCTAGATGATGACACCCAGACGTCCCAGACAGCCTGAAACAGCGTCTGATTATGTCCACATGCAATATCGCTAATGAAAAAAGACCAAAGTAAACTGTTACTTTTAAAACGTATCAAAATCTCACTCTATTATCTTTTGATGAAATAAGAGGAGACAAGACTGTTTCTTCAAACAATGATATAATCTAGTTGTCCCCATTTGAAAGGCTGTGCAGCACATTTCTCTTTCTGCTCACTTGAAGAATCTTTCCTGTGATTCTGCACAAATACAGTTTAAAACAATTCACAGCAATAATAGTGCTAGACTGAACCAAGCTCTGCACGCACACATTGGCCCTAGTGAAAGCACACAATTTAAAAAAAGTCTTAAATATGTTGAAATATTAGTCATTAGGTCTAAAATATGTCTTAATTATGTTCAGTGTGTTTTTTCTCAATGATATATATATTAACACACTAATGAAACTACAAACCAGAGTAACATGGAACTGAGAACTAACTTATATCAGTACACCCGGCTTGAAGGTGGGAATTATTATGGATGCCTACTGTCTGTGGTTTATGAGATAAGGCAGCGTTTCAAGGGTTGTTCACGACTTATCTACTTGACCTTATCTTGTAAATAATGATTTGATTCAGCTATTCCTTCATATCTGTAGTACTCCTTCACAAGGAGCTTAAGTTTCAGGCATTATGGTCTTTAAAAGGCTTAAATTCTTAAATGTATCTTGTTGATACCAGCAAAAATCCTCCACATAGAAACTGAGGTAACTTAACTTTAACATGTGAAATAATGTTGTTTTACTCTTTAAGGTCTAATATGCGATCAACTTCAGGCACTGGTGTAACGTGTATTAGCATCCTTCACTCAGACATCGCTTTATTGCTCACAGATAAAGATTTAGTCTCACTGAAAGTCAGTAACCCAGTCAGCTACATTAGATAACCTCTAGTTTACAATAAGTGTATTTGTTTTGAGGGTATTTAAAATGCTAACCACGCTACGCAAACAACTTAATCTCCACAAGTTTCAGTTTCTTGTTCGCTTTGATAGAGTTTACGACATTAAGTGGTTATTAAGTAATTATTGTGGCTTGAATAAAGTCTGTTCGTCAGTAGCTTTTCATTACTTTGATTGCTTTGTTAATTATCAATCAATCAATTTAACTTAGCATAGAACACAATAACAACAGCACAGTCTGGAACAGTAATCTAGGCACCATGACAACTGAAAGTGATCAAAACAACAGACATCAGAGGATCTATATATATCAGTACGTGCTTTGTATACTTGGATTGCTTTGTGTGCAAAACCACACGACTGATGGGGCCTCTGTTTTTTTGATTGTGAAGGGGTTTGATCTGGCCTCTTTCTTCTAACTGACTCATACTTCACAGTATGATTAAGGTCATATCAGATTGGCTAATTTTGCAGTTTTCTGGATTTCATTTTATTAATCAATCTGAATAAATCTTATTTGAGAGCGGTTTGCTGTTCAGAGTTTTTGTCGACTTAAAAGTGAGCTTGATTTAACTTGACTAAAGCTAACATGGTGTTTCTCAGGATTAAGAGATGGCTGACAATATTAACACTATTCACTGTAGCCCCCCCCCCCCCTGCACTGCTACTCTCCAAAAACTTTGACTCAGAGTTCTGCCCTTGTAAAGAGAGCTGGAGGAGGAGGAGGAGGAGGAGGGTCAGTCGGCAGAATCAGTCATACAGACAGCCTATGCAGGACCAAGTCCGTAATGTAGATCTATGATGCTGGACAGGGTCAGCGGAGGCAGTGGAGTGTGTTTTAGTGCACCATAACCTCAGACAAATGGGCAAGGTGGGGCAGTGCTACGGGAAGAAAAAGGAAAGAGGAAAAAAAACACCCTCTCGGCTGAGATGAGAATTTAGGACAAACTCAGCGGTTACCTTTAATATACAAATGCTTTTTCATTATGCTGTATTACATATCTTTTAAATCTGTATTAAACTAAAACAGACAGTGATCAATACGAGATCTACAGGGGATGGATTCTAATTGCTTGCGTGTTGTCAGGCAATTACAATCTTTTGTTCCTCTGGCATTTGGTATAATTTGGGTTGAAGCTTATCACACAGAATTTAAACTCTCTAATACAACCAGCCCTCCAATAAAGGCCTCACGTCTGCAGGCATATCATTTAGATTGACAACAGGGGCAGAGGCAATGGAAGTGGACTTAATAGTACCCCATGCCAGATAAATAATATTTAATCCCTCTTTGGAAGGAAGAATCTGTAATGAGTCCCAGAGCTTTTTGAATGCATCACATTGCCTTCAGCTACAGCTGACACCAATAGGATATAAACCAGACAGCTCTCTCTGTTACAATGGTGAGATACGACAGCATTTCCAAGATCGAATCAATCAAATTAAGTCTGGTTAAATCAGGCTATCGAGACGCACTGCACCATCTTTTGTCTGAAAGGTGAAAGAATGTGTGAGTGTGGGAAACACTATAAAGCACTGTCGTCCTTTGAGGTATTACTGAAAACCCAGGAGGTATTAGTTCAGATATTTGAACTCTGAGCATGTCATCTTATTCTGTTGCATAGAAAAGCCATGGAGGCTCTATGTGTTCTCAGAGCAGTTGCTTTATTTGTTGCGGCATTTTATCTTTCTTGGTTTCTATGTCTTTGTCTCACGTGTCGATGCCTACACAAATGCTCAGCGTGGTGAACTCAGAGCCTAAAACGATAATAATGCCCTGACAACCTGTCAGCAGTCAGCGCCGACTGAAGTGAACTGGTGAGTACGTTAGACGTCTGGTGCATATGTCAACCGAAATTGAAAAGGTGACATTTTCTTTTAAATAATCAAAAGTGTTTTGCATTTACTGCATACTTCTTAATCTAGCCTCTAGTGAATGTACCATGCAGTCCAGTGACATGCTTCTTTGTTATCCAGCTATTTAAAACACATTGCCAGGCTTAATATACTATCCCGCTGGTACAAAGAGTGTAATATTATCTGAGTGGCGAGTAAATAGATTCCACAGGGAATAATAGCAATCAGTAGTCTGATCCAATAATGAAATAAGCAGAGATCCTGAAGGGAAGATGAATTAATCTTATTAAAGATTACTGATGCCTGGTCAGCAGGAAAATGAAGAAATGGCCAGACTGAACCACACCTGCAAGCTCACTGAGCAGAACCTCACCGCTGTTTGCCTTTAACCTGGTTATCAGCAGAGCTCTCACTGATTAGATCTCAGACTAATTGCTCTTCAAGATCAAATTTCAAATTGTTTTATTCAGAAGGGAAATGCAATTTTCCCCAGTAGACGGCACGAATTATAATATTGTTTTCTCTTTTATATCTGTCCAGTTTTATTTGGGGTTAGGTGGCAGGTTATTTCTTGGCTGTGGCTAGAACGTCTTGAATTGCCGCTGGTCAACTGGACTTTCTCCCCTGTCTCTTGGTGGCACCTCCTTATTTACAGCCAGGAGACAACAACTCTTTTAGCATTTAGATCATTACTATATATCAGTAAATGTTCAACTATTGCTTTAAACTTTGTATTCCTATCCGTTCTTGAACATGGATGTGTTTATTTCCATTTCTAAAAGAAAGGTCAAATATTTGTTGAACCTTTTGTTATCATCAGAAACACAGAGGAGTGATTTTGTTTACAGACTCACAACGGTGCTCCCCATGTTAACCGTGCAAGCAGAAATCCATTATAAAAGATACACATTTCTTCCCTGGCAGTATCCTCAGTCGACCAGGATGCAGTGTTGCCAAAAGACATGTTGCTTTTTGGGTGAGACGTGGATTTCTAACCGAGTGCAAAAGCTCAAGCTCTCCTGAGTTTGTAATGCTGCTGCTATCAGCCTTGCTCCCTCTCCACCTACATACATAACCCACTGCTGAATGCAACACATTCCTCCCTGTTCTCTGGGGCTTTTCAAGTCATTCCGGGCAATGTGGGAAATCACTTACTGAAGCAGAGGTGGACTCGGGGAGGTTGAGGGAAAATGTAGGCAAACAAAAAAGTAAATGACACCATTTCCTAAGGCAATAACACCTGGAATGCACCGAACATCACAAACTGATGTGCAATAATATAGGAGCACTTGAGGGCGGATGTTTCCTGTAACTGCCTTGCCCAAAGGAAACTCGGTATTAGTTGAGGCCGACAGGGGTCCTAATCTTGTTCAGCTTCCTTATTAATTTAAGGATTACATTAGAATTAGATTAGATTAGGTCTCACTCTGTTTCCTGTTCTTCTCATTAGATCAGTATACTATGACACAATATTTTCTGCTCTGCTCTCAGGTGCTGGTTTGAATCTAAAGCAACCAATCAGGTAAAATTAAAAATGTTCACCTATATCTCGTGGTTTTGATTTCTGGGACCGATATTAAAACTGTTTAGTTGCTTTGGACAGAGCGTACATTTTCATTTATGTTTGCAATTTCCACTGAATTCAAACTGTGTATAAATTCTACACTGCAACAATATATGTAAACCCCCATGAGGAAAAAGAACTCCAGTCAGTTTAGTCAAAAAGCCTCTCTCATCTGAACATGATGTAGTGGGTGGCAGGAAGTGTTGGTGGATCTCTTAGGTTTGCTGGCGAGCTCTTTTTAATGTCTGCCAGCAGACACGCAGGGTGTCCAGGTGCACAGTCTGCGAACACCCCCCGAGAAATCAAGCCTTCATTATTTATTAGGCTACAAAATGAAGCTGCGAGAAGGGGTCAGTGAGCCGTGAAGCTGGCAGGAGGGAATGTTACTTCCTTGTTTGCCAGGGACGCAGATTTGAGTGCTGGGCGTCTGCTGCTAGTAGCTGCACGAGCGGAAGATGAGAGAGATGCAGGATTCAATTCCACCCACTGCGCGTGACAGGCCGAATATAGATTAAGAGATGGAGTTGTCAGTTTAAAGATGGCACGTCATCCTTCACACCCCTAACGGCCCCTCCACCTCCCCAGAATTGACCTTTTCAGGTCCCATATAATCTTTAATCATGCCTGCTCATTTTCTCGCCCACGTTCTTTCTCTTCCTTCTGACTCTACACTACAGTAATGGCTTAAATCATGGATCCAGACCTAATTTTTTTTCTTCTTCTATTGAAGCATTTTCTTTACTTTCATTAGTAGGTTTCCATTATCCCTGCCCCTGCCTTTTGGGCTCAATAAAAACCGTTGGACTTCCTGTTCTCTGGATAGTGAAAGATGGCTAAAATAGAACGTTTTTTTCAATAATTCTGCCAATACGATGATTCAGTTGATTCTCATCTTGGCCAGAGAGTAGTATAATATTACATTATTATTTTTCAGAGTCCAAGGGTGCCATCTGGACACTGCTTATCAATAATAATTATCATAATACATGAATACATTTGAAGTCGTATATAATCAACAAAATCTATTATATCATTTTATATATATGTATATATATATACATATATATAAATGAAGAAATTAGCACTATCTACAAATAAAACAATTGCATTCGTTCTACTATTACACATATGTGCACATGTCAAGTTAAAAAAAAAGAAAGAAATAGAAGACGGTGAAGCTACCTTGTTGTATTTGCTTGCTTTTCGGTTGGTCTAGACTCTTGGATAACTTGGTGGTGGTCTGATAAGAACATGGCTTTGTATGTTTATTGGCTCAGAGCTGGGAATGTTATTACTGCTCACATAGTTGTGGATTGACAATGCAATTGCATTTATGCTTGCGGCACAATTTGTTCCTGATCACCTCTGGTTTGCCTAACTGGATCACAAGCTGCTGTCCACTTGTGATCTGATCACTCAACATTTTAATACCATGTACACATATGACTCTGAATTATCATGTCTACTTGCACTTGAAGCTCCTTCACCAAGTCCAAGTGCAGCTTTTCAGTGTTCTGACATAACCTTGACAAAGGTCACACTTTTCTTACTAACTTCAGCCAAATCGAACAAAGATAAAAATAGATCACTGTTTCTTACTATTTTACAACCATGGTGCCAAACGTCAGCTAATGCAAAACTATTCTAACTCAAACACTACCTGTGTGGTGGTACCATGGTAAAAGAAAATCTAATGATAGGTTGGTAGTGAAACGTATATCTGTATATGACCGACTTTGGTGCAATCCAGGATATTTTGGATAAAGGCAATAAACATAAGTAGCACAGACTATTTCCCAACGGCAAGGTCACATTTGATCAAACACGTTTTCATCGTTGTCTGTGCGCTGAGTGTTGTGTGTTTGTGTTGACATCGTGTTCTTATCACAAAATCTCCAGCAGAAAAGGAATGAAAATAACATCCGTCACTCTCCGAGGGAAACATGTTCTTGTAGAGCTGCTTGGTGATGGTCTGGCCTTTGGCGATAGCTCCATTGTGATAGCATTACTGCCGAGGCTGAGAGCGACTCGCCAAGTTGATGTAAAAGGGGCCGAGCACTTTGACCCTTTTTCCCCTCATGTCCTCTCAGGCTGCTTTTGTCTTCACGACCTTGCCATCTCGTCCTGTCTGTCCCGAAGTTCACTTTTCCCATCCTGACACACTCTGCCACGCTGATCTACTCCCCTCCTGTATCAGCCCAACTTTGGACTTAATTTCTCAATTCCACCTCCCTCACACACTCTCGTCTTTTTTTCTAGCTCACCCCCATCTCCTTTTCTCTCTCTCTCCTTTTTCAGCCGTCAGTGTGGGAGTGAAAAGGATTAGTCAACCCAAGAGAGGGAGCAGAGCACTAAATCATGGTATTGAATTCTGGCTAAATACATTTAGGCTTCTCACGCCAAGTGAGAAGTTGAATCTCAGGCAGTGCAGTTTCTAGCACATCTAACATGATAACAGCGCATAATGAACTCATTTCAGAATGACAGCTATATTATCAAACCTCTATAAAAAAATCAAAAGAAAAAATAGCATTAGAGGACACTACACAAATATTTTGGAACTGTTAAACATTTGGCAGATGATAAACCCTTTTTTGTTCTCATAATACAATAGTGGTTTCAATTACTTGATTAAAAACGATTAGAACTTTTAAATGCACGGTAAATAATGCAAACTCATTTGTACATCTTGTATTATTTAATTGAATGATGTTTACCCAGATGCCTCGAGACAACACGGCTCCTTTGGAGGATAGCAGCAGACATTTAGGTTAAAGACTTAGTGTAAATGTCCTTGTTTACAGTCAAATTTAAATGTCAGGGCTAACAGACACTTGGATGACATCACAGGAGCAGTATGGAGGTATTTTAGTTTTTTTTTCTCATGTTTTTTAATGTTTGAACAATGGGTCACCATTTACTTCACTTGTATTGGATTTGGCTACAACGCTGTTTACCTTTTTAAAAAAAACAAAAGTGTTTTGTGGACCCAAACACTTCACCCACCCCTCCACTGGCATAGTGATGAGTAGATAATGAGGGGATTTTCATTTTGTTGTGATCTATCCCTTTAAGCCTTAAAGAAATGGAATATTCAACATTTCGCTTTAGTGCGATCAATGTCGAAAACGTAATAAGTCATATTTCACTATGTGAGAAAGTCAAAAATATTTTATAAAAGTCAGAAGTCCAAAAGCAGAATGTCTGTGCCTCTAAATCTTGGTTAAACAAAATGGGATGGCTCCTTAGAGAGCTGGTTGCAGTGTCCATCATAGTAAGTATTGGATTTGTCAAGAGAGGCCAGCTCTGTCAGTAACATTAGACTGCTGGGGTGAATGGAAGTCCACAGTCTGAACTCCGAGTCAGCACTATGCCCGTGAGGTTATGTGCCCAGTAGAGATATGCGGATTGACTGCATCTGAATCCACACGAATGCTTCACTCCTCCTCTCATCAACCACCTGAAGGAATCGCTTTCTCCACGTTAGAGACCCGCACACGCATGATAGTTCCTATCCACCTCTCCTGGTGATAATATTACAATATATCACCAGATGTTGGGGGAGTAAGGTGCCTTGCTCAGGGGCACTAGACAGGGTAGGGAGAATTCTCTTGGATTTTTGGACAGATCAATCCAGGTTCGTCTTTTTGTTGTTTCTCCGTGGAGTCGAACCAGAGACGAACCAGATACCATTGCATAATCACGGAGCTTCCCGGAAAGGGATAAAAAAATTGTGCCCACGAAATATGAATCTATTCTTTACTAACCAGACCTGTCGAACTGAGCTGAACACGACCTCTTGGATAAGAAATTAAACAATAAACGTCACATGATGTAGCCTCTATAATGGGCTTTAGTTTGAGACAAACTGTCTGCACTGATCAGGACTGAGGCCACACTGTTGTTATGTTATGGATCTTTAACCCCCCAAACCTTTCTGTTATTAATCTCAAAAGTAAATTTTTTATAACCCTACCCACCTGACCCGCGGATCAATGCTGAGTCCGCAGGTATAACTGAAATCTGCACATCACTAGTGCTAAGGTGGTTGATGAAATTCGAGCATTTCAGTCAATGTGGTCTGTCTCTTTTGCTCTTTAATTAACTCTTTACCTGTTTAACTAGAAACAGAAACCAGAAAGCTCACAGCCCCAAACTCGTGTCCCTCACACTGACATGTAGACATGCAGAATCTTGCAGAAAGTTGAGCTTTAGTAGAAATGTTTTGCCGGTAGTTAGCGTGAATACTAGCACACTAAAACAGATGTAAAGGCCCTTCAAATGAGTTCCAGTCTATTGGTAAAAGCAGTTTTTCCCCCCAATATTTTGTATCCTAAATTATTGTACATAAAAGCTCGAAGAGGATATGCTTGAGAAAAGAGGATCCTCATTGTGATTGAGCAGTGCAGACCTGCTCGACGTGGCAGATGGTGCACCCATTGAAGGAGCACTCTCCCAACAGCTGGAGCCTCTGAAGACGATTTTAACGAAGGAGACAAAATGACTGAAGAAGTGAGTGACAGAGTCCGGCAGCTGACCAGAGCCATTAGGGAGCTGCAGGCTTTTTCTGGTTGCTCTTTTAACAATGATGCATCATGCTTTGCTGCCAAAACTTTTCCCACTCCATTAGTGGTCCTGGAAGAGGGAGCTGGTACCTCTGGGACAGTGTGAGTCAGCCAGTGGGTCTGTGTGTTTGCTGTGGCTGGCACTGTGGCTCAGTCTGCTGAGGAAATGTTGAGATTATTGGTTTGGCTAAGTTGCTGCCTCTTGTTCAGATTTCATGAGTTGGTCTCAGCAGTTTGTCAACAAAGACGACAAACTGGCAACATCAGAAACGGTCCTCGGTGTGATGCATGTCAAAATCAGCCTTAATGAGTTTTGGCCTTCTGTCAGACCCTTATCTTAAGTCATCACGTATCATTTACGAACAATTAATAGAAAACCTACTGGAGCAGGGAACAGATGGGTTTCATAACTGAGCAATTGCAAAGGGAACTCTGTTGAGTTTCACCATTTACAATCAGTGGGACGTGGGTATTTGTGAATTGGTATATGGTAATTTAGTCCACCCCATAGCACTGACATACTAGAATTTATTCCACTCCATAGCTTCAGCACACAGGAATTAAACTCAAACCATTTTAGGACTGAAGAATTAAGATTCAAGTTTGCAATGCTTGCTCGAGTGTTCACTGCCGAGTGTGAGCCTCTTGTCACGACTATTTAATTGTTTTGTTTTTAACCATGTCGGTAATCTTTTGGAAGCTTCCCAGTCCACATTAAACTAAATGTGCTTGTGTGTATGTTTCTCCTGTTTAACTGACTCATTTAAGAAAGCCTCCTTTTGTGTGCTGCTGTACTGCAGACGATGCCACAGAGACCAACCCGCTCCGCAGGGCCCTCGCTGCGCCAGAAATCATGAAAGCGAGTCAAGGCTGTGCGCAGCTTGCAAGGCGGGTGTGAAGGTTCCAGGGGCACGACGAGGGGTGGGTGGGTGTGGAGGAGGGTAGATGGTGGGTGGTAGGTCGTAGGTGTGGTGAGAGTCGGTCGGATTTCTCACTGTGCTTTCCCGCTGCCTTGTTAACAAAACCTATGAAAGCAAAGTGACAGTCAAGCGAGCACTGTCATCATTTTTTGGATTTCACCACATTTTTCCTCCATTTACAAAGAAACTAACAAATAGCTGTTGTCTTTATCAAACAATCTGTTCTTCCTCGACTGCTCTGCATAGTCTACCATACTCATGAGCTGTGCAGTTCCACTACAGTCACTGATAGGTAGTGTTTTCACATTAAAACACCTGCTTTTTACATAAATTATGTGGGCCTGTGATCAGAGTGATATTTATTATGACGGGTTCAGAGGCAGCGGGTGACGAGATCTAGGAAAGCGTCTTCCTTATTCCTTATTGTGGCATCACAATGACATCCCTTTTACATTTGCAGTGTGTATTTTCCCGTGTCCATCGTTCGTGGAGAGCGTGCTCCTCAGTATGCCAGCAATTACCTCTTGCTCATTAATGCTCTGTGTGATATCTGTATAATGACGTACCCTGCACTCTCACGTCTCACTCACACTGTCACCGCCCGTAGATTAGATCACGTCATGTTGACAGGAAGCCTGTTACCCAGCTTCAGCATCTGAGGGAGGAGAGACACAAAGCAGTGTCAGTATATTCATCATCTTACTGCAGCTTGAAAAAGCAATTTGGAAATTATTTGCGCTTTTAAGGTTTAGCTGTATAACATTTTTTAAACTGAATGACATATAATGAGGGTTTCATTTGAAATCGTGTGACTCGTGATCCATGCACATATACAAACAGATGAGTGCAATAATCAAAAGTGCAATCAAGAGACGGAGCTAAAATGGAATAAATTAAATTGATAAGGCATAATAAATACAATATATAAGGCTTGATAAATACAATGCACATTACTTGTCATGTCGTTGACAAAGCATTGTGGGTACATTCTTTTCTGACATTCTGAAAAGAGAGGTTGCTGATAAATTCTTACCGAGGTACAAATGTGACTACAGGAAAACCAATGTTTTACTGCTGGTCCACCAATCTGGTCTATCAACAATAAACAATAAATATTGGATGAGTTGACTTTCATAGTCACAGAATGAATCCTTCTGGCTTTTGTATTCCCCTCACTTTTCATAGTGCCATTATCAGGTTAACATTTCAATTCATCCACTGTCCAGCACTGCAGTTTATGACCAAATACCTGCAAAGACCATGGTGTTCCCAATAGGGTCAGCTGCACTTGAAGCATTCTAGTTCTTTAACATGGCGACAGGTGGTGAAATGTTACCTGCTAAACCTTGGCATGTTATTGCAGCTTTGCTATTCTGAGCATTTCAGCATTGTAACGTGATAATTTAGCCCGAAATATATATCGCCTAATAGCAATATATCACTAGCATTGCTATAGGCTTAACTGGCCGCAACACACTGTGATGAGAGGAAAAACCCACAATTATTGCTTTATACTATTCTGCAAGCAGTAGGGTAGCTCTTCAAAAGAACTGCAATGTTACCATATGTCAGCTTTCATACGCTGCTGAGGTGAGTGAGAAAATGTAATTGCAGGTTTTGAGTGTTTTTAAGGATGACTAATCACGATAAGAATCAGTCTCTTGACCTAGGTGGATTTGGCTCCATGCTGTCTCTACTGAGATACTCAAGCACAAGGTTTTGATTTGGGACAGACACTTTTCAAACCATCCAAACACTGCAAATGTTTTTACTTAGAAATGAGGCCCACCAACAAAATAAACCATCTGTCCCCAAACAGAACTCCGCAGCCTTTGGATGAAACTCCAGTGTGCAGTATCTTTCTTGAATCAGCTGCATACTTGACAGTGAAGGCACAGACTGTGTGAACAAAATGAGACCACAGAACTGGGCAGCAGGCTGAGGGGGGGAAAAAAAAAACTCTGCAGTTCTTCTGCATTACTCCTGCATGTCACCAGGGGGCCACATTGTGCTTCAAGAAGTCCCCTTGTTTTCTTCCCATAAGTGAGATAAACACGGCATGAAAACAGAATTCGCCTCCCATCGACTGCTCTGTGAATGTATAGCTTTGTAAGTGGCATTGAGTGTGTGATAGGAAGTGTGTGGGGTGGAAGAGATTTGGATGAGTACGTTTCAAAGAGTAGTCTCAGATTTAGCTGGCCTCTATGCAGATGGAGACACACGCCTCTGCTGCCTCAAAACACTCATTCTCTAACATGGCATCTCTGGTAATGGGAGATTACCGGAGAGAAAGGGAGACGGAACAAGAGAGGAGGAGAATGACAGGAGGCGTGGAAAAATGGAAGACGGATGGAAAGAGGCAGCGGGGACCTCGCACTTAGAGAGGGAGAGGAGTACAAGAGAACGGAAACAAACATCACGATTTAACCAGACCTGCGAACCTGCATGTTTTTTTTGGCTTGGTTACAGATTTTGAAAACCCAGAAATAACTTGTCACTCTTCATGAAAAGAAAAAGCTGGTGAACCTTTGTGAGATTAACCAGTTGTGCAGTTTGCAGGTCTGTCAAAGGTCATCTGTTCTGCCAAAAAGCAAAAGGAGAAAAGTTTTGACCAACCATTGAGCCACATTCATTCCTCTTCACCGCCTTCGCCAACCTACAACATGATATTTGCGAGAGGGGATGATTGGAAAATGTGCGGTAGCATTTCAGAAGAAAGAAGTAGGAATATTAGCCTAAGGGGATCCTCCAGATGATTAACCCTGTGTCATCTGCCCTGTGTACTTTTGACTCTTTTAACTCTCGCCACAGAAGCCGTTCAGATATTAGTACTTTTTTTTTTCCTCAGTCAAATTCTCTTTCCTCTTCAACTTCACCAACAATGTCCTTTTTGTTTTCTTTGTTGGCTCTGCTTTGATACTGAAAATACCTATCTAGCTTTTTCTTTCTATCTAGCTCCGGCTCTGGTTGTTGGCGTTTGACGCAAGTGTTCTTCCACGATACACCAGAGTTACATTTGCCATTCTGGGGTTTTGCTGGAGTCTCTTCTTTTTTAACAACCCAATATTGCAGGCTGATCAGACCTCCCATTTCACCATTTGACATGAATATTCAGTTGATTGACTATGTTTTGCTGTTCTTTAATTGACCCTCGCTGTTGGAAGAGCTCTGATGATGTTATTTTTGCTGCGTGGAGTCAAGCTAAACCTAGCACTTATTGCTAACCAATAAAAGACTACATGGCTGCATGTTGCTGGTTTCTTAATCAACATTTTTGTGTAAGATTTCTCAATGGCAGCTCACCACAGCAAACATGTTTTTAACAATAATCTCATCCAATAAGTTGAGAATGACTGAAGTAACGACACAAGCTATAATAATATCAACAATTTCTGTCGCTGCAGCAAAGTGCTGGTACCTCTTTCACACCGTGGAGAGTTTCTTATACAGAAGTGAACTTGTACTGCTATCTCTTTAAGTGAAGCACTTGGGACAGCCAACAGTCACTGAAAAATAACCTATATTCATCCTTAGAATTATCAAGTGTTTGTTTACCTCCATCGACAGGACTGGAGCGAAAGCTGAAGAGGAGGCAAGGAGGGTAGGAGAGAGAAGAGAGAAAGATGAGACAAGAAAATTGGACATCTGGATGTTATAAGCATGTCGGTTTAAACCATACTGGAAAATACAAAAATATTGTGTAACGTTTATAAATGAGAATACATTAAATCAATCTATCCAATCATTGCATTCTCCCCTCAACCCAAACAGGGTCTCTTTTCCCTAATGATGCATGGTTTATGCTTGCGGATACTTTGTGCATGCATTCCATGGTTTTTACGTTATACAAATTTGAGAATGCATTAATGTCATAGTCCTCCTTAAAGGTTTAGCTTATATAATTTAGTGACATCTAGTGGTGAAGCTGCATGTTACAGCTGAATCCCCCCGCACCTCACCCTCCCCTTCAAACATGACATAAAACCTGTGGCAGCTTTCAGTTTTCATAAAACCTCAAAAGGCGTTTAATTGGTCCAGTGTGGGCTAGTGTAAAAAAACAACATAAATATGTATATAAAAGTATATACTATAATGTTATAGTATATACTTATTTATATATAATAAGTATTGAAATATAAAGGGACCATTCTATGGTAAAGAAAACAAAACAACAATTCATACAATTTAGATGACTAGTGAAAACATCACTGGGATTTTTATATTCAATCTCTGCCGATAGATCCCTTTCACCTAAATTGTACACACTGAACCTTTAAAGCTCCTGTGGCTGAATAGATGGAATAGGAAAACATGTTATATTTCCCAACAACCTTTTTCGCTATCTGTACCCGTACCTTTTAAACTTGTTTAAAATCATTAAGAGCAATTCAGTACTAAAACCCATTCCTAGCATTCTTTACAATCCATCATATTCCAACTTGCTACAACTCTAATTTGATTTATTGGATATCAGTGACTGATACAGAGGGTGAGGAGGATGGCCGCACTTTTTTTGGGACCCTGAGGATTTGTGTTTCAGAGAAGTATCTGAGACCACTTAACTGGTTGATCCCTGCACCAGTCAGATGCCAACATCAGTGCCAGCTCTTGTTCTCCACCAGCTAAGACTCTTCCCACTCTTCCTCCTCCTCCTCCTCCTCTTCCTGATGCTGCAGGGATGGAAAAGCTTTGGCAACTTCTGTCTATGATAGACAGTAAAATAGAGCTGGAAGAGAGAGGTGAGAAGAGACAACTCGGGGGAAGAAACTGCAGACAGAGGGAGGGGGGAGTTGAAGTTGCACTTAGCTACGGGGAAGAGAGAGCTAGGAGGAAGGTGGAGGACACAAATGGTGAAGAGACATTGGGAAAAAAATCTTTGCTTACCTTCTCTGGTAATGAGACATCACAAAAGGCAGCTACAAATGACAGACATTGAGAGAGTAAAAGAGAACAGCGGCAGAGACGGAAACGACGAACAAAGACTAAGAGGAAGAGGGAGAAAAGAGGGAAATGGAATGATAGTGACAGAGAAAGAAAGATCTACAAGAGGGAGACAGTCATTGTTTAAGACCACATTATAAAAGAGGCAGAGACACTGAAAAGCAGGTCGGCTGCACAGCTCCAGCAGAACCTCTGTTTATACAAATAAAGCCTGAGGGGCTGTTTGAGTGTCTGTGTTTATGTGTGTTTTGGTGCGTACACGCTTCTGCATTCATTCGCGTTTGTGGATGCAAATGTGCCGAGCTTTTGCTTGTGTTTGCACGTGTGTGTGTGTGTGCAAGGCAAACATTAATATAATTGTCATACGCATGCAGCTAAGGGTGGCTGGGAAATGTGAGGGAGAGCAGCTGTGTATCTAAAGGCTGACCCCATGTTGCAATTCTGCAAGCTGGACAACTGTGATCTTTCCAAGGCCGAAGGCAAGGGAAATGTGGAGTTGAGCACAGTGGCATTAGCTTGTGTGTCTGTGAACGGATATTTTTTGCATCATGTGCAAGCAAAGAAGAAGAAGTGCTTGTGAATGCGAGTGTGATTTGGGGGGGATCATGTTGCTCTTTTCTGGACGCAGCAGAGATGTGTGTGAGCATCACTTCCTCTTGTTTATGCCACAGGCGAAGCGTTGTCCATGGAGCAGATCGCCGGCCAACTTTGCTGACGCAAGGTCAAACACAGGCATGGGCCCCGGGTTGCGTTGAAACAGATGTTAGCCCCACACGCTGACACCCCCCGCCCCCTTCTCCCTCACACCCCAACTCCCACACAAATGTGTTGCCTGTGACAGTGCTGCGTAGGGTCGGGGTCTGATCACATTCACACGACAGACTACACCGATTTCTTCCTCTGACCAAAGTGCACGCCTCTGGGTGCAGAACCATCCTCTGCATTTTAAAACCTGACGGGCGCTAGACCCTCACATGCCCTCGCTCTATTCACAAAAAATAAACATTTGGTGTTGAGCTTTTCATGGTTGTCTAAACAGGTGCAAATCTAACTCTGCTCTACAAGATAACATAAAGCCTGCTGCACACTTAGGATTTTCAACTCTTGATCGATTTTAAAAAGGTGGGAGACCACGGACATAATCTTCAGAAGTCACACACTCAATGATTTTGCCAGAGTCTAAGACCACACACCACACTTTGAAGGAAAGGATTTCACAGTTGCGATTCCCGAGACTTGAACTCTCACAGAAACTAATTCTTCTTCTTCAGTTTTCTTTTTCAGAAGAAAAACAAACATGGAGGAGGACCGACGGCATGTGTTCTTTTTTGCAGCGTAAAGCAAAAGAACTATGGATGAAATCATGGCTGAGAAGGCGGAATTAGTTTGTACGTTTTGCAGCTGGAGGTGAGATGGAAATCTATTGTTGTTTATAATCGCAGCTGTACAAGTGCGCAATATCCGGTTGGTGATGCTCCCTGGTCAGCTCGCTCTCATTGGCTATCGCAGGTTTCTGTCAGAGCTGATGCCATTATCGTAAATCAAACATATTTGATATTTATCATTCAAGATAGGGGAGGCTCAGACTGAATCTGTTGCATCAAGTCTACTTTGTAAACGCGTCACACTTCAGGATTATTTGAACAGGCAATCTGTACTGACTGACCTCCAGCCAGAAATGCCCCCTCAATTTTTGATAGAGGCAAATTGGGTCTAAAATCTGCCTTTTATAGTGCAGCAGCCTTAAAGTGGCTATTTAACTAACTATGACATGCTGCATCTTGTTAGACAGGATAGTCTGACATTCTTTCTCCCACCAAGGAGATTATGTTTATGTATGTGTTTGTTTGCTGGTTTGAATACAAAAAAACTAATCAACCAATATTTTGAGATCCATGACCTTTTATGAAAGGGTGGAGTATATGACTTTTCTTTTAAAGAAATACCACAACATCAATGTTCTGTTTCATAGCAACTATATGCGGTGGCAGGACGTCATGTCTGTAGCTAAAAGTCAAGGATTTAATGACCTGATGGAGAAGCCATTCATACAGCATGAGGCCAAGAAGGATGCATCATTTAGAAAGCTGATAAATACATATTTCTGCAGGTTTGGTGATGCAGATTGACTCCCATAATGGATCCACTGGGCGCTGTGCTTGAAAAAAAAACCTTGACCCTGCACATCAATACAGCTTGTTAGCTTTCGCATCAGCAAGCCAAATAACTCTCAAAAAGCTTCAGAATGATATTTCCATGATAATTTGGGGAAGCTTAGCCTCCCATAGCCTGTTATTAGTGCTGCTTATGACAGCAGCGTTTTCTGCTTCAACGTCTCCCTGCAAGATGTTGACCTTGCACCTAATAATCACTAATTACTAGTACTTGCGCAATATTTTTAAATTAGAGCTTGCATTTGAGAAAAAGGTAACTAAATTCCGGATTAATTTCACCCAGTAGCATCCGGCTATTAAAAACACCAGAAGAGAAATATATAGGAGGAGGGAAACAAACTGCATCTGGTCTGAGGACAGCTTTGGCAAGAACATCCCAGTCTCCAGTGAATTACTGATTCCCCTCATGCATGCGAACATATGTCATATTTTAATAAGCAAATGCAGCTACCAAGTTTGAGAAGTGGTGCCTTTCCATCAATTCACATTTTAACTTCTGCAGCCGACATCTCAGAGGGGGGGTGGGGGGGTTATCCAAATCACAGAGGAGTTGAAATTCTAAGTCATCCCCCTCAACTTACCAAGAAACCAAAATTCCGTCACTCATATAAAATCAATACCTCAAGATCAATACGATGAAGTGAGATATGGGCTTTGAGGGAGAAAAAATGAAATGAGGTCCTGCCTCGACCCTACAGCAGATATACAAATTGATGGATTAAAACCCACACCAAAAGATCGGCATTCCCACCAAGTTCAGTCCTGATCGATAGCCTGAAATACTCACTGCCTTTCACTGATTATGATAATGAATGAAGTCAATGCATGACAGTGCTACACATGCAAACTACTTTGTCCTGAACATTGTTGCACTATACCTTTTGCTGCTGAGGCAGCTTGGTGCCTGTGACTTTCTGCAAAGCATGGGGACCGTGAATACTGTTCCGCTGTTTAACCAGATGTTAGAATGGGTGAGGCGTGCTGTCTAAGTGACACTGAAGGTAGATTGATTGTCGGTGCCAGACACAGTTAGCGGCCATTGCAGAGAGCGGTCGAGCTCCCGGGTGTTGCGTGCGTTTCCCTGTGAAAGGCAGGGGACAACCAAAGCTGTGATGTTATTGAGTCAGCGAAGGACAAACATCACCTTGTTGACTGCACGCTTCAAAGAACTGAGAAAGTTGTAGGAGCATAAACGGGCCCATCCATGTGAATAACACTTTGGTTTCTGTGTCCTATAGTTTCCAAATCGTAGGACCTCTTTGAAGGGAACTGAGGTGCAAGTCGTAAGTGCTTCCAAAGGAGGGTCGTGTAATTTGGAGCCAGTTATAGGGTAAAGAGTATTCAAGTGTTATTTTCATAATTAGTTCCTATAGGATTTGGTTAATTCAAAAGTCTTATTCTGTTCCTACCAGGAAATTTGACCTGTGTTCATGTGAAAAAATTCCTTTTGAAGGCAACTTTAAATGTCAAAATGAAGTTATCAGTTATGAATCAGAGCTATTTCTTGACACTTAATGTGAGTAAAGCAATTTTCTAATTAATCTGTTATTATATTTTAGTTGTGGGAAATACTGGCTTTATCTATAGTTTACTTTCATCCAATTTATTCTTTGATCATCACAAGATCACAATCAAGGTCTCTTTCTTTTAACATTTAACGTTTGTACATAGTTTTTTAGCCATTTTTCTTATTGTTAAGATTACTGCAGTTTGTTATCCTGCTGTGCTTTGCTTTACCCTGTTTATCATTACATGGTTTTATCTTCGAACTCAAATAAACGGGCACTTACTAAGTGCTCTGTCTCCATCTTCTTATAATCTGGGGCTCTGTCTTTTCCAAGAAACACACAAGCAAACTATTTAGGTGACTAGTGAACTACCTTTACAACCACAGATTGTATTTTAACTATCTTTCAAATACATACAATTTCCTCTCAGACAACAAAATACCAGATGAAAATAGAGAATAAAAGCATATACTTTTGGACTGGTTTACTCATTAACAAATACATGCTATATGTGAATGGTATATGTATGTTGGTAACCGTACCTTTACAATCACACAACTTTTCCAGGACACCCAGATATAGTGTGATCTAGTGCTGTCTTCAAAAAAAAGAAAAAAAGATTTTGTGCTCACTGAGCTGCATCCTGGTATCTCATAAATGAGTAGAGGAGATGGATTGAAATGCATTTGTAATTTGACTCTTGAGCCGGGTTTTGTGCTTTATAATAAAGTTTTAAAAGGCATCAGGGAATGTGCAATATATTGAGCTGGCTTCAAAATGAACTATGAATCAGTTGAAAAGTTTCTCATGTACATATCTTGTCTCATAGTTGCTTTTATGAGTGATATTGTTTTTCTTTTTTTTATCTTCAAATAGTAGCAAGGAAGGAAGAGCTCAAATATTTAACTTAACTAGAATAACATAAATTGACAAGAATGTACTCAGGTAAAACACTACATTATCTTATTTGAATAAAAGTAAGGAATTGCTTTTGGATATACTTTAAATGGGCACTTTACCATAAGTTTTAAAAGTAAAAGTCGTTACTGAGTGTAGTCTATTCCCTAATGTTAAGGTCAACTACATCATTACAGCTTAAAAAAAAGAATTTCCACATTAAAAACTACAGATATTTGCTTTATAGGTAGCAGAGTGAAAAGTGAAATGTGTCTGAAAATAAATCCACTAGGAAAAGAACAGATAAATGAAAAATGCACCTAAGCTCAGTAATGAGTAAGTAACAACTACTGAAAGTTAAAAACAATGGCTTTAGAAACTAAACTTTGCCCATTTTATTCATAAAATAGATCAATTGGAAAAAGTGAAAAGGTCTTAAATACAAAATAAAAAACACAAATTCCCATTTATTTTGGGCCATGACTAACGATTGTCAATCAGAGGAAGTAAAACAAAGCTTTTAGCCATGCTGAATAAAAAAGTGTCCTTTAACAGAATCAGATGGTCATGAGAGAGCCATCTGCTAGAGCTTTGCTGCGCTGTCAGAGCACGGTGTAAAAATATATGACTGAACTCTTTTTTGTATTTTTTCAAAAACAAAACCCCACACAAGTTTAAGAGGAGACAGCATGATTCATAAAGGGAATGACTCATCTCCCAACTGCGTGTATACAGTATATGCGTGTGTGTCTGCAGTCAGATGAGGCCGCATGTGAAACGTAAACAAATGCACCAAATAAATCTGTGCATGGGAGTGAAACCTTAATCCTATTTCCAGCCTGGCTGAGGCTGAGGACAGAGGGAAGAGCCTTGCCTGTCTCTTTGCCTCTTGCTAACACTAACCTGAGCCGCGCATAGTATGGGACACTAAAGCAGGCAAAATGCACTGTAGCCCCATTCTGTCACGTCTCTTCTCTACAGTGTAATGTATTCATGCTGGATTCTTTCACTCCCTACCAAGGCCAATCTGATAATTTTGTGTAATACCTGCAGTGCCTATCTTTACACATTTAGTTTGAGATGTGGCATGAAATAAAAGCACGAGTTAAACAGGGACATGTCTGAATCCCAAGTCCAGTTAACACTTGCTACTGTCACAGTGGTGATTGTGCTTTTGTAGTGTGTCTGTACATGCTGGCTCTGTTTTGTTACTTTGCATAAAGTAACATCAGAAATAAAAACTGCATTCAGGAGCAGCAGAGATCAGGACGAATTCAACACAGTCTTAATCGTCATCTGTTGCTTTGTGGGGTCAATGGTTGTTGCTCCTGACTGGGAGTTTGCAGGAGACTGCATTTTGATCTTTTCTGCAGAATGTCATTCAACCGGCTCTTCTGTGTCTCCCGGTGTGAAATGCTGTTCTGAATTGGTTCAGGTTTGATGCGGTTAATGCTTAGCTTTCACTCATGTATTTGGCATTTCTCTCTTCAACTGAACACTTTTACACCAGCGACCGTGTCATTGCCAATGCTCATGTGGACAGTGGGTATTGCTATTAAATGTCTATTTAAAGTTTTTTTTAACAACCTTATGATCCCAAAACTATCAAATCTTAATATGCTATAAACCTGAATTGAAATACAACTTACATTAAATTACAGTATCCATTCACCATAGTGCAACACAATGTTATGACTGTTGTCTTATCAGTTAATCTCATGGAGCCTGGCCACTTCCAGCTAAAGTAATGAGTTGCACACCGGACGCATTGTAAAAACTCCTGTGTAGAATTCAGAGGCCCTTGTGCTTTTCCATCTGAAGCTTTTCATTAGTTCATGATGACAGAATATTCACTCTGCATCCCTTTTCTGTTCCCTCAAAGAGACATCAATAATAGTCCAGAGCAGAGTGTGAATTATACAGTGACAATCAGAGGACAATCAGAGGAGTCAGATTTTGTTCTCTCCAGGGCCTCAAGGGAAACCATTATAGAGCAAGAGCGTTCTCCGATGGAGTGAAGTCTGTACAATCCGTATAGTATCTTGCTTGTCTAGTGTAATGTCTGCAATCTGTAGATGATGATAAATCTTATCCATTATACCAGCTCGTGGGGCATGAACAACACAACTGCTTTTGTAGACAGGCCAGACCTACACATAGGTTTTGGCCGTAATGACAAAACACAGTATCCAGGGGTATTGGAATATGGCCAAGGTATCCATTTTATTACCATAATGAATAGATGCTGTATGTATATCCTTTGAGTGTGTCTCTCCGGCTCCGTTGTCTGTCATGGATGACACTATGAAAGTGATGACAGAAATTTGAGCATTAACGCCCATTACAATTATAAAAACTAGAAATAGGCCAAATCAGGAAATGTGGTACATTGCAATCACTGAAATTACAATAGCTATGTCTAAAATCAAAATGACAAAATAAAAGCACAACATGCTATAATATTGACCGTGAAATGCACTGCAACCACCCCGGGATGTGAAACAGAAGTTTGGGTGTCATGCTTTCGTCACAAATGGATCATGGTCAGTGATGTTGATGTTGAGAAAAGAGAGAACATATTTCCTATAGGTGTCATAACTGCTAGAAATCTGCGCTCACGTTTTGGCAGAAGTGCCCGAGAGGTCTTTCGTGCCTGGTGTCTCTTGCAGTTTACATTCTTTTATGTCCTCGATTGTTTCTGTGGTTTGTTCACTGAGGAGTTCCTCTCATCATCCACCTCAGCGTCGCCCAACAAAACAGTTCTTCATGCTTTTGTGGCCAGCTGCACTTCTTAAGCTCCCAGCCACTGAACAATCAGCTCTTGCCGGCAGCAGTTGAGTTGTCAACAACAGCTTGGTAAAAAATGAGGACTCTGTCATTCCCTTGCTCTCTCACCAATATGCTCACACCTTTAAATGCTCGACGGAGCCTTTGCTTTTGATTTCAATTTTTTGTTGGTTGTGGCGGTGAGTGTCAACAACTGTTGTCTCTTCGCTCCAGCTTCGATGAGAGTCTCTGCAGCTCCTGTAAGACGTCTTTCATACAGACCTAATCACACACAGGATTTGCATTGGTGAAGTACTTAAGCAGCCCATCGCGCTTCTCCCTGACACTGTCAGAATTAGATTTGTTCTCTCTATCACAGAGTGTCTTGCCAGAGCAGAGTATAACTTCCACACTGCTCCCACTGAGTTCAAACTACTGCCAGCCCATGTTTAGGGTAATCTGCGGCTTCATGTCGCAGCCGTGCAGTTTTGTGGGATTGATGAAACGAGTTGTGTAGCTTTGAGATGAACATTTCAAAACGATTGCAGCCAGACACATTTAAATGATTCAGTGACTAGAGCTTACGCCAGTTGGTGAAGTAAGCAACGAATGGGTTTTTACGCTGGGAAATCTATTCCATCCAAATTTCCTGCAATCAGCTGCAATGTTAATTAAATTTCATCAGAGCCAACTTCCATGAATTATCTTGTCAACTCCTGGCCTCCTGGCATGAGAGCAAGTAGATATAGGAAATGTTTTGCAAAACACTAACATCTCCAGTTATGTTGCACCTGATTAATATATGATCATGTGAACTCGACCGGCTCATCATTTGTTAAGCTAATGCAGGAGTTGGTTTATTTTATACCATTTCAATAGGGGGGGTCTGCAACATTTCCTGCAACAGCTGAATTTAGTTCTTGCAGCTTCATCAATGGAGCCATCTTAGGAAATGCCAGCCTTTTAGAAAGATTTTTGTGAGGTTGCTGGTTCTTGGATTAATCTTGTATTATTTCCATTCCGTTTTGGGCTGTGTTTACTATTGTTTCTTGCTGGATATTTCTGTATTTGATATGATGCATCTGTTTTCCTGAAGTGTCTCTGCCTTTATCTTCTTACAACTACTGCCCTAGACTCCATTGATCCATTCATCAGAAAAGTGCATTCCAGGTCCTTTGTATTTTCTATTTTATCGCCCTTTATATACAGCTAAGGATTCTTGTCCTTCCAGGTGTCGCTGCTCAGCAATCAGATGTTTGTCTTTTATGGTGAATCATGGGATGGTTGCTGGTGAATGATCTCCATCTCTGAGAACAGTAGGGCATGATTGTTATATATGTGGCATGCTCCAAAATGTGTTTCTCTATATATATATATATATATCAAAGGGCAAAATACTTACTAAACTGCACACAGATGCACACAAAAATTATTAAAATGCAGTGTTAAACCTCCTCTACTCATACATCCCTATTGGACACAGATAGTAGAGAGGAGCTATATGAAAATAAAGAGGCGCCTTGTGAATGTGTACATAGGTAAATTTGACTCACAGCGAAAAGCACCCTAGAAAAGTACTATATGAATGCGGCCCATTTACCGTTTACCATTGAGATCCTCTAGAGAAGTTTGCCGTCTGTCAGTAGCTGTCATTCAGTGATGAGCCCATTGACAAGTGCAATGACAAGCAGCTTGATGCTCTCATCCAAGGTTCTGAGGAGCAGAAGGCAGCAACTTGTTTATGCTGATGTGTTACATGCTGACAACTCGGGGCATCTTGCCAAAAGTCAGCGATTAACTGCAGTAAACTGGCTGCTTCTGTGAGCCATCCACATTAGCTGTAGCGGGGGTGTATACATCACCATAGGTGGTTGGAAAATAATGAAGCAACCACAGCAGGCTGTGGAATTTTCACTGGTCAGGAAAATAATTGATGATTGACACACTTACTGGGCTAAATTGAAGTAAATTGAGTATTAACAGTCAATACTAAGGTACCATTCAATGGTCAATTCCAGAGATGACGAGGTATGGAAAGCAGACTGAATGCTTCTACAGCTTTTGCACTGAGGACTAATTGAGACAAACATACATGGGTTGAATTCACACTCAGTTGAAAAAATCTTGATTCCCAAATTTGTACATGTGCGTGATATACATACATTCTTGCGATTCATCAAATGAGATATTTAGCTAATAGTGTTGATGTTATAATGCTCTTTAAACATTATTTGTAATTGTATAATTAATAATTAAACAATATGATTTAGTATTTCCACCTTTAGAGCTGCAATTCAGTAATTCAGTAATCCGTCAATGACGGGTTATACAAGTGGTCATACTTTCGGATCTGTTCTGCCAAACGCTCTTCCATTTGGTCCATATTCGTTCTTCTAAATCTTCCGGTATTATGGGGCATGAAACCGGAAATGTGACTCCGGAAAGGATGTAGTTAGCAGACCAATCCCAGTCGTATCGCTGCGTGAGGCTTTCGTAGCTTTGTCGTATAGTTAGAAAAATTGGGCGACTCCAGCAAGCACGCAAGAAGTACGCAAGCACGCAAGGGGCCCGCAAGAGAGAGAAAAAAGTCTATGGACACTAGTATTAAAATGTCCAGTAGAAAAAACTAGAAAGGCAGTGACATTAAATGAAAGAGTCTACGAAAAGAGAACCTGGTAGATGGGTTGGTGTTGACCTAAACACCTGACTTGAGGATCTTGATTTTAATTTACTTTTTGTTTACTGGGTTTTCATGACTGATATTACACAATCATGGCTAAACTTATAAGTCTCAATAATCTCTACCAAAGAGGTTATGTTTTCATTGCCAATGGTCGACCCAATGAATAACACATTCATTTTTGGAGCCAATCCAGATAAAAGGACAGATCTAGGTATGTTTTTTACTTTGACATGGCGACATGGCAATATTAGCCTGAGCGCTGGTATGCACTCTCCATGCAACCTTTGTGTTCAGATATTCTTGTGGCCCAGTCATTCTACCTGTTTGTCATTTGTACTTACTCTGTCCATGGCATTCCATTTTTGTTGTTCACATTGTGTGAGCCTCAACTGCTTTTGTAGACTTCCTGGCTGAATGACATCGAACCGCACCTGGCCTTATTTGCTTTGATGGCCAGGGCAAGTTGCAGCCGGTCGTGCACTTGCATGTAGATGAGTGCTACCCGCACGATTAACAGGCCGAGGACAGCATGACAAATGATTCATCAATGTTATCACCAGTTTAACCTGCATTTGACTTGGTCTTTGCATTTTTCTGACCAGAATGCGTATCAAGTGCCTGCGTCAGCGCTGCCTATGTAAAGCAAACTGGGGGGAGTAATTAAGAGTTGCTTGGTGTCAATTTAGAATTGACTGACATGTAATCGGCATCCGTAACCAACACTCACAGGGTCAGTGCTCTGGAGCCTTTAGCCTGAGGCAGGTGGGGAAAACGTTCCGAAGATAAAGGCAGTACATGCAGAATCCCTTGTGATGGATGTAAATTAGATTAGGTTACATCAGTTGAACCTGATACTGGTTTTTAACATGAGTGTATGATCGTTCATTCCATACAATTTGTTCCAGATTCATGTATTTGATGGTCAGAGGGTTAAAGCGATTTTCTCGTAACCTGCCTATTTGACCCACTTTCCCTGATGTCTCACATTACCTGAACCCACCCTATTAAACAAGCCAAGTGATCCCTGCGAGACAATGCCTGCTTACTACGCCAACAACTTATTATTTGCTTTGAGCTGTAAATTTCCACCAATAGGAAGAAAAGCAGCACATACCATTTTCATTAAGCCTGACCAGACAGCTACCTCTGTCTGGGTCTGCAGCCGTCTGTTCCCTTCCAGGATATCTTCACCGAGCAAACAGGACAACTTGAGGTAGTGGAGAGATTTCACCCCTGAGAGCAGCGTGAAAGTGAGGAGCGCTCACTCTACAGCTACTTCTGTGGACCAAAATGTCCCCTGAAGTACACTGCACACTGACTCACAAAAATACAAAAAAACAAACCAAGGCTCTCACATCTCGGTTGATTTAGGGAGTCTTCCAGAGATGAGAATTTGTTGGCAGAGTTGTCTCCCAATGTGCAGCTCCTTTGGAAGAAATCACTCATAATCACTTCAGAAACAAAAACATCAGTGATTTCACCAAAATCATTATGATGGCAATGATCCTCTTGAGTTTATTCTGAAATGGCTTGGAAAAGGCTGTAATCTGTGACTTTGATAGCTTTGTATGTTAAAAGCAAGGCTACTGAGGAAACTGTTATTGTGACTGGGGAGAGAACATTATGAGAATGTGTATGATCACATTACAGGTTATATTGATTGGAAAATAAATCACTCTCACTGGCCTCTACAGGAAAGGGAGAGACAATATATTAGATATCTAAAATATGGTCAGTGAAATGTCAAAGTTCAAACAGTTTCTCATAGCTGGTGATTCAAGGAGACATCACGCCTCACACTGGGCCTGCTGCAGTGAGTACGTCACTATCAGCTGCCGGTGAATCATCTGCACTTGGTTTTGCATAACCTGACATGCCTTCTCAAGCGTTTACTGTCGGCCCAGATCAGGACATTTAAAGCTTGACATCCACTTACAGATTGGACATGCTGCTCTTGGCTATGGCCTTCTTGTTTACCAGCGTGTTTTTTTAACGATGTCAGTGAATCCATCTCTTCGATCTGCGCCGTCTTAATTGCAGCTGTGTTTTAGTTTGATGAAGAACTAGCCCTTCCATTGAGTAGACTTCACCACAAGGACTCCATACAGTAAGACAGACAGACAGCAGCAATGGTCTCAAATCAGCAGGAACACAGGGCAAGATGCACACGCTGGCCTTTTCATATGGAAGCACTGCTGACTTGTTCGCGCACTGTCAACCCAGATAACTTTATTGTCCTTGTTATGCAGAACTGCTCGTCTCTGTTTGCCTCACATATTCTCTGAATTTGGGATGGGAGCAAATTCGTTATAAGGTCAGAAAAAATGCTGACATTTTGTTGGTTTTGCATTCCCCATCAGAAGCAAAGGAAAAAAAAGTAAGACCATGTGACCCTAAAATAACTTAATTTACTGTAATTACCTGTTCGGTAGGAGATCAAATTAGAGCTAAATTAAAAGTGCACCACAGTTATCTCCTCTGCTTTGGAGGTGCCATTTGGCAATGAAACCAGCCTAATCTGATTAAGCCCTGCCTGTTCCTTCCGTTCAGTATGTCTGACACTGGTTTCAGTCGAGAACAAGTATCACACTGAGCAAGAAACCAGTCGAGTGCCTTACACAACACCATCTGCACATTCAGGTAGGAGTCTGTGCTGTCCCTTTCCTGTCCTGGCCACAACGTTGCTTATGATTCAAATCTACTGTGGTTTGTATAAATCGAGCCTGACTGTTGAGATTTGTTCTATAAATTGCAGATAGAATTGCCAGGGAAGGTGAAAATGCACTAATTGTTGTTTTTTGTTTGTAACTGATGCATCGTATACTGTACTATAGCTACAGTTATTATCAAGAGGGATTTATTGAGGACTTGTCAGACATTATGATTTTCAAATCATAGTTCCACAAACAAACCGACATAAGAAAATAATAAACAAATAATGAAAAATAGGAGCATGAATTTACATTTTGATATACTTTTTATCTAAACATCATGCCAGAGGACTGCAGTTGAAAATAAATTTGCTGGCTAACACTGGCACCTTGCAGAAATGTTGATTAATGTGTCTGATACTTGAAATATGAGACACCAATTCCAGATAATGTTTTGTGTTTTTGCACATTTAATTAATAATATTGGTGCTACAGAGTACTGTCACATTACAGAATTATACACCATAATAATTAGTTTGAAGCAATGTAGTAATTTTATAATATTTTTATTTTAACTTGACTGAATAAGAATCCAGTGTGAACTGAAACATTTTGTTTACTTATATATTAATATTCAGGTATCACGTTGGTTGTTGTGTCTGTTTTTCCTGTTAAATAGTTGAAATTTAGCTTTAGTTAAATTTTGCTGTACAAGATATGTCGTTGTTACCATCTGAAGCAGAAATGACAAAAATAGTGATTTAATTTATATCGTGATGAGATTTTTTCACAACGGCCATGACTATTTTAGAGTTGATCATTTAATCTTCATCTATAAAAAGAAAACCGTTGAGTCCAAGTACAATTATGTCCCAAAACTATACTAAAAATATCTCCTCTCCAACACCAGCATGCTGGGGATTTTACTTTTTTTAAGGCATTCTTAGATGTCAAAATAGCTCTAAATGAATCATGTCCACCTGGGTAAAACAAACCAGCACTGAATATTTTAGCTGGTATGAGACAACACATGAAAGCAAAGGAGAAGACCATCGGAGAGGCCACACGTGTGAGTGGCATGCATTACACCAATCCCAGACACTTCCCCAGGCAATGCGGTTCAAATGGCCTCGGTGAGCAAGTTCTGCACGACTGCACAGCACAAAACAGCCAGAGTGCATTAAGCGGTGTGAGAGCTGGAACTTAATATCTTTTGCTCTGGTGAGTTGTTTTAATAGAAGCTGTCCATCCCGAAGAGAATAAGAGACAGAAAACACCAAAACATGCTCTGCGGTCTAATTTGACCATTGTTCTGTTTTGTCCGTTTATATTTACAAATACATGTTAACTGAAGTGGGACTTGCATGGTTTGCTTGGAGCGAGCAGAGGTTACCAAACCAAGACATCATACAAGAGTAAATTGACTGTTGTTTGTGTAGAGTCAGATTTATAATTTATGAGAAGACACTGCTTTGGTAATGAATGGTCTTGTACTGTAAATATCCAATGGAAACCTCTGTTGGGTTTGCTGTAAAATATATAAATGACTGTTCTAAATTGGCAATGCCATTTCATATTATATGCATCAGAAGCTGAAATAAGAAGAACAAAATAAGAAGAAAGTTCTTCTGACCTTCACAGCAATATATTAAACATCATGGCTGCAACAGAGATTATGATCCTGCCGCCATCACTCCGTCTTTCTACGTGTCCCCTGGACGAGATCAATGAGATGGTGTGTGTTTACTTTTTGTCTCAGAAGCTGTGAGTCAGCGGCACAGACACACAGGCGTATATCGGAGTTCGAACTGTCACCTTTTATTTACTCCAATGGAAAGTTGGTGCATTTCTGTGAAAGACACGCATCTTGACAGTTTGAATGCGTCACAGCTCACCGTTATGTAGCTTTTAGGTGACGCACGTACATGAACATACCTGAGAAGCCAACAACACCTCCTTAACCATGAATCGCCCTCATGAAACAGAACATACTTTCTTTCTCATCCGCCACAGGCACAGACGGGAGATAACAGTTACACAGAAGATTGACGGATAGTGTTCAATGGCGAGTCGTTACCGATTACCTAAGCTTCAAAGAACAGATGGTGAACAGCAACCATTTGCCTGAACTGTCACATTTTAGATGTTTCCACATGATTGATACTCCAGTGCATGTAGCCCATGTAGACTGAACTGTGTCATGATAGTTGGGTCATTGAGCTGCTGTGTACTAGTCGTGTATTCCTTAGAATAAAACATGTTGGTATGTGCTTAAAACATAATGTCAGGCTTACATATATGTTGCCTCTCCTCTGGACTCTTAGACATTTTCGGAGAGCCCTCCAGATGTTTATCTTGTTTGCTCTCTACCTTTTTGGGATGATCTTTGACCTAGGGAGTTGTCTTGACCAGCTGGTGGATGGAATGTTTTTGACCAATGTGTCTTCATGTTCGGACACAAAAGCTTGCCTTATTTAGTAAGTCATGGGCGGAACTAACGTCCCTATATAAGTGTGTGTAAAAGTCCTGCACGTCAGATTTTCACTATTTGGCTGTGTGATGTCTCCGGGTTTCTAGATCCCCGTCCTGACCTGTGAAACTTCTGTGTAATAAACTTTGTTATACTGAAGGACTAGGTTCTCGGAGTCCTTTCTTCATCATCAACAACTTCTACAACAACATCGACCTCTCGGCTACATAGAATATACGATATACTCATCATTGTAGCTTGTAAGCAGCACAATTTAATGTTTAATCAACATATTAATTAGCAGCATCTTGTTTAAATGAGCTGCAGGAGACTTCTGACTATGACTTTTGTCCAATGAGATATATGCTTTCACTAATGTATTGGTATACTATTGGTACTTAATCAAGAAAGACATAACCAAATACAATGTTGTCTAAATCCCCCCCCCCCCCCCAAAAAAATTCTTAAATTGAATGATTAATGTTATGATTAAAAAGTCCTAAACACGTTTTAAAAATTGTGTAACAAGTCTGGAATATGTATAATCATCTTCTGTTTTGGGCCATGTATAGTTTGTAATATTTGCATGTGTTGTACGTCTCTCACTGAAACAGATATTAGCAAGATGTACTAAAAAGTATTTCTTAAGTTTAAGGAGATTTAATGTCGAGGTTGCAGTGGTAAGGCTGTAGGGGTCCTCTCATCGGGGTGTAGCCATTTTTTATTTATCTTATCGGTACAGTTCATCTTACAATCACCCTGTGGTTGTGTAAAACACACTGCGGTTGATGGGAGCAGCTGGAAATTCCCTCCACTACATCTTCAAGTGCTTGTTGAACTGAGGTTGTGATAAAGGACTCTTGCTACAAGAGCAATCGGTGTCAATTTGAGTAAAACGTTCAGTTCTCACTGGTTTCCACTGCTACCTGTATGTGTGTCTGTGTGTGTGTGTGTGTGCGCGTGGGTGAGGGCTGCGGCCCGTCCATAAAGAATAAACATGATACAGAACATTAGTTTTTTTTTACTGTTCATTTGGCTCAGGTGCTGTGTCTAAGGCCTATAATAGTCACATCTCAGGCGGTCTTTTACGATGTGTTGATTGTAATTGTTCATGTCTGGAGTTTTGTACGGATTGATTCGCTAACCCTGCTTTAAAACAGCTTGATCAGGACAGTTAAGGTGAGTCTAACGCATTGTGGAGTCTGAATCATTGAAGATTGTATCTGTGTCCAAATCTTTAGACATAATTTCTAGTTTTTCTGTCTGCCTGAGAGCAAAACATGTGCAAAGTCATGAGGGTGAAAGTCCTGCAGAGACAGACAGACAGGGAGACATGTGGTACAAATGCTGTGGGCCTGTT
Source organism: Pleuronectes platessa (assembly GCF_947347685.1). Classification (NCBI taxonomy): domain Eukaryota; kingdom Metazoa; phylum Chordata; class Actinopteri; order Pleuronectiformes; family Pleuronectidae; genus Pleuronectes; species Pleuronectes platessa. The sequence goes on from NC_070632.1 coordinate 22,233,898, forward strand.
GCCATGATTCACTTTGATTCAGTATTTTGAAGTGACAGATGCCTGTGTCTATCACATACAGACGGACCAGTGTGCATGCTGGCCGGACACAGAGAGACAGGTTGCAGTGTCAAACGGGTCTCGGAGAAAGACAGCCAGACATGACCTCGGTGGTTCTGTGACTGCGCTGTTAAAACACTCTGACAAGATCCTTTACAACAGGGGCTATGCTTAATGTCATCATTGTTTGTATAGTAATTCACAATGTCAAACGGATTTTAAAGTGATATTTCTCTGTGTTGGCTGTGCAGATAAAATGAAGGGTGCCTTGAAGTTTCCTCTCCTCTTTTATTACCTCTGACATTCAGAAATTGGTATGTCTCAAAGGGGGAAATTACTTATTGAAGATGTAAGATTCAGGGAGGTGAATTAAATAATATTGACTCAGTGTACTTTTTGTATTGACTGAGTCCTCAGTTCTTTGAAAGAACAAAATATTTTCCACCTTGTCAACTAGAAATCATATTCACTTTGAGAGTATATTAGTTGGATAGAGGTGCTCGTCAATGGTAGTACGGAACAAATACAGCAACTTTGACCATGAAGACAGGGGTTTGTATTCTGATATTTTTTCTTGTTTGTTTTAAGCAACCAAAGAATTTCCGGTTAGAATTAACTGTTAATAAAATAAACATGTTGTCTCATGTTTTAAGCTTTGTGACATTTTCAATATTTAACAAAGACCTAAATCTTAGGAGTTTTAACCAGATCAGCCATGTGGTGTGGTTTTTTAATAGAACCACATAAGGGTTCAAAATGCTTCAGTAAATGTTTTCTTGCAAATAGGATGTTGCAAGCAAAACACTTTGAATCCTTAATCCTCATTCTTTCCTTATCAACATTTAGCTACTTGACGAATACGTCAGTCTGCAATGGTCACTAAATATGCTGATATAAAATGTAATTCAAAATGAATTTAAATACATATTTGCTGTTGCACATAGTTCCATAGCAATATATTTTCTAGTTAAGGTTATTTGTAGAAGTTTTCCTTCTAAGGACTAAATTAATGCAGTGCCTAAACTCTAAAATGAAAAGATAAAGTAAAAATACATAAAAAATAAAAACATAACACTAAAACGACACATTACTGTATTGACTTTGCAGTGAACCTGGTTGTTTTTCCTGTTCTCTGTCTTCCCTGGGAAGGGAACACAGTTGGAGAGCCCTGAGAAAATACATTAAAACCAGTGTATGGCACTAAACACAATGATGGATGGGCTGTGAGACAGCAGCCTGTAAATGAGCAGATAGGCCCTGGTAAATGGAAAGAGAGAGAGCAGGGGACCAAAGTGAATAAAGATGGCAACATTGAATATGTGGGTCATCCAGCCGTGCAGTGAGCTGTCCCCCAGGCATGCACCCTGATAGAAGACTTTCAACAACTTAAAAGATGGATGTCGTAATGAAGACTGCAGACTTGGCTCACACGGAATATTGAGGGATCTATTTCAGATAGTTCAGATGGAATTAAGATGGAAGCAGGGAGGTCCTGGCCAGACTTATCATCTCTTGAAAGAGTGCTGATTCCTGATTATTGGCCAGGTCTCCTCACCAGCACAAACAACCCTTGATTCAGAGAAAAGCAAATTTTTTCACACAGAAAGTGCAAACACAAAAGTTTAAGTAGCTGACCAAACACTATGTCATAGCACTGATAAATGTGATGAAACCTAATAACATTCAATTTGGAACAGGGTTTTTTTCTACGTAGGTCTTCAATTTTTTTTTGTGAAGAGTGTTATGCAAGGAATGTATCAATGCAACATCATCATGGAGCTGCATTGTGAATAATCTGGTGCGACCGTCACTGCTGTTGTGAGAGCTTCTTTGAAATTACCCAAAATCTATTCAGATATATTTTTTTGTACAGGTTTTTTCAATCAATCAACCACAAAGTGTTATGTAGTCCTGTACAAAATTGCAAAGCATTCACACTTATATTTCCATCATAGTATACTAAACGACTTTGTCGGAGGATGTCCATTTTATGAAATATCATGTGGTGCTAACATCAAGAAATGACCAACTGGGGACTTTTATGATGCAGCTTCCTGTCATTTAATGGATTTCACAAAAAACGTTTTGCCTAGGACCCATGGAAGCAGGTACAGGTTTGTAACTCTCTCAAATTTGGAAAAAAAAGTACCCTTTTAACAGCTTGTATGTAGGTGCTACATTTGGATATCATGTGGTATGACCAAAAAGCCTCTGCATTTTTTGTTTAGTAGTAGCTTAACTGCAAACACTGCTTTATAATTATATATATATATTTTATAAAATAATACATTATAAATCTAAAACATATTAAACATTTTACAGGTTTGGACCAGCCAGAATTATAAATCTTTTATGTGGTCTATAAAACCTCCACCCTGTCTCTAAATCAAAAAGATAATATTGGACAAAACAAATTCAGGGACATCTTTTCCATTAAATATATTTTTGGCTAATAGCAACGGTGTGATGAAGATATGGCATCTAAATTCAAGTTTGAGAGATTTATTGACTTGTGAAAAAAAACAAGGGTTAGGATTTATTTTCTGTGACGGCGTGCAACGTTTTGCATACATCTTATGCACTATACACCCGACTATCCACATTTTCTTTCGGGCCAAATAAATGAGTCTTCAAAATAAAGCTATTTAATAAGTTGTTAGTCGATTCCCTACAGATCATATACATGTACGGTTTAATGACTTGATGCCACTGTGATATGATGAGACAAGGCAAGGGATTAAATTGTGCTGGATCCTTTTCCTCTTGATGAGAGATCACTGACCCTGGTCAAGGGTTTAAATGGTAGCTTGACTCCAGGATTTATCATGGCATTAAAACTGCTGATAATCAACCATGTGCATTTGAAGTGCTGCTTGCTGTTTGTATAGAAAGATAGAGGGAACATTAGTTTGACTTCTTGGCCTGATCACTTCTAGTTGTTCTGATTCCATTTTCCACCCACTGTAGCAATCCACAGACAGAAGTCAAAGGACAGTGAAGTGCTGGGACAGGTATGCTTCCTATCGAGGGAACATTGTTTATGTTCTGCGTGATAAATGTAGATAAACAATGCTTTGTGAAGACAGTCTTGTTTAGTTTTTTTGATTGGCTGTAACAACTAGCACCAAGCCATTGTCCATTCTGCTCTGTACACCAGAGTTGAGCTGGTCAAGGGGAACACTGACACAATACTGATGGGCAGCTGCATTGAGTGTCCGGTGAACCATAAAAAAAATCAATCGTTTTTACCACCCCTGTCCGTCTCCATTCTTGCCGGCTCTATTTGGCCATCATTGGAGACGCACATGACAGCGCGCCACATGTGTGTTCCAGGACCGTGCTCACTAGCCAGCCCTGTCCAACTAATCCCAAACGTAAATGTCAGTCCAAGAATGCTGGTCTACAGAAACTTCCAAATGTAAAACACACGGTAAAATAAATGGAATAGATTAATCTATAACTTGAATTCCTTTAGCGATACAATCTTTCCATATTAATTGTGATGGCAAGTCAATTTTTCCAACTAACAAAGCCACCACATCAGATCAAAGGAAGTTTTGACACGCAGTATATATGGGATTTTGTGATAATATGGTAAATCGAAATGCAAAAAATATTTTATTACGCTTTACAATTTTGTGTTCATCACGGTGAGAGAGTGTTTAAAAAAAGAAATAGCAGCATCTGTTGTGCATCAACATCTCCAGAGATGTGGCAGATTGTGAAAGGTACAGCTTGTCACACAGCTGAACAAAAAGCCAAATTCAGAATTCAGGGCTTGTTCAGAGAAACTGATAAGGTTTTTGGCTCCATGACAAAATCCTAATGGAATGTCATGCCTGTTACTCCTGTCCCTTTTCCACATTAACTACTACTGCATCTAAAATTGGAGCCAATGCACTAAATTTCTGAGATAGACAATGTTTCAATTGTTACAATCAATTTCTTCTCTTTGACTCCTACACATAGAACAAAGATGGTCCGATAACAAAATAAGAGGAAGAAGTCTCTTTTTATACGTGAGACCACTTAACTATATTAAATTCCCATTATGTGGAAGGGAAAATCTTAGCCCATCAACAAGCTGATTAGATGCAAAAGAATATTAAATCGCAAGTAAAGTTCCCATTTGTATTAATCACCAACCAATCACAGAACATTAACTAGGCTTCTAATTACAGAACCGTGGAAGGACTTTCTAAATGACCTCTCTAGGGTCTGAGCTAACCTGCGGCCAGCCGTCCACATTGTGATCTCAATATATGACATGGGTGTCCCAAGGTAGTACAACCGCTAAAACCATTAATCAAGGTTTTTCTGTTCCTTTAGGAGCCTTGAGGGTTTTTCTTAATTATGACTCCATATCAGCAAAAAATATTTAACGCTCGAGAGGATGAGAATGGGATTCATAGTTTCAGTACATTATGTTGATATTGTTTAATGTTGTAATGGAAATGTTTCCAGTTTTAGGATTACAGGAGCACACATTTACATTTAAATGATAATGAAATGAATTCTCAAAACTCCAGATTCCCTTAACCAGCATTTTCACCCTTTTAATTTCTTAATAAAGTCATTTACGGAGAAACTTTATAGCTGAAAACACAATAAACATAAATATTCAAGAACTTTTCTTCAACCAATAGATCATGGATCGAGGAAGTTGTTTTACATTTAGGAATACATTTAAAGTCATTGCCTGAAAAGCAGCAAATTATCTTTTCAAGCAAAGGCTCCATTTTCTTCACTGAAAATTAATTAAAGCCTTTTGGGGTCACTGAACACTAAGTGGTTCCCATAGTTCACGCGGTCAGCCAGAACTGAAATATCATGCGACCATGGTTATCACAAGCACACGCACAGAGCAAGGAGCAGAGGCCACTGGCCATGTGGCTTTACATCTGGACCCTGCAGAACTCTTGAACCCTTTTCAAATGAGGGTCCACATCTTACAGCTCTTCGTCTCCTGTCTTCTTTGTTTGTATGCTCCCTCCCCAACGACCTGTTTAAATGTCATGGACAGGATTGCAAGATGAGGTCTGGGTTTGGGGCACTGCCATAGAGAAGCGACTGTTCTAACTTTGGCTGGAGAAATGAGAGTTGATGGGGAGCAAACTGAAAAGACTGCAGCTAGTGATTGTCAACTAAAACCAGATGAAGAGTCGGAAGGGTAGAAAGATGAAAAAAATGTGTGACATCGGACTAAGCCTGTGAACGAAGACAAGGAGATAAATAAGCCTTCATGTTATTCTGCATTATGTTTGGAATCAAGGATGTATCAAATCATAATGAGTTAAACACTTCAAGTGCATCAAGATCACAACCTTTTACTTCTATTGGCCGAATGTGATTTTTTTTTTTTAATTAGCTTTACCCTTTGCAGAAAATCAGAGGAGGGAGCAAACATAGTCATCAGATTATCTTGACGGACGTTGGCATTTTGTCAACATTTTGTACTCTGATTTTGTTTTATCAGAATGTGCAAAGGATTACAGAAGCAACAAAGGACATTGAGAACATGCCCACTGAGTTGTCTCTACAGGATGACACAGTTCAGTAATGGGTGTCAGATGTTCAGAAGTGGATGACAGGTACTGTGGAAAAATGTATCTCATTCTTGCACAATGTCCGTTGATTCTGTTTATACAAGGTCTACACAAAAGGCTTGATTGTAAACTGATATTGGCATTACATTTATTTTATGCTCCTCTTCCAACCGACCAGTCAACTAGTCAAAAGACCATTGAAGGACTATTTGTGCATTAAGAAGCAAATATTTCAGCTGTATCATCCGACTGGTGAGAAAACAAGATGCCATCATTAATATGTATGTATTTCTGTAACATGTTATGACAAAATATTTTAATTACCATTAATAGAAATAAAAAATAGGTAACCCATTTATAAAAATAAACTAGAATTACCGCACTGCGGTTGTAGGCCATCGCCAAAGAGTGCAGTTTCTGTATACACATTAAAAGGTCACTATAACCTGAGGTCATTGTGATCTGTCATTGAACGTTTCTATCAGATTTGAAGACATTCCTTCAAGCTGATCTTAAGATATCATGTTCAACAAAAACATGAACATACTTTGTGAGGCCACTGTGACCTTGACCTTTAGCTACTAAAATAGCAGAGTCATAACAATATTTGTAAAGTAGACTGGATCTTCTTGGTGTTACATTGGTCATCTTGTATGGGACACTAAATAAATGTTTTGTTTCACATTGTGAATGGCAATAAGCCGAGCGATCAACTCAGGAAAAAGATTGCTGTAGAAAAGAAAGCCTTGGAGGATGCCATCACTGAATACAATGCTGTTGTGGGGGAAGCTGACAAACGCCCTGACTCCAACATTGCTATAAAAGGTAATATAATTGATAACACTTTTGATATGATGATGATATGGTACAGAAAAAAAAAAGTTTAAGACAAGGTGATGCTGCTGTCCAGACTTAGAAGAAGTTGTTATTGTGGTTTATGAAGCCAAGCAGCACTGGAAGTACATTAGGAGTATGGTGGAAGAGATGGGAGAACCTTTCTTCACCGCTTTCTGAGATCATCGGCTGGCTAGGTACAATACATTTTATATCACACACACATACACACATGCACTATTCGTCTCACTGTGCCATGTTATTGGATGGTCTCTGAGGAAGCTGAAATTGCTGACACGTCCACTCTTGTATAGTTCAGAAAGTGTAATTTATTATTCTGTATTTAATCTCATTGTTATGATTATGACTGGATTATTTATTCTCACCTCTTTTATGAATAGTGTTTTCAGTTTTGATTATGACCTCCTTGTGTTCCGTGTCTATCCCTGTGTTTATGTTTGTATTTGACTTGTACCCGTGTTTCATGTAGTCCCATTCCGTTTCCCACTGTTTTATTCTGTGTTTAGATTTCTTTTCTCCCCTGTGTTCTGTATCCTGTTTTATTTTGTAGTTTCTGCTCCTTGTGTTTTCCATCTTGACTTCCTGTCTTTGTCCTGTTTCCTGCCCTTGTGATTGTCTGCACCAGCCCACATGTGTTCCATATGTTTTCAATTGCCCCTGCCTTCCCTGTGGATAGTCTCTGTGCTTCCCTTTGTCCTTGTTGGTGCGTCCTCATTCATGCTCGTCATCCATGGTCGTCATTCATGATTGTCGTTCCTCTGCATAATAAACCACTCTCCTTCTCTCATGAGGTCCTACTGTTTTCCCAAGTGTGATCCGTATTTCAGTTTCAGCTTTGGAGATCCTTTTCTAGTTGTTTTTTTCTGTTAAGTGATTTTCGATTAAAAATACAATATTTGTAAATCATTTCTGTCCCTGCTCCTCACAAACCCTGACACATCTTCTATAAATAGGACCAGAGAAGGCTTGAATTATTCAGCCTTAACCTTAGTGGATGCATAAATGTGTAAGCAAACTTATGTACCTTTGTTGTTATTTATATTTATGGTTGGCATACAAAGATATTGATTTGTGTTAGTATATTTTACAGAAAATTCCTCTATTCAACCACTCACCCATCCTTTCATTGACCTCACCAAATAAATGATTAAATGGCTCTTGGATCCTTGTGTTTCAATGTGCACACCAGCCAGAGGCTTTATGGTCCGGTAATCTTTGCACATCTTAAACAAGTAAAGAATGTATAGTCTTTTTCAATAGTAATAAATGTATGCAACTAAAATGGTGCTCAGTACGGTCAACACTATCAATTGCAGATCACACTGTGAACATTTTATGTAAATTGAATGATGGTTGTAAAACAAAGCTTATTTCCTTTTGCCAATAGGTGGCGCCATCGGTATTATTACATACAGACAAATTGATCTGTTGAAGTGGGGGCTCTGATGTAGCATGAGCAATTTTGTGTCAATTGGACAATGTTACAACAACTTCATTTTCACACTGATCAGTAGGTGGCGCTATGACCCTGAGGAAATATTGACACAGAGAGCTGTTCAAGCTTGGACTCTGATCATGAGACGGAAGTTTGGTGGTAATAGGACAATGCAGAGTGGAGTTATGACAACATCGTCTCCTTTGGCAAAGGATGAACCTTCACCGTACCTCAATGTTTACACGGTTTGAGGAAATATCCCAATTCTGAGAGAGAGAGACATGACCTTTGCGAGACATCAAATATTCTTTTGATCTATGACCACTGACACTGTCACTGCAGGAGTGGAGTTGTTTGTTTACGGCTCAGCATCAAATGATTCATGGTCCATGTATGTCCGAGATACAGAACATCGTGTTTTGATGGCGTGTAATCAAACTTTGAGGCCACGCCGTGGTCAAACCGTGTGACGAAAATTCGATCTTTGAGTTAGCTTGTATCTCCATCTTTTTGTGTTGACACTCATCTCAAATTGAAGTTGATCTGATGTAAGCCCTGGACCAAGTACCTCAAAGTAAAAAATGTGGAATATGGCCAAAATGGCCACTAAATGCAAAATGGCGGGCTTCCTGTTTTTCCAATTGCACCTCAGACTTTTTTGTTCGTCTGGTCATGATACACCTGTGTATCGATTTTTGTGAAGATCATGTGAACGCGTTCCGGGGGGCTCGGGGGGCACCGTTGCGCCATTTTGCAGCGCCATTTTGCAACGCCGATTGAAAATGAATCCAGAAGATTAGTCGTGGTGGAGGGGTGTACTCTCCAAAGTGTCCTAATTTATTTATTATAATGTTAGCCAGCTGGATGATGAGATGTTTTGACAACCACAGATCAGATGTTTTTGAGAGTTATTTGGTTGACAAAAGCCATCGTCCATACCAAAGGCTAGTATTTAAGTAGAGTCATGAAACAGATGATGTTAAACCCTATTAATTTGAGTCAAAGGTTTGAAAAAAGCATATTTCTTGTGAATGTGAACTTGATTACCGTTTACATTAAAAAGGCATAGCGGAAGGATTATGGGTTTTACGTCCAGAGAGCTGTAGGGTTTGACCTTTACAGAGTCTTAGGAGGATTTTTTTTCCTCACACAGCAGCTGTCTGCTGGAATGCCAGACAGTTACTGTGAGGAGACAGATAGCTGCTGGTTTCCACAAGAAATGAGGAGAAAAACGACAGGAGAGGATAGCTCCGTCCAATCCGCCTCACCCTCATGACCTCGCCAGTCCCTGCTTATGAATTTAGCCATTATCAAGGGTGAGAGGTCTGCTGAGAGAGGTCTTAAATGAGGGACAGGAAGGAGAGATCCACTATTTGGAGCCGGATGGAAATAAAATGCCGGCGAAGTAGCCACATCCACATAATCATATTGGAATAATTGAATTTCCTCATATGAAATGTTTGGGGCTGGAAGACCACAAGCACAGAAAAGACAAACATCTCTAAACCCTAATCCTTAATCTGTTAAAGACAAGTTTAGTCAGATAATTAGAGATCACTTTTCCAGTTCAAGAATCCTAGAAAATAGCTGACTCATTTTCCTTGCAGTCATTATTGCCTCTGAGCTTGGTGTGATCAGTAATGAGCTTTATAGCAACCGTAGGACGACTGCAGTAAATTGTCCCTAATTCACTCTAGCTTTACAGAATAATGCGGTCACGAATACTGAATCTTTTTTGAGCACCCTGTTCAAGTCTCTCCCTCCCTCTTCTAAAAGCCTGGTATAATCTGTGCCTGTATTGAAAAAAGAAAGCTACAATAAAGAAACATAAATAAGGTGAAAAAACAAGCTCCTAATTCCTTTGTGACCATCTTGTCATTTCATTTCCTCCCAAACTCGATTAGGAGTGTACTGTTCTTTTTAGTTTTTCATCCAGAGCTCCATTTTTTGCTGCCCTATATATATATATATGATGCTGATTAGTTAATGTTAAAGATTTGTTTCTTCTTTTGTGAATCTATTTATTATTGGTGCATATTTAATCTAATACACACATGCAAAGACAACCACTAACACTGCTTGTCTTCCTCAAATGAGAGCACAACGGTAAATCTAGAAGGGTAACTGGGAAACGATACTTCTGCCAAGGCTGATTGGCATCAGATAAATCCACATCATTATCCAGATCTGCACCAGTGTTCTGTCACACCGCGGTCACTTGCCCTTCCTCATGTGTCACCGGTCTGATCGTCTCCCCTGATTCCTGATTGTGTCCACCTGTTCCCTTTTCCCCCATGTGTTCATATAGTCTGTGTCTCCCTTTGTCTTGTGCCAATGTGTCGTCTTTTGTCATCATTCAAGCCCGAGCCATAGATACCAGAGTCATAGTCTAAGTTTTGCTTAGCCTCGTGCTTATAGTTTTACCTCAGTAGAGTGATTATTCTTTGTAGCCTTTTTTTTGTTTCAGTGTTTAGTCTTAGTTAGGTTTATTGAATGAAGCCTTGTTTTTCCTCCCTTTGGAGCGCTTTTGTTTTTGTACCATAGTTTACTCTGTGTGGAGGATAAATAAAACATTCTCCTAAACACATCCGCTCTGCGTCTGAGTCCTGCCTTTCTCCCGGCCTGACGGTACACACTGGCCAGTATGGACTCAGCAGAGGAACACCCGGTGGCGGCGATCCTGCATGCCCAGGAATCACGGATATCTCGTCAGGAAGAGTTCCAGGCGGCCATGGCAGCAAGCCTCAGCTTCCTATCGGACCAAGTGCAGCGTCTCGTCAATCTTTCCGTTCCACCGCCAGATCCACCCACCGTGCCTGTGGTCCCAGCAGCCCCCACTCCAGCTCCGGCGGCGCCCGGCTTCGGACCAGTAATGAGACTGGCATCCCCAGAACGTTTTTCAGGAGAACCGGGTCAGTGTAAACCGTTTTTGATTGACTGCTCAATCCATTATGAACACATGCCTTTCCAACAGACAGATCTAAGATTGCCTTCATGATCTCCCACCTGACGGGGATAGCTCGGGCATGGGCCACAGCCGAGTGGGCGCGTGATTCTCCCCTCTGCAGCTCACTGGCAGAATTTAAGGCAGCTCTCCAGAGAACTTTTGACCCGGTCTCATCCACCCATTAAAAAGCCCGGGAGCTGAGTGGAGTTAAGCAAGGCAACAACACTGTATGTGACTACGCCATCCTTTTTCGCACCCTGGCGGCGGAGAGCGGATGGAACTCCACCGCACTTTTTGACATTTTTTTGAAAGGATTAGCTGTTCCCATCCGAGAGCTGTTGGTTCCCCTGGATCTTCCCTCCGACCTGGATTCGCTGATCGGGCTCGCCATTAGAACCGACAACCGGCTACGTGAGCTTCACCCTTCGGCACGGAGCAGACCGGGGGGCACGGGGAGGTTTCCCACAGCCTCCGCCTCGGAGATCCCGTTACCACCGGGAATACGTTCACACTCCCCCACGCCCAGAGGAGAGGAGCCCATGCAACTGGGGCGCGCACGACTCTCAGGGGAGGAACGACAGCGGCGACAGCAGGAAGGTCGCTGTTTTTACTGTGGGGAGACGGGACATCTTGTTGTTGTCTGCCCAGCCAGACGGTCTACCAGGGTGAGTAACTCCAAGATCTCACGTCCCGCTCCCCGGAGCCTCACGAACGTTCAAATAATACACCACGCTGTCACTACAGAAATTAGAGTGCTCATAGACTCTGGGGCTGACGAGAGCTTTTTGAACTGGGGGTTAGCCAAGAGACTCGGGCTGAAAACTGAACTTTTAGAGAGACCCATCAAAGCCAAGGATCTTAATGAAAATGACTTGTTTACCATCACTCATGCCACAGAGCCAGTAGAACTTCACCTTCACAACCATCAGGAATCCATGACATTTTTTTTGATTAATTCATCTAGTCATGCTTTAATTTTGGGATTTCCATGGCTGCTTCGCCACAATCCACACATTGATTGGAGATCTGGGGAAATTATGGGCTGGGGAAAAGACTGTGAGAGCCGATATATTGATTCCAGGGAGGTAACCATGATTAACATTGTCTCTGCTGATTCCCCTGCAGACCCTGAATATCCCGATTTAGGCTCCGTTCCTTCATGCTATCTTCACCTTAAAGAGGTATTCAACAAGTCCAAGGCGCAGTCACTCCCTACGACTGCGTCATTGATCTCATTCCCGGCTCCACCATCCCCAGGGGACGCATATATTCAATCTCAGGACCAGAAAAAGAGGCCATGAGAGACTACATAGACTCGTCACTGAAGGCAGGGCTAATACGTCCCTCCTCGTCTCCAGCAGGTGCCGGTTTCTTTTTTGTGGGAAAGAAAGATGGTTCATTACGGCCATGCATAGACTACCGCCCATTAAATGACATTACAATTAAAAAGCGTTACCCTCTACCCCTCATGTCATCTGTTTTTGATCAAATACAGCAGGCCAAGATATTCACAAAGCTCGATTTACGCAATGCTTATTATTTGGTCAGAATAAAGGAGGGAGATGAATGGAAAACAGGGTTTAATACACCCAGCGGACACTACGAGTATTCGGTCATGCCCTTCGGACTCACTAACGCACCCGCGGTTTTTCAGGCCATGATCAATGACGTCCTTCGGGATTTTTTAGACCAGTTCTTTTATGTCTACATAGATGATACATTGATTTACTCCTCTGATTTGGAATCTCACCAGGCTCACGTGACCCAGGTTCTCCAAAGGCTCCTTGAGCATAAGCTCTTTGTCAAGGCTGAAAAGAGCGAATTTCACGCCGGCACCATCTCGTTCCTGGGCTTTATTGTGGCCCCTGGGAAAGTACAGATGGACCCGGCTAAGATAAGTGCTGTCGCTGATTGGCCCACACCCGATGGCCGCAAGAAGCTTCAGCAATTCCTCGGATTTGCTAACTTCTATAGGCGGTTCATCAGGGGCTTCAGCGCTATAGCTGCTCCGCTACATGCATTAACCTCTTCCAAGGTGCGTTTTCTTTGGTCTCCAGAGGCGGAGGCGGCTTTTCAGGAGCTTAAACGCCGCTTCACCACCGCTCCGATCCTCACCATGCCGGACCCGCAGCGGCAGTTTGTGGTGGAGGTGGACGCCTCCAACGAGGGGATCGGGGCCATCCTCTCTCGAGGAGGACGGCAGAACGAAACGATGATGTCGGAAACAGGGAACTGCTCGCAGTCAAGGTGGCGTTAGAAGAGTGGCGTCATTGGTTAGAGGGGGCCAGCCAGCCGTTTCTAGTGTGGACGGATCACAAGAACTTGGAGTACATACGTCAAGCTAAGCGACTTAATTCTCGCCAGGCCAGGTGGGCGCTGTTTTTTAACCGCTTTTCTTTTTCCCTCTCTTACAGGCCGGGGTCCCGGAACGTCAAGCCGGATATTCTGTCTCGACTCTTTGACCCCGAGCCTGTTGCCAAGGTGCCTGAACCCCTCCTCCCACTGTCCTGTGTGGTTGGAGCGGTAACTTGGCAAATAGAAAAGGTGGTGAAACTGGCCAACGGTGTAGCCCTGCCACCTAGTGGGTGCCCTGAAAATAAGCTGTATGTTCCGGCCGATCTGCGCTCACAGGTGATCCACTGGGCTCACACCTCGCCGCTTTTCTGTCATCCGGGAGTCAGGCGGACTATGTTCGCCATCTCCCGGAGGTTCTGGTGGCCATCTATGGAGACGGAGGTCCGGGAGTACGTCGAGGCTTGCTCGGTCTGCGCCCGCAATAAATCCTCCACCGGATCTCGTATGGGACTGCTCCATCCACTTCCCATCCCCTCTCGGCCTTGGTCAGACATCTCCCTGGATTTCGTCACGGGGCTCCCAACCTCTCAAGGTAACACCACGGTCCTGACCGTGGTGGACCGTTTTTCCAAGATGGTTAGATTTATTGCCTTACCTAAACTCCCATCAGCCAGTGAAACAGCAGAAATCATGCTCAACCACGTATTCAAGATCCATGGTTTTCCAAGAGTCATTGTTTCCGACCGAGGGCCCCAGTTTGCCTCCAGATTCTGGAAGGAGTTCTGTAAGCTCATCGGAGCCAAAGTAAGCCTGACGTCGGGATACCATCCAGAGGCTAACGGCCAGACCGAGCGGCTCAACCAGCAGCTGGAGACCGGCCTCCGGTGTCTTGTGTCACAGAACCCCGCTACATGGAGCAAACACCACACTCCCCACATCTGCCACAGGATTCACCCCTTTTAAATGTGTGTTTGGCTACGAGCCCCCTCTCTTCGCAGACAATGAGCCGGAGGTTTCAGTTCCCTCTGCCCATGCCTTATTCCGTCGCTGTCGCCGCATCTGGGCAGCCGCAAGGCAGGTGCTCATCAGACAAGGAGATCGGATGAAAAGAGCGGCCGACCGCAGAAGGAGACCGGCGCCGGACTCCCAGCACGGCCAGAGAGTGTGGCTCTCTGCCAAAAACCTGAACCTCAAAGTGCCATCGAAGAAGCTAGCACCTCGGTTTGTGGGCCCCTTCCCTATCTCACAAATCATCAGTCCTGCTGCTGTACGCCTTCGCCTGCCCCGATCCCTGCGCGTCCACCCCACCTTCCACGTCAGCCAGGTCAAGCCCATGAAAGACAGCCCCCTCGTTCCAGCTGTCAAACCCCCTCCGCCTCCTGAAATGGTGGACGGTGGTCCGGTCTATAAAGTCAAGCAGCTGTTGGCTGTACGGAGCCGGGGCCGGGGAAAGCAGTTTTTGGTAGACTGGGAGGGTTATGGTCCTGAAGAGAGGCTGTGGGTTCCATCCCGACACATAGTGGACCAAACCCTCATTGAGGACTTCTACCGCGATCACCCGGAGCAACCTGGAACGTCAGGATGTCGGTCCTAGAGGGGGGGGGGGCTCTGTCACACCGCGGTCACTTGCCCTTCCTCATGTGTCACCGGTCTGATCGACTCCCCTGATTCCTGATTGTGTCCACCTGTTCCCTTTTCCCCCATGTGTTCATATAGTCTGTGTCTCCCTTTGTCTTGTGCCAGTCTGTCGTCTTTTGTCGTCATTCAAGCCCGAGCCATAGATACCAGAGTCATAGTCTAAGTTTTGCTTAGCCTCGTGCTTATAGTTTTACCTCAGTAGAGTGATTATTCTTTGTAGCCTTTTTTTTTGTTTCAGTGTTTAGTCTTAGTTAGGTTTATTGAATGAAGCCTTGTTTTTCCTCCCTTTGGAGCGCTTTTGTTTTTGTACCATAGTTTACTCTGTGTGGAGGATAAATAAAACATTCTCCTAAACACATCCGCTCTGCGTCTGAGTCCTGCCTTTCGCCCGGCCTGACATGTTCACCTTTACATTGATATTAGAGGTTAGGCCTGTTTTTTTATGAAGATCTATGCGTTATTTCTTGAGATATTCACAAACTTTTTGAAAACATGTCATCTCACAATGTTAAAGAAAGTGAAAAAAAATTCCTTGTTCTGCCCCCTTAATCTATTTCATAACTTTATGAGATCTCTCTTGGTCAGTTACCCACCAACAGTCCAGAAATTTTGTTTGGTAGTTTTTGTGTAATCTTGCTGAGACACAAACATCATAAGTATTATTTACTTGTAGACAAGAAAACACTCTGCTCTCATGACAATTACATTTCTTTGTACGCATTCTTCTCTGGTATTGCTCCTTTGTGGGTTTGATTGTGGGTTGTCTGATCAACAACAATGCAGTCTAAGACATGAGACAAAATATTGACAGAGGAACAAGGGGAAACCAAAACAATAAATACAAGACAGGACAATTATTACAAGTCTGACCAGAGAAGAGCCGCTGCAGATTCTTGTGTATGGTTTTGAGTGGCAGTGTAAAATGGAGCATGACTAGCTCTGACAGCCTCGGGGAAACATTGATGCCTAAAAACACATATCAGAAGAGGGACTCGACTGCCAAATCAAAATCTTAAAAATGTGTGTGTTGAGTTATTAAAACGTCTTACTTTGGTGCCCTCCAGTGTTAGTATGAACAAACACACTGTGAAGAATTGCAGTCATCAAAGTCCCACTGGATTGACACATTATTGAACGAACACATTCATGTAAAAGAGTGAAAGAGTGCATACTATTACAAGAAAGATTCTGAATGATTAGCTTGTTTGTGTGTGTTTTTTTTTTAAGTCAAATAGTGACTATACAGGAAAATAGTGAGTATAAAATGAAATAAGATTATGAGATTTTCCAACATTTCTGGATGGGGCTCAGAAATTTTTTTTCCCAAGTGATAAAATAAAAGCCGTGGAATAATCCGCCGCTGTGATGCTGCAATGATTTCATTCATCGACAAAATAACTGACTTTCTCCTTTGATCACCAGCATCATTGTTTGAGTGTGGGCGGGAAAGCTGGTGGAGGGAACGATCTTGTCATTACTACATAATCTTTGCTCAAGATGGTGGTTCTTTGATTGTGTCAACAGACTCAACAGGCAGCAGAATCTGCTGAAGTGTGATAACAATAACAAGGACTTTTCCATCAGTCTGCTTGTAGTTCAATGCTTTTCATCCCAAGACTTCATCTGACCAGTTGTGACAATAGCAGAGTGATGCAGAGAATAGCCAAGAGAACAGGAGTAGATAAAGACAGATCTACATCGACTTTCAGTCCAAAAGAATTAGTCCAGCAAGGAAGATCAACAGCAAGCAAGGAGCAGGCAAAAATTGCAAAACAGGTATAACAGGCAAAAGTCACAAACGCAGATGTTTAGCACGGCGAAAATCCTGTTTGGGTCGTTCAGCGTTACTATTCGATACACTATATGACACACTTTATACAAACATAAGATACAAACTACAATATATTGCAACATTATAGTAATAAAGCTTCTGTAAGTCACTGGAAAGTGATCATTTACAAGGGTCCATGGGACGGGGAGTTCTTTCATTCTTGGAATTCAAAGTCCCAACATGTTTGGGTCAAAATTTAATATTTGATGGTCTCGATTTATCTGGTTGCTGTTCAACCTGCAAAGATTTTTTGAAACGTCAATGAAGAATGAAATGTACCTTCTGAACCAAACCGGTTACACTTTATAACTCCTGTGCAGTTTCCTTCTGTTGAACAGTGCCTACCAATCATGATATTGGATAGTTGGTTTCACCTCAGTGAATCAACCAATTAGCAAAGATTAATTCTATCCATTCGATGCTTGACTGATGCACCTTCAAAGAAAGTTAAAATACTCTTCTTTCAATTCAGTTTGTGTAAAGGGCTGAAGAATGTGTTAAAATGAGCTGTATTTTCACAATAGGATTATCCTAGTAAAATGCTTGTAACATTTACATGTAATTACCAGTCCAGTCGAGCCTGTGGTTACTTTCTTCACTGATACATACAATGTAAATACTGAATGTATCAAAGCTCAGCTTTGAGGAGGGATGATAAACTGGACACCATGAAAAGGCTGAGATGAAAAGAAGGTGATGGGGATAAGAGAAGGTGCTGACCTCTATCCTCGATAAGATTAGATAAGACTTTCTCTGTGCTGTTCAACATAAATTGAATTATCACAGTTAAAAGTTACTGTTTCTCAATTACTGTGGAACCTTGTAGCAGATTGGAGAAAAACTAAAAGGACAGAATGGGCCTTTAGGCCTCAACAGGAAAAGGAGGGGCAAGGAAGATAATAAAGGTGACACGCCTGTGAGGAAAAAAGAGAGGGAAACTCAAACAAAGGAGTATGGAGTGTAAACAGGTGAAGGAGCGTGACTGTAGGAAGGAGAAAAAAAAACAGCTAAACAAGTTAAAGAAAGTTGACCAAGAACTGGATGGATTGATGGCACCAACGTCCGGGACCCTGAGGAACAGAAGCTAATCCCTGGAGCCGGAAGTGGATTTTAAACCCATCTAACCTGCTCGGATCAGAACGTGATTCCCTCAGTCCTGGATGGAACAAACCAGATAAGTCCACTCTTGACACTCTCCTGGCTTCACCGAGCTCTCTTGGCTCTGGAAAATCCCCCCCCCCCCTCATCTTCCCTCTACCTGGAGATAAAGGCCCTCCAACACAAAGAACAAACATTTCCCTTACTGCACCTTTTCATTGGACCCTAACTCCCCTCTCAAACAACCCCCCCCCCCCCACACACACACACCAACTAACCCTTGAACATGAACTCTTAATGAGAGTTTCTTCCACGTTTTTACTGAAGGGACGGTTAATTGTTCTTATTGTGAAAAGAATTTGATTTCATGGAGTACTGAATATTTAGGTTTAAAAGGGTTCTTTTTCTGTTTATCTATCGTACGTATTTGATGTTACCTTGAGTAAATAATATAATTGAAGAGATACTGATAACCTAATTTATGGTTTGTGATTTATTTTCCTTGGATGTTTTGTGTAGTTAGGTAAATGAGCTATCCGGGTTACCTGTCGTTCCGGGATATATTATAAATGTTGGCAGGTGAATAATCATTGTCTGGAGCCCAACTCTTATATTGTTTCAATTTAGAAAACCTACGCTACAACCTATTCACTCAAATTAATAACATAAATCTGGCTTATATTATATTATTGTATAAATATATCACTGTTGTGTAAGGCACAGTTTGCTCTTCCAATTCAAAATGATGCAAACTCAAACACAAAGATGCAATGAGGTGTTTTCTGTGTTTCCTGTGTTTCCAAATCGTAGTGTGGATCATCATTATTCATTACCACATTTTACCTGATTCTCATGCATTCCTGCTTGACAGAGAAGTAATGCTACTGCCCACACTTTTGAAGCTATTGTTATCTAATTTTCCCCACAAACGCTTTTTAAAACGAACGTGTGTAGATCAAGGAAATTAAAATTCTCTTTTCATCTCCCACTAGCAAGCTCAGCTTTTAAACCTTTTGTATTTCCTAAACCCTGCGTACGGCCACACGCACGCACACACACGCCCACGCACACACAAGCGTATAGCTGTGTAAATCAGTCCCACACCTACACAGGTGATGGCACGGCTCTGCTCACTTAATCCTAGTAAAGATATGGGCTGCTAATCAGCGCCTGTTTCATCAGATCAGCAGTTAATATTGTCCCTGGTGGGCGGTTGCTCCGCCCGTGCCCTCGTAAATTCACAAGACGCAGACCTTGGCTACTCCGCTGCTGCAGGTGCGTCCATAAAGATCGGTAGGGCGCTGGCATGTTGTGATCTACAGTCCAGTCCTCAGCATTCATTTTAGGAAACTTGCTTAATCTACCTTTCCGCCTGCTCCCCCTCCTCCCGTTCTTGTTGTTGTTGTTGTTGATGAATAATTCACCTTCGAGAGAGAGAGGGGAAATCAAGCTCGAGGAGTAGGAAGAGAGGGAGGGCATGATTCATGGGTCATGGCAGGGCCTGTCTTCCCTGTCATATTTCATAGCCTTTGCAGGTGAACTACACACTGCACAACACGCACAAGCTCACTGGAGAATTAAAGGTCCATGCAGGGTTTCTGTTGTCATGGTCCAACTCATCAGTTTGTCCTAATTATCCTGATTATTTACACAGCTCATGTAAATAATATGAATTAATTAATTCTGCATGGAAACATTGCCTTATAACTATTTTACAGTTTATATATATATATGAATATTTTTCTTCTATGTGTTATACTCTCCAAAGAGTCCAACAAGTATCCACACGGTTACAATGCACTGGTAAATAGACTGTGTTTGTACTATTGTCTTAAAACTATGCTTTTGTGTCAAATTTACCCATTTACACACACAAATCATACAGAGCTTCTGTACACAGCACATCTCTATTCCACACATCCTTCACACACTGACGACACAGCAGTTAAGGGCAATTTAGGACTTGTTCAAGGAAACTTTTGACATGAAGACTGGAGCAGACAAGGATCGAACTGCCGACCTTCTGATGAGTGGACGCTCCGGTCTTTCCATCGAGTGGCGTGTTTCTTCATCACCACGAACACGGCCATTGTAGTTTATTTCGAGTCCAACCCGCAGGCACTGTTCTAGTCACATAAATACTACAGCACCAGAGCATCCAACATGACCTGATCTGCAAATACAAATAAAGAAGCTTTTTTCCAGAGCAACATTCACTAAAAAAATAGGATAAGAAAGGTTTTGACTTATGTAATGCAGGATTTTGGTCTTTTGTCAGAACACTGAGGAAGAAAGGGCACAGTGATGATTCATGACATGCTGACGTGTCTTTATGCCTCTGGTGTGTATATGGAAAAACCATTGGAGCAGGTGTATTGATGTGTGTCATAAGCTCCTGGTGTTTACTGCATTTGGTCCTTTGAAAGGAAATTACAGTTGGCACTATTGAACAACACATGCAAAGTTAAGAGTTGAAATGTCTTTTTAATCCCATGCATTTAAAGATCCACAAAAAAGCTCAGGTTTTCTAACAATACACAAATGCATATGAAAATAAACATACCACAGATCAGATTTAAAGTACATATAGACTACAGCATATTATTATATTATACATTTCAAGAACATGTTAATATGTCAAGTCGGAACTTCAGCGTTAGGTTCATCCATAGACTATTAACAAAGATTGATGACACAAGAACTCCCCAAAAGTGAAGCCAAAGCGTCTGGCTGCAGTGCAGGTCATAAAGACTGCCTCCTCCATGTCAGGGGATGGCACATGGACCAAACTAAAGAGAATGTAATTTCTGACCTATATTTGATTAAAACTGGGATTAACCAAATCCAGTTGTTGAGTTAAGGGACATAAACCAGGAGCCGGGGCTGCACAGGTGTCGAGACCATTATGTATGGAGATCATTTAGTCAGCACACTCACGCCTTACTAATTCTACAGCAGACTTTTATGGGATGCCATTATCCAAACACAGGTGTCCCAGAGGAAGTGCTAAACTGTCACCACAATACTTAGACATGGAAGGAAACGGCTGAGTTATACTTCTTATAGCAGACACACCGAGCTCCTGACTTCTGAAGGAAAGGAAGACGCTGCCTCTTATTATCGAATGTTGACTTATTTGTAGTGCTGCTGTATGGAGTTGATTCTAGCTGAATATATTACATAAACGAAAGACACATCTTTGCAGGAGGTTTAGTGTCTTAAGTATACACAATGGGATTTGACAGTTAAATTTACCTAAAGAGGTATCCTTTTCGAAGAATTTTTTCCTGAAATGTCACAAAAAAGGTAAAAAATGTATTTGCCATTACAACGGATTCCAACCAATCAGATTCTACAATCAGTAAAGAGCCACCCTTCTACTGAAAAACTAAAGCAAACATTAGACTCAGTTACTTTACCAATTGCAAGGGAGTCAATGAGTTGATCCACCTCTAAAAAACTGTCCATGAAGGGAAATCATGCCTGTGAGTTAAGATAAACTGACCTATTGCTCATTTGAGGTGGCTTCCACTGTTATGACATGATGCTTCAGGTCATGACTGCTTGTGATCAGCTGGTGAGCTTGAGTTTTACCAGAACATCACTAATAGCTTTATAATGTCTCCATCATCTCCCCTCGAATAAAGTATGCCAACTTGGCAGCGTCTGTACGATTCATGTGTGATGACAGCTCTGATGGCTTTGATACAAAGCTGGTAAGTAAGATAGCGGCAGACTCCAAAGCCCCGTGCTAGGCATTGCTTACAATCACCTCCATCACTCTACCCCCTCCTCTCCAATACGACTCTGGTTTGATAGAGAGCTCAGAGTCCTCAATGGCTGCTTCCTGCCTGCTTCTCATTCTGCTCAGGCGGGTGTAAAGCTGTGGTTCACTATATTACTCTGCCTTCTTACACAGGTAATCTCAGAAGTCCCTTTCAAAATTCTATTTTTCAATCTGGAGTTACCCCACCCGCAATTTGCGGTATGGACTTCATCAGCATCTGTTCTAAATTAAGGCCCACAGCAACTTTAGGGAAACTGGATGTGCTTGTTGCCTGCTTGTGTGCAGAGGGGCTTATTCTGGAGGGGATGGCCACGTTCATACTAGCTAGGACAAGTATGGGGAATTTATTGTTGTATTGTGTAAACCCAAACATGTTATCATGATCCAAATGGGTTCCACTTTAAATCTGATCAAAAAAACTTGGTTAAGTGCTGTGAAATCAGTTAAAGCCTTTTGTTTTAAAGTATCTTTGTTGGCCTAAATAGGATTTTATAGAGGATCATTACACATAGCTCTTATCTTTTTCTTTTGTTGGAATGAATCATTTGTGTGCATATTGGTATTCGGATGAAGAAATATCCAGTTGAGCGCAAACCTTTACCAAGCTCTGTTGAATCTGCTCAGAGAGTAAGATTTGAGAAGCAACAGGGGTGAAGACAAATTCATGCAAGTCCCAAGGAAAAGTGCAACAGGCTCAACAAAATCAAAATAACCTTTATAGTTTGGCGCAGAAACAATGGTTCATGACTCACTATTCACTTCACATGCAAATTATTATTGTGTGGCTGCTACTGCAAAGTCGTATTTGTTCAACTTCCACTGTGGTTAGCCAATTAACCTGTTCACATGTCAGCTCCTGGTCGCTGCTGTTAGATCAGAACCAGGCTAAACTATATATACCAGATAAGTTTTCCTTTTGAGAAATATATTATTATATTATACTTCCTCTACCTACATGCCTGCAGTGGAAGTTCCTATATAGTTTGGAGGCCTTGATCAGTCAATTCAGAGGTATGTGTAACTTCACGTTCAAACATATAGACAACAGATTTGTGTGATTTTAATAACTGATACACTTCATTATTTTATTTAGCTTTACATTAAATAGGAAAATTTTAGAGAAGATGTTTTGATTTTACATAGAGTTTAAGCATGCGGATAATAATAATCTTAATAAAGGCTCAGTTAGAAGTGTGCCAACATGCACAAGACCAGGACCCTAACACTGGAAAACTGAAAAAGTGTGAATGGCTTATGATGAAATTGTCACGGTTTGTGGAAGGAGATGGACCCAGATGCAGAGATGTTTAACCAAAAAACGTATTTAATATAAAAGGAAGTAAACTAAACTCTAACTAACCAAAAACACAAGGAAGCTTACGAGAGGGGTTCAAAGTGAAGAGGCTCAGGGGATCAGGACAGGAACACAGAACAGCACCATGGACAGAGGGTCGATGAATAAAAACAAGAACCACACAAACCAGGCGCAAAACAGACAATCCGCCAAGGACAAAGGGAAAGACAGAGGCTTATATACACAGGGAAGGCAGGGGTAATTGGCCACAGGTGCAACACATGAGAAGTTAGACAGACAATCACCAAGACAGGAAGTGAAGACAGAAACAACCCACCAGGAACAGAGAATACAAAATAAAACAGGAAACAGAAACCGAGTGCACACATGAAAACAACTTAAAACACAAAACAGAGATCTAACCGTTTTACAGAAAACACAGAAGACACAAAATCTAAACTGTCAGATCGTTACAGAAATGTGTGTTATGTATTAAACATCATGGATGATTCTCTTTATCAGAGTAAAAATAGGACAATATCTTTTTTGGAATTAGGATTTCTAACAAATTCTTCAACAACCTCTCTTAAGTATTCCTCTCCATAAGAATAAGCAGAGATCTTAAAACTGAGAGTGTGGATTCTTCAAGGGTACATTATGCTTTGCTAGGGGAGCAGTTTGGAAACGTGTGGCCAGTTATAGATGGAGATTATTTTTACCTCTAAAAATTAGAAGCAATTCATCACAGAAATCCCTTATCTACCTAAAGGATCTTGCAACGATCATCGAGGGAAATTATGATAATATGATAATGACAGCAAAGGTTAAGGTTGTGATGTTTTTCCAACTGGAACATCTTACAAGAATCTGTTCCCATGGTGGTTTCTCATAGTGGGACCACACACTTCTTCTTTCTCATGTTCTTTGATTCTTAATTAATCTTTTTATAGCCAGTCATAGACATTTCAAGATCATTAACCTGTAATAGATTGGTTACACCACTAGAGGCAGGATAAACACCACAGTAAACTTTAGGGGTGGGAATCTCTAGGTACCTTGCGATTCGATTCCGTTTCAGAGGGCTATGATTGGATGATAAAACGATTATAGACGCATCGAAATGCACATGATCTATTTTTTTCACTGTTACTACTAGGTGTCAATCTTAACCAGCCTCATGATTTGTGCTTTAAAAAAAGTATTATAGACCTTTATTATAAGTGCGCTGTAAATTACTAAGTAAAGTTTTCAATTCAAAAATCAGACTGCAACAGTCGGTCTATAACAGCTCTCCACATTGATTTGACATTCATTCAGTTTACACTTGTATGCTGCATCTTTAGCCTTTACTGTATCAGGGTGGCCCCGCCTGTTCCCCCTCATCGCGGTGCACACGTTTAAATAGCCAACGTTAGCATGCTTACGTTACATCGTTATTGCATAATTATCCTGTATTTTGACATAATTTCCTCTCACATCCCCCCTCTTTAATGATACATGATGTAACAGTGTAGAGAGCAGGTGGACCGTGAAATTTAGAAACAAATTTCAGAGGCAAAACAAAAAGTGTCCTTTAATGCGAGGCAAAGGGTACTTACAAAAACAAAGTCCAAAGATACACAAACAGAAAACCCCTGAGAACCCCAAAAGAACAAGGTGGCAGGATCAAAAGGAAACACAAGGAACAGAGAAGAGGCGTGAAGGAGAATGACGAACTGACAAGGACAAAGGGAAGCACAGAGAAATATATACACAGGAGGGGAGGCAGGGATCATTGAACACAGGTGAAATAAATGAGGAACAGGTGCAGACGATAACAGGAGCCGGAAACACGACGAATCCAGAAAATAAAGCTACAGACACACAGGGAGCAAAGTTTCAGAAAATAAAACTGGGAACACAGAACCTAGGGGCAAAAACAACTGTACACAAGGGAAACATAGGTAGTAGTAAAAAAACCTAACTTTTTTCTTGTCAGTGGGTGGGAAGGGTCAAGGGTTAATTGTGGTTCATGGAGGCCGTTCTGGCTCAGTTTAAGCTCTTTGTTGTTATCATACATCGTGTAGTACATCCTACTAGGGATGAGCGAGTACAGCATTATCTGTATCTGTTAACCATATGAATTATCTGTATCCGTATCCGTACTCTGAGTGGGCGGGGCCTAACCCGGAAGTGGGTGTGATTTAACCCGGACGTGGGCTTGATTTAACCCGGAAGTAGGCCGGGTTGTCTTGAAACGGGCGGGTCTTTAACCAGTATGTTATTTTAGGCATGCAATTGATATGGGTTGATCAGAAATTGTTATATTTATTGCTGATAGAAAACTATTACAGGACAGCATCAGCATTGAGCTTCAGATCAATGATTTTGATCACAATAGCAAACGAACTATTTACAGAACAAGTTTTGCAACAATGAATACAACACATGCTGTTGCAATTATGAAGTGAAATGTAATAAGTGTTTTCATACTCAACATAACTTTCTTTTTTAACTTTGAAATTTTTTTATGATTTTTTTTTTTTTTTTTTTAATTTATTTCCACACCGTGTGTGTGTGTGTGTGTGTGTGTGTGTGTGTGTGTGTGTGTGTGTGTGTGTGTGTGTGTGTGTGTGTGTGTGTGTGTGTGTGTGTGTGTGTGTGTGTGTGTGTGTGTGTGTGTGTGTGTGTGTGTGTGTGTGTGTGTGTGTGTGTGTGTGTGTGTGTGTGTGGCTTAATTTGTAATATTTTTTATACCACTACTACCTAGAAAGTGTCAGACACTCAGTGCGTGAAGTAAAATAAAACTGGTTAGAGCCAACTGACTGTTTAAAAAAAAAAAAAAAAAAACTCCAACGACCGGCAGGGAGAGAGAGAGAGTAGCCATATGCTAGAGAGTAGTCAGACACTTATGGAAGCCCGTTTCCGCCACTTAAATGAAAAAAAAAAAAAATAGTATCTCATAATTATGACTTAGCATCTCATAATAATGAGATAGTATCTCATAATTATGACTTAGCATCTCATAATTTACTTTTTTTTAATTTACTTTTTAATTTACTTTTTTTTTTTTTTTTCATTTAAGTGGCGGAAACGGGCTTCCATAGACACTCAATGCGTGAAGTAAAAAAAAAAAAACTGTTAAATTATCAGTATAGAGAACGCTCTTATTGTTTTACGGTAGCACTATTGCCCGTTTGTTAGAGGTGTTACGGTTTCTGTTTTGTATCACGTGTGTTGTCAGTTGGTCCCCTTGTTACCTGTGCATTTAACGGATGAACAGAGCCGGTGTACAGAGAATAAAGTATTTTTGAAACAGACGCTCTGCTCATACTTTTTACGCCAAGTGAGTAAGGATAACTTAACAAACTGTTTAAAAAAATCAAAAAATAAATCTCCGACAGGCAGAGTCGCTTTCTACCAGCACCACGTCTGAACGAACCCACGTTTAACAGAACTCTACTGGTTAATAAGTAAGTACAAACTGAAATAAAAACAAACTTCAAGCTGAAGAAACCCTAAACGTTAACGGAAAAGACCCGCGAACCTGAGTGACTGAGAGACAGGGAGCTGTTCTGTGAGTGAGTGAGCAGAGCGGTGTGTGAAGGGGAGGAGCGCTGTGACGCTGTGTGAGGATTTTCATTCAGTCCGAGCACAGATATTGACTAGTATAATACTCGTGCTCGGCAAAAGTGCTTTATCCGTACCGGATACTCGTTTCAGCCGAGTATCCGGCTCATCTCTACATCCTACTGCTATTTTCTACCTCTAACAATTTTTGTATACACTGTATGTGTGAATTATTGCTGTATGTGAACAAAAAAAACAATAAAAAGATATGTAAAAAAAATTTTTTAAAAAATAAACAAACACAAGCTAAATGTCCACAAAGAATAGTGTCATGAGAAATGAAGCACTTGATTTAACCAGGGTAACGACAGCTCGTCGCCTGAAGCACTGAGCAATTTCTACGTGAAATAATGCAGAGCATCCAAGCTTTTTAATTTCTATTGGATGAATGGCAAATGTCATTGATTCACCTGCATTAGCTGTTACAAGGATATTATAGGTTTTCCACTTTAGTAACTGCTAGCAATAGCATTGGTCTTAACAAAGATCTAAACAATGTTATTACAATGAAAAATAAATCTAAGAAGGGAAACATTTCCCCACCTCTAGTAAACTGAAATACATAAAACATCATAATTGTCGCAGTGCAATTGTGATTCTGGCCTTCAATTAAATGTTTATGCTGTGGTTAAACATTCTCTCGTCTTCTAGCTCTGTTTTTGGTCTCAACACCCGAAGGAAGGACAACATTTGGCTGTGTTGCCTTTAAATACATCAAACAACAAATAGCCAAAGTGAGTAATGCACTGCAGATTATTCTTAGCACATTGTTGGGCTATAAAACTGAAACAGTCAGTTAAAGGAGGCTAAAAGCACAGTAGAGCAGCAGATTTGAATAATCTGTAGGTTTATCATGAGTGATAGCACAGTCAATGAACCTACTGATACTTTATTTAGATTCATATAATAACTTAAAAAGCAGTGGATTCTTAAGAGGTCTTATTTGGGAGACATTTAATCGTAAAAACCTGATTCATAACTTTTGTAAAATTGTTTTATACAATTTTCCTCCTGCCACTGTAGTGGATCACTTTCTACACTGCCAGCATCTAGTAAAAATACATTCTTAGAATCCTCTATTGCATTGACATGTGCCATGCTATTCCAGGAAAAGTACAATTTCTCACTTTAAATGATCTTCACATGAAGTGCGCTGCCCATCATCATGTTAATGTCCTGAACTATTGTACTTATGGGTCAGACAACACCTACCTCTGTTTTTTCTTTA
This sequence comes from Pleuronectes platessa, assembly GCF_947347685.1. Lineage (NCBI taxonomy): Eukaryota > Metazoa > Chordata > Actinopteri > Pleuronectiformes > Pleuronectidae > Pleuronectes > Pleuronectes platessa. Next base: position 22,261,500 of record NC_070632.1, read on the forward strand.
TAGGTTTTGACTTTGACACCTGTAAAGGTTTTTAATTTCTGAGTAAATATATTGCAGTTGTTTAAAATTCAACACGGGTCAGAAGATGCTTGATTGTATCATTTTATATTAGCATGCATAATCACATACTTTGTTGTCATATTTTAATGTAGTTTATTTCAAAACTAAAAGAGGAGTAAACCATTTAACCCAACAATTTAATGATGTGTGCGCTGTATTCACTAACTGGTGTTTCTGTATTTACTCTGCAACCACAATAGATGTGTTCAGCAGTTAACACACCCTTGTGTTCAATTAATGACGCAATTTGCATTTTAATGGGTAATTGAAATGCACTTAGTTAAGCAAAGACCTAAAGGAAAATAGCTATTAACCGTTCCGCCCTAACATCCAAATCAACAAATTATAACAAAAGACAAGATTCATTCAGTTGTGGATACGACTGACACGTGAATAACTATGCAGCCTTATTGACTTAACCTCTCTTTGAGTCTGGGAGTCGTTTAATTATATGTAAGACTGCAAGAAATGCAATATAGCTTCTCTCGTCCATCACATTAACTTGGTCCAAAACCCCCTTTTTTCTTGTTCTTTATAATTCGCCCCAATGTGTCCACATCTGTAAAAGGACATGTCTCAGGAACAGAAAATGGTTTTGAGAGAGGCCATGTGCAGGACCAGCAATCAAACGACTTCACTGAGTGGATGTAATTCATTTATTGACTGTGGTCTGGAGGGGGCCGAGACAGATGGACAAAATGACAGACAAAATCAAGGTAAAGTCTTTTGACAACCTGTTTATGAGGTGTCAGTTTGGATTAGGATCACGGCTCATAGGGGCTCCACGAGGGCAAGTGTTGGCTAATTCTTTTTAGGGGCTCACCCTGGCTGCCCTGCTGGAGAGGCTCTGCGCTCTGCTGCTTTTCATGCAGAACCTCCAGGTTGCTGAGACCAAAAAGAAAAACAAACAGAGGGATGGCAAACACCTCCACTCAAGCTGACCAGTCACATTATAACGCAGGAGTGAAATATGGATTGTTTGTATCATAACATGACAGAGAGACACAACCCCCCCAATGCTGGTATTCTTTCATTTAATTTGCTAAAGAGCGAATGTGGTTGTCCTTGTCTCAGTGAATCAGGGGCTGCTTATGGGAAGTCACTGCGTTTACATTCTGTCATTCAACGTGAAATGATAATAGTAATGATACAAATAAAAACAACAATTTTATTTATACAGCACTTTTGAACACAAAGTACAAATTAATGCAAAATAAGGAAACAAATAAAGTCCCAGAGGAAGTCATCAATAATAATAATAATAATAGTAATAAATATAAAAAGATCAGTAATGGTCTGGTATCCACAGTAAATTCATTATCCAGACATTTACTGAAGTTTGGACCTTTTCCAGAAGAGTTGTATATGATCATGTAAATGCACACAACGGCATATAGCAACAGTGGCTTGTGTAGTCTTCATAGGTCTGTTGTAACCCCTCAATGCACACTTATGAACACACACAAACTCCCACCACTTCTGCTGCTCCTCCAGGGCAGCTTACTGGAGCTTCCCCAGCAGTTATTAATGAGCAGTGCACTGTTTTAACAAGTTGTTAGACAGTTTTGCCACTGAAGGCAGAAGCCATGTGCAACCATACCAACAGTTTTATTTCTGTCACTACAGGTTAATCCCTAAAAGATAATTAAATTTCATACCCTTGAATGAAAATTTCTCTCAACATCCTCTTTTGGGTCTCGTCCTAAACTCAAAGTCATGACTCTTTTGTGACTCAAGGGAAAATGACATTAATAGTCCATGGCCTGTTCCATTCTTGTTTTGGTGTTTGTGTCTGTGCCCCCACTCTCTCTCTCTCCCTGTCTCCATCTTCCTCTTCCCCTCTCATCTCTCATTCTCCCTTTTTTAGTTGCAAGAGCTAAGTCAGCTGGATTATATGCACAGCCCTTTTTAAACGAAAGCCAGCTTCATTCCGTGTGACATGTCATTTGTTTTGTTTTTGTAGTGTTGCACAAATGCTGATGCTCTACTTCTGGGCCCATCCAACCAACACTGGGCTATTCTCAGCAGCCCGTTCATAATGCCTCGTGTGTAGACATAATTAAAGTTTTAATTAATTCCCCATTAAGCCATGTGTAAAGTAGAGCGACCCACAGATTGAGCTGCTGGCCAACAAGTGTAATTACTCTCTGTGGTGGAAAGGGATAAAATCTTGTAATCTAATCTAATGGCATACTTGTTTTCTCGGTGTTTGACTCTCTCAGCACCTCACATGTTAATACTGATTTGAAGGGTTAAAATATAAATAATAAAAATGATCAATGCATCTTGATAACTCCACTACATTGAAAACAAGATTAGAATTTTACACAGAAAACCTAAAACAAGGTTTATAGAGCAGCAACAATAAAGTTTAGAGCAGAAAATCTACACTCAAAATCTTAAATTAATCAGAATTGTCAGTAAAAAAAAATCCTATTCCCTTCATCAAAATAGTGAGTGAAGTGTAGAGAGAATGAAGAAGACAGACATCAGTCAGAATCAAGCCTTCCTCCTGTCCTCTGTTCTCCCTCTGCTGCTGCTGTGATTCACTGCCTGCAGGTACCCTTGCTGCAGAGACTGAGGGGGGCTGGTTCATCACACACAGAAGTTTACAAAATATTGAAACATTCAAGATTTGTTGCTTACTGTTATAATATCGTTGTGCGTATAAGGCAACAATTTACTAGAGCACTGTGTCAACTGTGGACAAAGAAGAGAAATTTAAGTTTTTCAGTTACTGTTTACCGAATTGAAATCATCTTGAGTAAATAAATAGATGAGCTATAGGCTACACACTTTGCTATTCAGCAGATATACTAATTAGCGGCTAACCACTGTACAGACCTGATGAGTGTACTGTGTTGCAGGAGACAGTGCTTCCATGAACTCAGATTTTTCCAAAGTGTGTCACACAGACACTCTGACACTGACAGCAGCACCAACTCAAATTGAATTTACTATTCTGCATGACAGCTGTTTTATTGTGTGCTTTAATGTATGGACTTGCTTGTGGTTGTATGTTTAGGGTCCGTTATCATTGGGCTATGCAACACTGTGCCAATAACATGAACAACCTCCTTCACAAGTCGAAGTAAATATGAGCAAATACTTTTTGCATCAATCTCTCAAGAGAGAAACATGATACATTAGGAAACTGCTTCACTTATTGTTTTCTACTATAATTAACATATGCAAATGTTAAATGTGTGTCGGGGGGGTTTAGTTGTCCTAAGAGAAGAAAGAGTGATTTGATAAGCACAGAGATCACCAGCACCAGCAACTGTCATTATGAGAGTGAATGCAATTGAGTTTACCTGTGCCATGTCATCCATAACTCCCAGAATCTCTAAAACTCCAGTAGATTGCAAAGACTGTTAAAGCCACTTCATCATTCGCTATTCTTCTGGTTCAGAGCGTTCCCCCACGCTGTTTTCATTGCTCAACTGAACACACAAAATCTCATTTCTGTTGCTAACGTCATCATGGGGGTGGGGACAGCCTATCTGGAGCTGGCTGGAAGTTTGAATGTTGCTCAAGGACACTTCAGCAGGCCAGATGCCTGTTGACCCAGACGCTCTGGCAAGTCTGAGTGATAGTTCAACAGCCCCTGCAGTGTGAAATGACTGGTTCTGTCAAAGTAAGGAGTGATTTTGTCTTTTCTTGCCCTGCATGCTTTGTATATTATGAAAAATACCATCCTGAAATATAAAGCATTCAGTATCATACAGAGATATTCAGTGTCGACGGCTTGGCAGTAGTGAAAATCATTCAATATTTGAGGTGAGTGAAAGCATTGCAGTGACGCAGTAACGTGTACTACATGTGGGTATTTCAGTTATTTTCAGTTTGCTGCCTTGACTTGGAGCGAATCCATCCATCCATATTTGATGTCTCCAAAGTGTAAGGTAATCTGTTTTTGATACTCCTGGTCTTAGTCTCAGCTGGTACCTCTCAAAGAGAAATCCCTCATTCCTATTTATGTATTAAAGTAGACACCTATACTGCTAGAAGAACGTAAGCTTTACTAATACAACAACCACGCTGCGCCAGACAAATAAATTAACAGCAATCTGTCTATGTGACACAATTCTGAATGAAAATACAGAGTTGACCTGATTTATATGAAATCTCAGTCCCTTCTGTATTTATAACAATAAACTGTATCTCGACAGAAAACGCCACAAACTGTTCAAACTATAGACGATGACAATACATTTAAAAATATATATTTTTTGTAAGAGCCTGATCGCAATTACACACAACAAAACAGACCATAGACCTGTCGACCTGCTCCTTGGACTTTTCCCCATCCCTCTAACGTTTGGTTTGCCTTTAATCAGGAGCTGGTACATGACAGCAGTGCAATCATTTATCTTTGGCCCAGTCACTTCGAAATTCAATTCAACTGATCATTCCAATGGTCCTTTGGCCAATGGCTCACAGATTTAGAATGTTTCCCCCTGCTGCTGATACAGAATGCAAAGAAAGGGAGGGATGTACACAAATGGCGTCTGATTTGTTTATGTATTGTATATATTTTTATATTTTTACAAAATTAAAGATGTTTGAAACTCAACTTGACACCTAAGGAAAATTACCCGTCTTGTTATTTAATTTGGACTTTGCTTGAAAAATGTTCGAACATCCTGCTTTAGTTTCTGCGAGTCTGAGCATACAACAAACAACAAACTAAAGAGAGGATGAGAAGAATAGCAGGAGACAGTTGGTAGCCATCCATGAGGCTGCATCACGCTTGGATATCACCAAGGTTGGCTCTGGGGCAAAATAAAACTGGATGGCTGAGGTCCACAACTGTAAATCTATCCCTAATTTGCTTTCTCTCTTACTGCAGTTGTCTGTCCGTGTAGCTGAGATGGTAGTTGACAATTTAATTGTAGAAGTGCCAAGGGAAGAGAATAGGAATTAGATTTCCCTGCTTCTGTGCCTTGTTTTTCCGACCAAATGTCTGGTGGACTCCTCCAGACAACCTTTGTATTTCTCGGACCTCTGATTGGTTGACTATCAGATTGTCCTTTAGGATCCCTCGCACACACAAGTGTGGAATTGCTTGTGACAACTTATCAGGCCTCAAATTATGTCTATAATGGTGGATTAGCCGTTGACACAGGCTTTCATGAACAGCAGCGAGAGGACTGGCATTGTATCTAATGAAAGATTGTATCTGCAGTTACTGCTGTGGCTTGCTGTGACGCAACTCGGACTTAAAGATGTGGCCATCAAACTGTCATATATATCTCATTACGGCTCGTGATTTAGCATTTTGATGGGCCAGCTGCAGTTTTTATCGCTGTCTGCATGTTACACAGGCTTCATCTAAACAGCCGCATTTGACATTGATCTTAAAGCTATAGATCTTTATGGCATCTTCAGTAATTGAAATGATCGCCGACTGTGTAACATTTCAATGGGGATTATAATGCTTCCCCGAAGAGCACATGCTGTCCAGATAGATCCGCGTGTTGTCAGAAAGCATTAGTTACTGTAGCTGTGCTGGACAACTTTCTGTCAACTGTACGTTGGGTTCATTCTGTGGAGCACCCACTGTTAGCGTAATAGCCTGTGATTAAGAAAAATGGTGGCCGACAGCAAGGGCTTTAGTGGGCCACGAGGATTTATTCAAGGTGGAAGAATCCCATCTGCAAAACTGAGACAAAAAAGTGACTAAAGGCAAAGTCACTCTGCCCTCACCAAAAACAAGGGGATATCTCCTGGAACACAGGCAGAGGATGATCATATTATAAGTTAACATAACTCCTCAGACCGCTGGGTAGCATTACGTTTTAATGCTCTACTTTAAGGAATAGTTTGACACTGGAACACTGCGTATTCACTTTGTTGCCTGGGTTCTCTGCTGGCTCCCTAGCCACCCCACAGTGACAAGAGCTGCTCCCCGCCAAGAAATAGTCTAGCTCACAACTCCTCATACCACTACAACATTTTATTTCTACACTTTGGCTTTAATACACATCTAAGATAAAATGTAAGGTGAGCTGTAGAAGTGGAGGAGAAGCTGTTTTCACCCCATCATACAGCTTCATATGCGATGGACAAAGTTGAAACTTTGATCTTCTCTAGAATTCTGCAAAACAATTCATATACTTACTGAATATCAAAAAAATCATCAATCCATTATCTATAACGCTTATCCTTTGAGGTTTGCTGGAGACAATCCCAGCCGCGAGAGGCAGGGTACACTATTGTAATGCAGGGCCAACTTAACTTGCCTTCAGACATGCAGTGAACTCCTGTATATGCAAATGTCCGAGTCAGTTGCTGAGGAGATTCTGCAGAGCTTGTCCTGCCTGCCTCCTAGTAAAATCAGATAATGTCAGAGTGAGACCATATGACAAAAACAGCACAAGACAATGGTTAAACAAAATCTCAGGATGAAAAAGAAGAGCAGCGATACATGTCTCAGATGCCGACAAAGATGTCAACCTGGAAAGACATCCAGGTTCATAACTTTTGTTGATAAGGGCAGATGCCAATGTGAATATACATTTGATCTCTGCAGAGGAATTAAATGTAATGCCCTGCCTCCTGCCTGCTGCACCAGCCCTCCCTTGAATGTTGTGATTCCGTCTGAGTCATGATATGTGAAGGGCAGAACTCCAGAGAAAGTCAGGTCCCGGCTGGGCCGACATTTTGATGTCTGAAAGCGGTGATACAGAGAAAAAACCTTCACGCTCACATTTACACGGTCCGCATTAATTTACAATGTTAGAACAATTTGAATGTCTGTTGACTATGGGAGGAAAATGGCATGTCAGGAAAAAGACCACACAGACAAGGGGAAAACATGCAAACTCCAAACAGAAAAAAATAACGAAACGGGATTCAACTGGGAACCTTCATACTTTGAGGCTACAGACCACTGTGCCCCACCTCGAACGAACATCTGGGCTACAAAAAGGTCCTTGAAGCCTCAGTATGGTCAGGTATAAGTTTAATGCTGACATTTAGTTTACTATAATAGGGTTTTATTTTTGCATGTTCTTTACTGTAATATATTTGTCATGCATGGTTGCAGTTCAAGCAAGATGCCTAATGCGTAATAAGGCGAAATCAGGTGAAGTATTGAAGTTCTGTATTGGTCAGTCAATCACACAGGGCCACAGCAAAGTGTTTCCATCTAAACCCCTTAATGACTTCCTTATACTCGATCAGTCTTCCCTTCCAGACCATATTTGCTTCGCTGGGTTTGTGCCAAGATCCGCTGTTCCTCCGATGTACAATTGACAGATGGCTTGTTCATCGTTGTCCAGGGAACATCCCATTTGACACCGGATGCTGTGCTCGGGTTGCAATAAGACAGACCTTGTACAATCTCAGGATGTACCCCCAAACAGAAGGCCCGCCGACTGGAAAATTGTCCCTGCAGGTGTCTCGGTCCTTCGTAAAGATATCTCTTTCCGGTCATGACCTTCCCTGCCCTCCCCTTTCTCCCTTTTCTTCCAGTCTTTTTCTTTTTTTGTTTAGATGGGTGTGGGTACTTTATGATGATTGATGGCATAGAGCCTCAGTCATCTGTAGCCTAACTTCTCAAATCCGTGCAGGGATGTCTTAATATCTGAGAAGTATTTCTGTGTGGAACCGATCCTCTCTCTGTCACAAAGGGCACAGAGATCCGGTGGGTGGTTGCTCTGAAACACGAGAGATCTGAATGTATCTGTAATTTCCCCCAGCTCTGTCTGCAATTATTGCCAGATATTGCGCAGAAAACACTTCAAGCTGTTTAATGCACGTCCGCCTATGTTCAGCGTGCAAGATGTTAAAGTATGATTCGAACCGTGAATATCCGATTATGCACACGGATGCACTGAAGCACAGGTTAACAGGACCCAACAGGTGCAGGTACAATTTGTCAGGCACGTACACGATGCTTTGAACAGACACCTGTAATTTGTGGATATTTAAACTCACACACACCTGGACACCATCATTTCTACATTTGTTAAATGTAAGGTCAAGTGCTTTCAACCCACAGCGGGACCATTATGACTAATCGAGTAATCTGCGGCCGCTCGGGCAGCATATTGGGAACCAAATTGTTTCGTGAACCATACCACCACCATCCTCTTCTCTTCTCCGTGTTCTTCCTGGCGCGCTGCTTTTTCATGGCTAACTCATGAGCCCATTTTTCAGTATGTGATAGTAACGCGTCAGCATTAGACAGCCGCGCTTTCTCTCAGACCCAGTCCCTGCCTCGCTAAAAGCTGTTTATATAATTATCCATTCTCTCTAAAAGATGGGATGTGGGAGCCCTGTGCCTGTGTGTGAACCAGAGGGAATCTCTCTCTCTCTCTCTCTCTCTGAGAGATGGGTGATTTGGCTTAAACACAGCAGTTAGATATATTCTATTAGACAGAAAGACAGACAGCTGCCATTAAGGGACCAACTGCTCAAAAGCCATAACTGCTCTGCATAATTTAATAATGCAGCATAATAAATATTTGGGGGGAGTTATTCTGTCACTATTTAAATTGTGGATGGAACATTATTACGCTATTAGTGATAAATACGCTTTAGTGACTCGATGGGAAAGCGAAGACTGAAATGCATGTTAAATTGCAAAATGCAATTCAAAAGCTATTTTGTCAAGAATTTACTGCACAATGTATCATCATCGTAAATCAATAGTTAGATTAAGAATGAGTTTTTAACAGGATTTATGACTTTGGAAATGGTTAATCCAACCGTACCGTTACTTTCATTTTGTGAATTTAAATATTTAGTCACAATCTAGTGCGTTGATCTCAGTGCTTCTCTTCAATTCATGGTTTATGATATTATATATATATATAAGTCCTGCAGGAGTTCATCGGGTTGTGTAGACCTAATATTGTTTCCAGTTGCAATGTGTATGAGGTGACATGATGCCTCCACAAACAGAGATTTCTGGAAAGAGTAGATTAGTAAATAGATGAGAGCTACATTTATTTCAATACAAGCCAGCAATTAACATTCACCTTTTAATGATATGTATCAAATGTGTTTTCTTCCTTATTTTATTTGTTGATGTGAGATGCCTTCAACAGAAATGTTATGAATATTTATAATGTATTGAGTATTGTTTGGCCATTCATGGGAATTTTTGACACAATTAACAGTAAATCAAATATCTTTTATTCATTCGATTTTTTATTTTTGCACTGGAATTTGGTGTGAAGCACTTTGTAACCTTGTTACAAATAAGTGCAATACAAATACAGTTAAAAGAGATATTATAGGAAGTGTCATTTTTTTTATTTACTTTAATTCTGAATGGAATATGTCGACAGCTGTTGGATGAATTTGCCATGGAATTGGGTATTTATCTATCTGTGATCTATGATCTGCACTTTGAGCCATATCATATTAGCAGGTCAAAGTTCCACTTGTTCAATACCAGCTTCCATCTCGATGAAGATCTGAGTCTGATAAGTTGAGTAAGATGTCGGAAAATTGCCACTGTACAGAAAATCGACTTCCTTTGTTTGGGTAAGAACGTGGCCTTTCGTCTGCTGCTGGCCTCGGGGCAATTAGGTTTTCTGGTAATACGCATTAGAGCTCATTAGTGAGGCTTAGAATTACTTTTCTTTGTGTTGTTTCCAAGTGCTTCCATGCAACCTGATTGTCTAGCCTTCTAGATTTTTTTTAAGTGGCTACTTTAGCGTTGGCTATAATTTGAAGGTATAACAAGAGAAAAAAACATTTTAATCTCAACGAACAGTAAAATACAGCCACAATTTAACTTTTATCTCTTGTACAAACATTATATTTTAAATTCTAATAATAAAAATGACAATTATGACTTTTTTACAATTATTATGTCAAATTATTAAAAATAATGAATCCGTAATCATATTTTTGTTGCAGGCAAATAGATCAGTATTATAAAGAATTGTGCCCACAGCTCTGGAAACAGAATCTTTGAGTGAAGCAAAGAAATGTCAGGATCACACAAATGAAGATCACAGTTTGCACCAGGGCTTGATGTGGACCCAATCAAAGTGACTGCAAATGGCCAACAAACAAACGCAGTCCTTTGATGTAAGGCTGGCTTTCTTTCTTGCCTGCCTGCTATTGAGATTACGGAAAATGAGTGCTTTCATGCCTTTGCAAATATCTTCATGTTAGGAATTAATTTTCCATTGGCCTAAGATGCAATGAATAATAAGTTGGCAGAAAAGTTCCTCATCTTTTAAGATGGATAGGACGCATTCATTTCTTAAGGGAGGGGGCGGGGGGGACTTTACCACCGTGAAGTCTTAGTTAGGAACCACAAACTGTCAAAATATTAAGTGTTACATATTTTGCCTTAAGTGACAGACAATACGTTAATGCAAGTCTACAGCAAATGGGGCTTCCAGTGTTGACCACGGATATCCAGAACAAGACTCCATCTTCCATACACTCTTTGGCAACATTTATCCACACAAGAGACGAACATGTGGGCTGATCTATTAACAGCTATTTGCATGTGACAATAGATAAATAAAGCATTAAATTTGATTGCATTCCTGTCAATGTGTTCCACCTCTTTTGTTCTCCACACAGACTCTTTACATGCGGGCGACCAGAAAGTGTTCAAACGTATGAAAATATACAAACATATGTGCTGCTATCGCTTGTTTATTTTGCTCAAAAATGATATTTAAACCAAGTTGTATCCAATGAATTGCTCCCAGAACATCAGTTTCTCAAATTGCACAGTGTCTGTACTAGCTAGTATCGCTGAAGGACGTTGTTGAAAAAAATTGCTTCATGAATTTCCCTCTATTATAATAATTCTCAGGATGATGAAGAGTATCCAGTAATTATTTTTAACTGTATTTGCAAGCTGGATTATGCTCGTCCTTGTAGGCTGAAGTAGGTTCGGGGGTCAAAATGGATTTCACATTTTAATGTGCTTATAAAACCACTGGGCAGTTTGTTTTCTCACAGTTACATTACCGTGGTATCTGCTAACTGGGATGCCACTTAGCACTGTGGTTTACATAAAGGGGGGTAATGACTGTTAATATCCCCAAGAAAGACTGATTGTCTGGGTTTGTTTCCATTAGGAACCATTCAGAAACAATGGAAAAAAAACAACTATTGTGTGAGGAGACAGAGGAGAGGGTACATGAGGAAATGTTATATCATAGAAAACATTAAAGAATATAGAGCTTTTACAGTTCTTTAGATTACTGTTCCTTATAATCTGCATTGTTAGCCACGGCAAAGTAAAAGATACCATGAATTTGCTTGCTGCGAATTAAAAGACAGACAGATTTTTCATTGTGCACAGATGGAGATGACAGTAGGCAGAGTAAACAATGGCACTGCCATGCAAGGAAAGATGGGAAACACCAGGACGTAACTCTTGATGTATTTATTTATTCTTTGTCTCTGGGATTTTAAGAAGAGAGAAGTGTTTGGCCAGAATGAGATATGGGGTCACATCTTCTTTGATGTGAGCAGCTTTGCAGTGTCAGCAAAGCAGGGGCAGCGGGGGAATAGTTTTTCAGTATTTTTGTAGCTTGGAAAAGAGCCCTCTTAATTTTTTTCATATCTCAAATGTATTCATACAGAGAAACCATTCCAGGAGGTAAACGTTGTTTGAGCCAACGGTCATGACAATTTATATTTGTTTTAATAATTATGTCCATGTGATGTTGAACCATTAATAACCTGAATGTCACCGCTGTGTGGTTGAGTTCCTATGAATGTTATGTGCCGCAGGCATTTCCCGTTTTTTTGTGGGACGGTGCTGGTGGGTGTGACATGAGCAAACGAAACATCTGTGACACTCCTCAATGCTCCTGACTTGACTTTGCGTCTGAGTGCAGTTTAATCACTGTAATCCCCTGCCCCCCCATCCTGTTGTGACTCATCCCGTTTGACTGAGACCCTCTCTCCTCCCAAATTACAGAGCCGCACTACTGTGTAATTCCCTCTTGAATAAAAAAGGCAGACCAAAATTTAGTTAATTATAGGAAATATTCATACATTAAAATTGAGGCGTCTGTGAATCGACAGCGTTGGCAGCGCCCTCAGCAGTGATAGTTGTAAACCATCACAGTGGTTTTTGCCTCCCTGTGTTTGTTTCCACTGAACTTGTTATTGTCAGCTGATCTCTTCAAATTGGAATCATGAGGAAATCCGATGGTGATGAGCACAGTGGAGCGTCATAATTAACAGGTTACTTCACGTTGGCTGCACAACAACCACAGATGATAGCCTAGAGTGAACATCTGCAGATAAAAACCACATCAGCTGCTGCTAAATATTGAGGTGTGGGTATGATAAGTGATTGGTTGTCTGATTAATTGCAGATGTTTTCAATCAGGGCTGTTTGTTTACACATGGGCCAGCTGTAAAGGAATACTGTTTTACACTGTGACTTTGTATAAGAAAATTATTAAAATTCAAAGAAAGTAATACCCACTGCATGTATACATGTCTTTCTTTAGCCGCCAAAGAAAAAGCTCAGGTGGGTTTACTACAATTCAAATGCATCAGAGGGGCGATGTATACCCTGTGTGCATTCTTTGTATTGCCCAATCCGGCAATGCTAACTTTTTTCATATTGTAATAATGAAATTTCACTTTTACATCTTAATGGAATGAGATTAGGACAAACTGTTCCTTCCATGTGATTAAAAAATATAATTAAGCTTTAGGGTTCTTTCCAATATGATGCAGACATACCATAAGAAACAATTTTTTTGAGCCATGAAGGGCGTCAATGTCAATGTGTCTTCTTCATGATATAAGCTTTAGATTGTCCCTCTAACGAGAGATATCGTAGAAAGTGAATTTTTTTATACCTTGGTTTTCTATAACCTTTGTAGATGATAAACAACTAAGATAATCCTCAGGAGATATCCCAACAAGTTGAATGAAAATCTGTTTATGTTCATCTGTCCATACACACCCACACAAACAGCCAGAGGTGCAGCTATGCCAGTGCAGTGGAATCAAAACGTCAACCTCATGTCAGTGCTCGAGGAATCATCAGGGAATCGCCAAGGTCGGTAAGATTCAGAGTGTGGGGGCCATGTAAGTCTGTACTGGGTCTGTTGCAGTCCTAACCAGCATTACCATCCCTAATGCCAAGTATTGCTCTATAGGCAGAAAAGAAAGCAGAGGGTCATGTAGGGCTCATGGGAAAATATTAACTTTGTATAGGTTTGAGGATGTGGTGTGAAATTGTGGAATAGAGAATTTCTTATCGACACTTAATAGCTCTTGTGGAGAACACACAGTAGAAGCTGGTTGGTAGTGTGCCATAATGGCTTCACACTCAAACATTATGAATGGTAACGTCAGGATGGAGGTCATTAAAACTTCACAAAGGATCACAAGTATTTTAATAGCTCTCAATTGCTGAGCAGGACCATTGTGAGACACACCAAGTGAAAGTGAACGATAATAATTATAATTAGTGTACAGTGGAGGAGCTTGACGTCAGCTGTACAATAACAATTTATCAATATCTGTCAATCCAACACTAACAAAGCCTAATTGCCGTTGAAAATGACCCCGGCCTTGGCAGATTGTTTATTGAGCGACTAATCTGCACTACTCCTTCTTGCCTTAGGCCAGAGGAGGAAGGACTTGATCAATGTCTCATCCGCGGGCTGGGTCTTTTAACCACACATACAGTATGCAATAGACTCCACCCAGCACGTTGAACATATGCTGAACAGGGGCTTCATTAATCAAACACATTAGCATGTGAAGGGGGTTTTGGTGACATTGAAACATCCCAGGATATGCCGCCTGCAGTATGAGGTACTTAGAGCAATTCTCTTTGAAGTTCTATTCTGGATGTAAGTTTCTATCTTATCTGCGAATGAAATATTAACCTCCAGACCGTCGGCTAAGTGTTTCATAAATATTGCATGGTGTGGAAGAAGTAATTGGTTCCCCCATCTATAATGGCTGTCACCCAGGTCTGGCGAAAGAGTGAATGGCTGTGCAGATGGTAGTAAGGCTCCTAATAGAATTTCACATATCTCTCCCTCATTCTGAATTATATCCTCAGAAAGGCACTTACTGGCTGCTAGTCTGTAATTGTAGAGTTAGTTTCCAAAGTGCGACATATCCATTTCAGGGGAAATAAATCATTACCTGCAATTTGACGGTTGATGAATTTAACTAACATCCTTTCCAAATATCTGAGAATAATTCAATTTTTTTTTTAGAGACTTTGTGGGAGGCGGTGTCAACGGTTTGATCTCTTATGGAAGCCAAACACATTCTATCAGGAATAGATGAACAGCATCTGCTCCAAAGCTGGTAAAGGCATCCTCTGAGGATCAATGGTTCTAATGTAAGTGGTGTCTCAATTATTTCCAGGCTTGAAAAATCTATCTGGTTCTTGTCTTTATCTGCATCCCACCTTCAGTGAAGTGGATTTAAAAGATTTAGTCAGTGAGGGATGAAAGAGCTGGGCGGCTGGCTGTGGTGAGATCAGGTCTCCTTCATGTTTACAAGTATTGAGGACGTCTTTTTCAGAGGAGCTTAGATAAGCAGAAAATGTATTAATCTTTCAGCTCCTTCCTAACCAAACCCTTAACACTCCTACTAATCAGGTCCAGTTACTGATTCAATTAGATAACATCTGAAAGGATTCGCTGTTTAATCAATGGGTTGATTGGCAATAGTCATCGAAGATTAATATGCAACTCCTGTGAAAACTCAATTACTAATTAACTAATGTAATTCCGTAATGAAACCCATTTGTCATTAAGTGGTAAGTAACATAGATAGAAAATTTAATTTACTATATATTGTATTAATTGCACTTATATCAACATGTACCCTGTGGTATTTTGTCTTGTATAGCTGCTTTCAGACATGCACTGAACTCTGGATAAACTCCTGACAAATCCTCAGAGGGTGCTGTATTTCAGAACAGAAATGTCCACATGAGAACCTCAAGACATTCTGCGTGGTTTCTCCGACCAGCACCCTGGGAAAAACTCTGCATAATGAGACTCCAGAAGCAGATCCTCTGGCGGATTTAGCGTCAGCGAGTGAGTGGATGTGTTGTTGATGTTTTTAACAGGCAAAAGACTATCAACTGAAAAAAGCAAAATGAATACAAACATCTCAAACATCACTTAGACACCGACAATGTCAAGAGAGCGTTTGGTTATAAGGGGACGATGCAGGTGTTGATGTGCTGCTAACAAAAACATGTGAACACGGCAGCTGAATTAATATGATACGTCCTGCCTATGCGTGCTGGGTGTGCCACCAGAGATAATCGAACTCTGCATAATATCTGGACTCCATTGTTTGGACATTCTCTGGAGTTCATGTCTGATAGTGGCTCATACTACACATATTGATGTTTAAATGTTACAGACTGTCACCTTGCAGCTAAATGGTAAATGGTTTGTATTTATACTTTTCTAGTCCTGATGACCACTCAAAACTAGGGATGCACCGATATGGAAATTCTTGGCCGATACTGATATTTAAAATAACAATCTGGCCGATAGCCGATACCGATATTTGTTTATTTTCGTTTTTGTTGTTATTCATTCACCCTTTTGTGCCAGAAAAATAATTAAATCATTATTTAGAAAGCACTATTTAAAAAAATGTCAGCCCTTCATCACTCTTATCTTTTAATGAGCACAGATTGAATCAGATTTATGAAACAATCTTTGATTTAACTAAACTTTATTTAACAGAGACATATTATGCCCATTTTACCGCAAGTTGAAATGGTTCCTTGGGATCTTAAAGAAATGTCTGTAACATATTTTGGTCAAAATACCACAAGGGTAATTTAAAACAGTACCTTTTTACCCTGTCTAAAACAGCCCTGTTAAAGTATCATTATAGAGAACGCTCTTCTCATTGATTTACGGTAGCAGTATTGCCCGTTTATTAGATGTGTTACGGCTTCTGTGTGTATGACGTATGTTGTCAATTCCCTAGTCACCTGTGCATGAGATGGATGAATAGAGCCGATGCACATGAGAATAAAGTACTTAAACAGACGCTACGCTCATACATTTTACACCAAGTTACACTGCGTGAGTCAAGATAACTTAACAAGCCCTCCTCAGTTTTACCTGTTTTTAGTGTCGGGCAGAAATCACATCGCGTCAACACCCACCGTGGCCCTTCGGATGCTTGTTTTAATTAAACAGTCGGATTCCCCTGGTCCTCACCAGTTCTCAGTCAGCTGCTAGGCGCCAGCCGGAGGGTTCCCCCAGCGGTCGCCGTAGCTGAGGTGATCCGCGAGAAGGGCCCGACACGCGTCCAGAGTGGCCGCCGCTGACCGCGTACACGGTCCCCTCCAACGGCCCGCCTTCCGCGCCGGCAACGGACACCGCCCCGCGGTCCAAGAGAAAGAAAGCCCCCCCACCAGTGACGCTGTGAGGTGCCACCGGATGAGGACCTCCCGGTGCCGCACACTGAGCCTCCGGCGGCGCGGAGAGGAGGGCGACGGAGCGACTGCTCCCCCAGCCGCGGCACGTGCCCAGCGGTTTTACCACAAATATGAACATCAGCCAATGATATCGGTGAAAGTCAAGTTTATTACCGATAAGCCGATATCAGTAAACGAGGCGAATATCGGCCGCTACCGATGTTCGGCCGATAAATCGGTGCATCCCTACTCAAAACGCTTTTCAGTAAAGTTTTCCACTCACCCATTCACACACACATTCATACAGTGCATCTATTAGCAGCTTTTCCTATGAGGGGCTATTATGGGTTCAGCATATTGCCTAAGGACACTTTGGCATACAGATGGGGAAGACTAGGATCGCGCTTCCAACCTTCTGGTTGGAGGACAGCCGCTTTACCCCTCAGCCAAAGCCGCCAACCATGCTGGTCAGTTTTCAGTTCTAAGTTAAGTCTATGTCGTTGTTGTGATGTAAGCTAGCCCTGACCTGGCCTTGAAAAATGTAGTCTGCACTAGAGTTGGAGCATCCTTCAGTCTGTACAAACGTCCTTCTCCTTCCCCCAACAAGTGGAAATATGAGCATTCCTTTATTTTCATTGGGTCAGGACCTTATGGAAAAATCACAACGATTTGCCCTGAAGTGACACTTGTTAAAGAAGTGACGTTCATGAGGAGCTTGTGGGACTGGACCCCGGGATGTGCAGAGGAGCAGTTTTTAAAATATGCAACCACAAAATTGGCTTAACATTGTTAAGTTGATGCTGGGATCAAATAAAAAAAAGGTCAAAGAAAAGTTTTCAACATCAGCAGTTAACTGTGTTGGAGGACAAACAGCAGAGATAAAGAAAAGGAAATATAAAAAAAATGGTTTCGATGGAATATTTGCATAGTTTCACCAATGAAGACGTCACTTACATTTTGTTAAACCAAAGGAGGGCCACGACATCCAATCACAAAATTTGAACTGTTTTTAATCTTTATCATGTGTATTTTATGAGCTGTTAAAGTTTTGTATTGTGGACAAAGAGCAGGGTAAAGAAAATAAGATGATACTTTTTATAATTTTGTGCTGTGGGTCTGTTTTCTGCTTTCTGTGGATTATCAGAAAGGCATCAGCATACAGCAGCGCCGGCACAACGCATTCAAACTCTGAAGTATTTTACAGACTGACGGAGGCTTGAACTTTTCGGATGGAGGGGATTATAGGGCTGGGCTCAAAACTCTGTCGGAAGAAAGGCTCATCGGTGTCGTGCTATCCGCTGTCGAGAGCCGGCGTCGGGGCTCATCCTTCTGTGGAGAATTTTGGATCTACACCCAGTTCTCTCTTTTATCATCTCGCCTGCAGATGCCTCACTCAACATCAGGATGGATATCTGGGACTTGGGTCCAATACGGTTTGTTGTCTCCCTTTCAGGCTCTTCACGTACTGTATGAGAATGTGTGACATGTCATGAATGGCAACACACACCGTGGATATAGGAACATGTGTACTGTATGCTGAGAAGTGAACTGGATTACACAAAAGGCAATATCACAAATTACTATTCATACAAAACAGAATAATAATTTAGTGTGTTTTCATTATAATAAAAAATATTAGGATTTTTTATTTGGATTATGGATTTATGAAATCTGGCCATAGCTCAAGCATGCACCAAATTCACCGAGAGGTTTTTTAACTATTTTTCTCCAGAGAGTGAACTAGATTTGATGAGATTGACAGACTGTGATAATAGCGAGGACGATGCACTATCAATCAATCACCTGCTAAATGCTACGGAAAATCTTATTTGTGTGGATGACCTGCAGGGCACACATCAAATAAACGCCTTGTTGCCCTTTTCCTTACAGAACACTGCTCCGTCCCAGCTCAGCCATGCTGTGTTTGCATTGTTATATCTTCCATCTTTTCATACGTGCAGCGCGGGGGCAGATCAGGCTGACCCCTGGAGCAGCTGAATCACTGGATGCAATCGCTTCATTATGTTTTTGACAGCTTGAGGATAGCGATTCATCAGATCCGGTAGGCACACTGTTCGTCCTGTGAATTGATCAACGTTTTTTGTTTCCGCTGTACCACAAAGGACATCACACGAGTTTGGTGTGTATCACACGCTGCTTAAGTGGACCGTTTTATTTGTTTTGGATTGAAAGTAGCTCAAACTACTTAATCCTGTTCTTCAGAAGTCAAGTCCTACGGGGAATCAGTCCCGTCATGAGAGCAGCTTCCCACTCACTGCTTCCTGTGCGCTCCGGGGCAAACCCGTACTTTCTCACATGACAGAAGACACAGACAGATATTTGTCATTTAAGTAAGACTTCCCCACTTGGGGTTTCCAAGAAATCTCTCCAGCTTCCTTGAGTGCAGATATGAGATACGGATTGTCAGAAAAATACTTAATGGAATTATAAAGTACTGTGGTAATTTATAAATGTTTTTCTCCCATTAAAGGTAACTGATGTGTGAAGGCTTTGAAATAGATTTGATGTTTTTGTTGTTATTGCACTTTATGTTGCTGCTGTCGTTCCCCAATCTAATCTGATCGTCATACAGTGATTCAACCAAATTAATATTGAATTTAACAATTCAGTATTAATGTCAATTTATCAGATTATCTAATTAATGTTACTTAAAAAAGTAAATTGTTCCATATGATGTTCTTGAAATCCATGTTTAATTAGTTTTGTATTTTTTGGGTTGTTCATTCGTCCGGCCATCGTCCCATTCTACGGTGGCCCTGGGAGCTCAATGAACAGCAACTTAAGAAAACACATGCAAGTTGACAAAACACAAGCAAAGTAAGAAAACATCTTCATCAATTTCACAACACAACACAACACATTACAGAAACGCGCAGCAAATAGACAAACGCGAAGCAAATAGAGAAACGCGTTGCAAATAGAAAAAAGCGCTGCAAATAGAGAAACGTGAACGTCACATTAATTTTTTAAATCATCATCGTATCAGGCCATCATGAAATACCAGGAGCGGGCGTGTGTGTGTGTGTGCTGTGTTTGTGTTTGTGTGTGTGTGTGTGTGTGTCCTGGCGCTCCGACCCTGCCCAATCACTCGGAGAGAGCCACAGTGAGATCTGATCACTGAAGATGGTCTGAGCTGGAGACATGCCATCTTCTCCTGTTAAACTGAATAAACAGCGCTAACAAGCCCCTGTTTGTGAGGCAATGTATTGTCCATAGTGTGCAGGGGTAGGAAACCTTTACTATCAAAAGAGCGAGTGGCCGGGGTCGGAGCCCCGGGACCCGGGACCTATATACAGTCTATGCCCGGGACCGGAGCGCTCGCTACACACACACACACACACTCGCCCGCTCCTGGTATTTCATGATGGCCTGATACGATGATGATTAAAAAAATTAACGTGACGTTCACTCACGTTCATCGTTACGTTCACGTTAATACTATGAAAACTGATTCGTTAAGTTCAGTGTTCGCGAAACATATGCACAACACTGTAGTGTACAGCCTCTTCAGAGGGGCTGAAGAGCCGCATTCGGCTCCAGAGCCGCGTATGGCCGAACCCTATGTGGAACCGAATTTGCATGGTGTATTGGACGTTTTTGTGGCAGCAGTGTCCATCACTTTTAGCTGTCCTCTGGAAACACTTCCGTTGTGTTTTCTTTTCTACTTGCTGCGCGTTTCTCTATTTGCAGCGCGTTTCTCTATTTGCAGCGCGTTTCTCTATTTGCAGCGCGTTTGTCTATTTGCAGGGCGTTTGTTTATTTGCTGCGCGTTTCTGTAATGTGTTGTGTTGTGTTGTGAAATTGATGAAGATGTTTTCTTACTTTGCTTGTGTTTTGTCAACTTGCGTGTGTTTTCTTAAGTTGCTGTTCGTTGAGCTCTCAAGGCCACCGTACCATTCTTATCAGGACAATTAACAGAAGAATGATAGATATAAATTTAGGAGCACCTCCGGAGAATATTTTCATATTTGGTACTAACATACAGTTGGACTCACATCTGAAGTGATCAGATTTAGTTGATTAAAGGTCAAAGATCAAGGTAGCTGTGAAGATATTTGATTGGTTTGTGAACACACGATCTTATGAGCACCGTGAGAAATGTCACTAATTTGGTACAAATGTTCTCAGATTAACAGATTTAGATTTAGGTGGCCAAAGCTCAGGGTGACCTTATATGGCTCCGAAAATAAACTATGTATTTAAACTGAACTTGGACTCGTTGGTGAAGATATACAACACAGTTATACATTATGGTAGAAAGAGAATATTTAGTATCATTATTTTGGTTTCCTTTAATAAGTTTGCAATAGAGCTCCCTTTGAAAGTGGGACATATTCACAGCTTCAATGAACATGACAATTATTAAAAGTGTTACAATACAGTATCTGTGTAGAATTAAAGGTGGCTTCAAACAGTAATATCTCAAAATCAAACATACCTTCAACGTTTTAGCTTCCAAGAATTAGAAAGTCACAAACCACCTTTATACCTTTTGATACATTCTTCTTGAAAAACTGAAACATAGGCTAATTTTTTTTAATGTTTTGTTAATTTCCATACACAACAGGTGTGTCCAGTTTTAAACATTATCATATCAGGCGAGAGACAATATGACATTTTCTACCCATGTACTAATATACACTGAGCACCTCGATACAAAAGAGCCATTTTATAACACTTTCCTAACGCTGCAGGCTTTTTCTTCCCATTCGTGTGACTTGTGACTACAAGGGCATTAGTAAGGGTTGGGAAGTTGGGTGATGAGGCCCGACTCGCAGTTGGCATTCCAATTCATCTCAGAGGTGTTGTTGAGGGCTCTGTGCTGGCTGGTCAAGTTCTCTCACAGCAATCCCAGGAACCAATTCCCTTGCCCTCTGACATGCTGGAACAGGAGAGGGATTTTTGCAAACTTTGTTGTTATGATGCTGGGAGCGCATCATGGTGTAAATTAAGATTGTGTTAAAATGTCACTGCACCCCTGTCCACAACTCATTCAAAATCCAACATGTGAAATCCCAACAGCAGCAATATGCATTACAGTTAAACAGTTACAACGGTCATATATAAGCTGAGCAGACGTTCTGCAGTGTGGCGTCCAATCGCGTTCCAATGTCCCATCTGATACCTAACATGGCAGCAGATTCCTGTCAGCACGATCAGCAGCGAACAATCATGCTCACGCTGTGAGAGCATTTCATGAAGCGTACTCCAGCCTCATGCTTATCTGATGAACAAGTGGTGCATGTGGAACTGAGTAATAACTCGCTGCTCCGAGCAGTTGGGGATAATAATTAATTCATTTGCTCTGGCCGTCATGGATCCCGCCACTTTCCCCACCATCACCACCACCACCACCACTGGTCCTGACCACCATCGGCCTCCCTGATGTTACCACGGAGATAGACCATGAGCGTGTGGTTAGGGAATAAAATCCCAGCCTGTCAGGTGATAAAGGGCTTCCCAGTTACAGATATTACCACATACAGTATACAAAGTAGAGCTGAGATGTTATCTTTCCTCTCATCTGTTGAAGGGGCTTCAGGCTTTATTGGATGTAATCCATGCTACTCCCTGAAAGAATAATACTGTAATGTAATGTAAATCTCAAGTGAGAGGCTGTCGAGCATCTGGCTTGGATTTAACACTTCAGCCTTGTGTCTAGCACTCAACAGTATGTATGTATGTCCTGGGGACAGATATATGGATAATGCATGGCAAATACAGATGGATGATAAAACCGACACAGCGAATGAAACTGTCCCTGGAGCTTGAAACGTTAATCTTAATAAAGTTGATTTGAGTGATGGAGCATGTTGGATAAGGTTGAGTAAAGACTAGGGATTTGTTTGACTGTAATTTAACACAGAATACATAATTTGACCAAAACTATGATTTTTCGAGAAAACAAAAGCATTCGTTATTGCTAATTGGTTACCTTCCGCCGAAGGGTTTTGTTTTTATCTGCATTAGTTAGTTTATTAGTAAGCACAAAAATGGTACGATGGATTGGGTCATGAAAGAACCCATTACATGTGGTGAAGATTCAAATCAGGGGTCAGATCCAGGAAGTTATTTGCTTTCTTTGCAACCTTGCAAGATATGATTTTTTTTAACACTCCCCTCTTTCTCAGATAATTCGTGGATTTTGATTTTAAAAAACCGACGTGTTTAGGGGACTGATATTTACACTAGCCTCATGATATAATTTAAATGTAGTTTCATAAGGGGACTGTTGAAACTTTGTGGATGTATCTGCTCCACTGAGTGTTATTCTGAAGTGGTTGTAAATACACTTGATTTCAAGAGACAACATTGACAGACATAAGCCCACAACATATGATTAAATAATGATCAGACTAATTCATATGTTTGAGGAAGCATTTAATCCATCACCGAGCTGGATCACAGTGATATTTGTCTATTGGGTCTAATATGTCTTCTCGTCTGTCCGTTTGTTTGTTGTTTGATCCTTGTGTTTATTTATAGGCAAGATTACACAAAAAAAACAATGAACAGATTAGAAAATCGATTCAGGGAAAAATCCAATGGTGCTGATCTAGATCAGGGTATGGAACAAGTTTTTTTTTTAATCCAGTTTCTTTAACATTGCAAGATTGGGCATTTTTTCAATATTTTCACAGTTTTCTAGGGAATAATTCATAGATCTTGATGGGAAAAAAAATCAATACCATTCAGGGAACTAATATCTATCAGTGTGTGAATTTTGGTGCAGCTTGATTGAATTAAAGGGGACAGTTAGGTCTCGGTGGAGGTACTGTGTGTGTTCTACCGAGTGAAATTCTATGTTCACAAAAGGTTAGTCAGAGGCAGTTGCAGGTTTGGGAAATTTTTGTTGTTTATTATTTTATTTTTAAACAAATTAAGTAGGGTTATAAAACATTATAAATTTACTTGCAATTTGGAGCCAAGCACCAAAATAACTTGAGTAAAGTGTGGATGTGTTTCACTGTGGATTCTACCTTTGTTTCAAAACTCGCCTTTCAATTTTCCTCTCAAATATATAACACATAATGCTATTATCAGCTACTCATTGAAAGCAGCTTAAATAAATATATCACCTGATTCTTTAGTGTGAGTAACTTCCCCATATCCCCTTCAAACCAATAATGATAGCCAAACAAATCAGTTGTTAATTATTTCACCGGCATATTTTCAAAGGCTGCTTGATTGATGCTAAGCCTGTCAAGGGGCCACGTCGCAGCTGGAACTTGGAACCTTGTGGCGCCGTCTCACATTGAGAAGCACAAACGCTGCCATCTTGAAACATAAAACGTTAAATCAGTCAGTAAATGAACTGGGGCATCGTCGCATCTGAAGTGATTCATGAGTGATGTCGATATTCTGGAAACAAACGCAGTGCAATAAATATAAGGGACATATAGCTTGAAGCCACGAAGGTCATACTGACATTATGAGGAGCATTATAATTTACTTGTACTGCGTTAGCCATAAAAACACCATGAGATAAAGGCTTTGAAAGTTTTATCGGCTGAAGCAGAGAGTAAGATGTCACTGCTGCTAATGTTTTGTGTTGCAGTCTTTAATTATTGATAATTGAGCACTTTTTCTCACAATCTTTAAAATGTCCTCCTTCAAAGGAGAATACAATAGATCATGGTTGAATGAGCACAGATGTCAATAATTCACTTTGACAAAAATGTTTCTAAGGCAGTATAAAAAAATAATTGCATATCAAAGAAGTGGGATGGTGTGCGATCAGTTGTGTTACAGGTGGGTGGCTTTTAGTTTCTATAGGAAACTAAAATATCTTAAAATTATAGGTTGTAGACTTGATGGCTAAAATATTATAGATAAACTAAAGCTGTGAAAAATAACGCGTTAACGCGTTATGATTAAATTACAGGATTAATTCGTTTTTTTTAACGCATTTAACGCATGCGCAGAAGGACCTTCCAATTCCGCCGCCTCTGCACTAGTCGCCGCTCTAATGCAGTCAGACAGCAGCTGCCATTCAAACAAACAAACAACATGGATAATTCTGATGAACCGGAGGACCTTCTGGACAGGAAGATCGTGTTCCATAAAAACAAAGATCGAACATTCAGTAAAACCAAGGTGATATGCACACTCTGCGAGAAGACGTTATCGTTTCACCGTAGCAATACCCGCCTAACCACCGCAACGCGAAGCATGCGTTGGCGTTTGTTACGTGTGGCCAGGAGGTGGGGCTCTGTGTGAGAATGTGTGTGTGTGTTTGTGCCTCTCTCCACCTTTCTCTCTCTCTCCACGCAGCCAGTCCTCAGGTGAGACTCATCACCTCGTCAGCTGGAGCTGACTTAAGGAGGCTGTGAATTTCTTTCTCGCTCTCTATTCTTCCATGCAGCCTGAGTCCGGTGATGAGGAAGTAGAATTGAGTGACAGTTTTATGGCTGGGGACGGTTCGTCAGTGTTACCAGCCTTTCCCTCCCCAGGCCCGGTTCCTTTTCCCCCGCCATCTCCCCTTTCTATATTGGACAGTTCAGATGTTAAATTGTCCATGTCACGTGAACAGCTTATTATCGAACAGCAGCGTGATCCCACGCTGGTTTCTCTTTTTGCGGCTGTGGGTTTGAATGATGATGATGGGGGTGGGTCTCCCAGGTATTTCTTGAAGGACGGGGTGCTGATGCGTGCGTGGCTGCCACCACGTTTGGGTTTTCAAGAGGATTGGGGGGTTGTGAAGCAAGTTGTAGTTCCACAGCTGTTTCGACCAGAAGTTTTGAAGCTGGCACATGATAATCCTCTGGCTGGCCATCTTGGGGTAAATAAGACATATGATAGAGTGTTGCGTTGTTTTTTTTGGCCGGGTCTTAAAGCCGATGTGCGTCAGCACTGTAGGACCTGCCATGTCTGTCAACTCTCTGGTAAGCCCAATCAAACCATTCCCCCGTTTCCACTCTATCCGATTCCTGTTGTAGGGGAGCCTTTCGAACGTGTTATCGTAGACTGTGTAGGGCCTCTTCCCCGTACAAAGGCGGGTCATCAGTTTCTCCTGACCATTATGTGCGTTAACACTCGTTTTCCTGAGGCTATTCCTCTGCGGAGGATCACCGCCCCTGCAGTCATTAAAGCGTTGACTAAGTTTTTTTCCTTGTTTGGTTTGCCACGGGTGGTGCAGATGGACCAGGGGTCGAATTTTATGTCTAAGGTTTTTGCACAGGTGGTGAAGCAGCTTGACATTTCTCATTGTCATTCCAGCGCGTACCATCCAGAGAGTCAGGGTGCGCTTGAGCGGTTTCACCAGACCCTAAAATCTATGCTGCGCACTTACTGCCTCGATTATGGTAAGGATTGGGATGAGGGTGTCCACCTGCTTCTCTTTGCTGTGCGTGAGGTGGTACAGGAGTCGCTGGGTTTCAGTCCTGCTGAGCTTGTGTTTGCCCATACGGTGCGCGGTCCGCTTAAATTGCTACATGAAAAATGGGTTGGTAGTGCAGAACCACAGAATCTGCTGGACTATGTGTGTGATTTTCGTTCAAAACTTCATCGTGCTTGTGAGCTGGCTAAACAGAGCATGGTTGTTGCCCAGGGCAAGATGAAGCGTTGGTTCGACAAAGATGCGCAGAGCCGTAGCTTCAGCCCAGGGGACAAAGTGTTGGTGCTGTTGCCCATTCCTGGCTCATCGTTACAGGCACGTTACAGTGGGCCATATGTTGTCCGGGAGAAGGTTGGCGCTCGTGACTATGTGGTCGCGACCCCGGACCGCAGGAGGCGAAGTCGGCTTTGTCATGTCAACATGTTGAAGCCCTATCTGGAGCGAGGGTCTGTTTCACCCTCCCCTGTTGTATTGAAATCTGTTGTGGCGCTGTCCGGTGCTGAAGTGATTGATCAGGGTGAGGCGGCTGTGGCGCTGTCCGGTGCCGATTTGCCGGAGTCTGAGGAGTTGGATTTTGATGGTGATGTCGTTGCCTTGTCCAGTGCTGTTGTTCATGGGCGTTTGAAGAACTCTGAACTGCTGGTTAATCTTGATGGTTGTGTTTCGCATCTGCCTCCGTCTCAGGGTGAGGATGTGGTCCGTTTGATTGGTTCACATATGTCACTGTTCTCTGATGTGCCCTCTCAGACCCAGGTGCTGCAACATGATGTTGAAGTAGGAGATTCGTTTCCGATTAAACAACATGCCTACAGAGTTAATCCAGAAAAACGTGCACGCTTGCAGAAGCAGGTGGACTACATGTTGGGCCACGGTATTGCTGAACCCAGCTGTAGTCCCTGGAGTTCTCCCTGTCTGCTGGCTATGAAATCTGATGGTTCAGACCGGTTCTGTACAGACTTTAGGAAAGTGAATGGAGTCACTAGGCCTGATTGTTATCCTCTTCCCCGAGTTGAGGATTGTGTGGATAATGTTGGCGGTGCCAAGTATGTAACCAAACTTGACCTGTTAAAGGGATATTGGCAGGTGCCACTGACTCCTCGGGCGAAAGAAATTTCTGCTTTTGTGACTCCAGACGCTTTCCTTCAGTACACTGTGATGCCGTTTGGCATGCGTAATGCGCCAGCAACTTTTCAGCGGCTGGTGAATATTGTGTTGTCTGGTCTTTCTGGTTGTGAGGCATATTTGGACGACATTGTTGTGTATTCTGGGTCCTGGGACGAGCACATTCAGCAGCTGTATTCTGTGTTTGGGCGTTTGCGTGACGCCAATCTTACTTTAAACCTTGTTAAGTGCGAGTTTGGCCAGGCGACAGTGACCTATTTGGGCAAAGTGGTTGGTCGGGGCCAAGTCAGGCCGGTGCACTCCAAGGTGGAGGCTATTCTTTCTTTCCCTGTCCCTCGTTCACGGCGGGAATTGCGCCGGTTTCTGGGGATGGCGGGCTACTACCGTAGTTTTTGTAAGAACTTTTCTGCGGTAGCTGTTTCCCTCACTGACTTGTTGAGCCCGAAGGTGTGTTTTCGCTGGACTGAGGGCTGTCAGCGTGCTTTTGACTGTATTAAGGCTTTGTTGACTACGGCCCCAGTCCTGTCTGCCCCTGTGTTTGATCGTCCATTTAAACTGTCTGTTGATGCCAGTGATGCGGGTGCGGGTGCTGTTCTGCTTCAGGAGGGGGGGGACGGGGTTGAACATCCCGTCTCTTACTTCTCCAAGAAGTTCAACAAACACCAGCGCGTGTACTCTACTATTGAGAAGGAGGCGTTGGCCTTGGTCCTGGCGCTGAGCCACTTTGAAGTTTATGTGGGTTCCGCGAGTTCGCCAACTGTTGTGTATACGGACCACAATCCTTTAGTTTTTGTGAATCAGATGCGGAACACTAACCAGAGGTTAATGCGCTGGGCGCTCTTCCTGCAGTCCTTTAACGTGGTCATTCGGCATGTGAAGGGGCGGGACAACGTCCTGGCCGACACGTTGTCACGGTGTTAGGTCTTGTGAATGTGTTGTTTTTTTTTTCTCCTTCCTCCCTGGTCTTCACGTTTGCCACCGGCTATTCACAAGCTCTGGGTGGGGGTGTTACGTGTGGCCAGGAGGTGGGGCTCTGTGTGAGAATGTGTGTGTGTGTTTGTGCCTCTCTCCACCTTTCTCTCTCTCTCCACGCAGCCAGTCCTCAGGTGAGACTCATCACCTCGTCAGCTGGAGCTGACTTAAGGAGGCTGTGAATTTCTTTCTCGCTCTCTATTCTTCCATGCAGGTGAACGGGTGAGGAGACCGAGGCTCCGGTTTCCCCCATGCCAGAAGTCCTTTTGAGTTTTTGTTATGTTGGTAGTTGGTTCGGGGGTACCCGGTAGTCCTGTTTTCGGATAACCTTTTTCTTTCATTTAGGTAGTGGGTTATTTAGGCAGACTTAGTTCGGGGGGTGAACACTGACTTCGACGGCCGATGGCTGGCTCAGTGTTCCCCTCTCTTTTGTTTGTTTTGGCCGGGAACCTCCAACCCTTTTGGTTTGTTGCCTTTCTAAATATTTGTTTGTTTCAACCAATAAACATTTGTCATTATTTAGTGGCAACAGTTGTTTCTGATTCGTTTATTTGATGTGTTCCGGGCCTCACGAGCCATTTCTTATAGGTCCGTAACAGCGTTCAAGTAGAATGCGACAAACCAGACACACTCGCAGGACACATTGTGCAAAGGAAGCGGTCAGCTTTACTGTCAGAGAATTTGAACAAGTTAGTTTGCCTCACCAACTGGCTAAAGAACGAGTAGCTAAGAGGGCCTTTAGAGGCATTAGATTGTGTCATGGTGTGGTTAATGCTTGTTTGACAAAAAATATGAAAAATTTCAACCATCCTATGGCTAAGAAGCTCAAATAATTTCTGTTTGATTTAAAAAAAAAAGTTTTATTCAACCACACAATGGCTAAGGAGCCCGAATTCTGTTTAGGATGAAGATTATATTAATGTTCCATATGGAATAGCAAAGATAACTGCTAAAGAACTGCTGAGTTGCAGCACCGTTGTTTTGTTTATTTATGAATATAAAAAGAAAACATGTTAAATGTATAAATCCGTCTTTTGTCATAAATCTTTTTGTTTTCCCAAAAATATACCGAGAAAATCGGTAATGTGATTAATCATGATTAATCCATAGAAAACTTTGATTAATTTGATTAAAAATTGTAATCATTTCACAGCCCTAAGATAAACCTATTACCCTAACTAGTATGGCGTCTGATAATGGTATTGGATGGTAATGGATACTTTTGAGCTTGTAAAAGTCTGAGAGTTGGACACACATGACTAAAATGTGCAGGTGACACTTAAGTTACAAGCTGAGTTGAAGTAAGTTATACTAATGCAAGCTTTAATATTTAATGATATCACCAAAAATACCATTTGACTAAGTTTAAACTGGAATCTCTAAATCGTGGTTCATGTAGCAAGTTTTTTTCCTGAAGTGGTTTGCTGCTGAAAACAGGTGAGGACCCAAATGGAGAGCTGCATAAAATGCAACAAAACAAACAAATAAAAAAAGTCTCAAACACCATAACAAACTTTGTGCCATAGTAATGTTGTGTGTCAGTATGTTCCAGGTTGCTACTGGGTTGTGAGTGGATGTGGAGTGATCCGGGGAGCAACAAAGGGATGAAGTTGATCAGGAGGTGCCGTCCATTGAGGAGGTAGTCAATGTGTACTAATGACGAAAAACAGTGACCCCTTTGTGTTTACCGCAAGGTGAGCGTGTTGCTTTGAGTTCCTTCTCTCTCTGTGTCCCGATCTCTCCTCTCCCACTTCCTCATTCCTTTACTGACTTATATCCAGTAGTTCCTTGAATTGAGTCACTAGCAAGTAGCGAATATGCAAGTGTATTGGGGCGAATGGCTGTTTACTTGGTTGTAACCGGCAGGGTTCCTACGGTCATGAAAAACCTGGAAAAGTCATGGAATTTTAAAATGTGTTTTTCCAGGATGGAAAAGTCGTGGAAAAAAATTAAATCCCAAAAGTTTTGGAAAAGTCACGAAAATGTGTTATATTCAAAATATAAGCAGGCATACTTGGGCTTGTGTCAATTAATGTATACTGCATGCCTTGGAATTCTCATTGTTAGTATGAATGCTACATTTTGTTAGCCTGGATGCCAGACGAACTTAGCCCCGCCCACAACATTTTAGGTCGGGTGGTTCGGTCTGGAGTCGCTCCGTTGGGAAAAAATTATGCCCGACCGGGCCAATCAGATTGTCAGGGCGGGCTTTATACGATGATTGACAGATGATCAACGGTAACGTAATCAACCACGTCACCAAAGTGCCCTTGGGTTGAATTCGTTTTCAACAAACATGCCTGCCGCTGGCGAGCTGAGATGTGTAGATGCTGCCATTGAGTCTGTTTTAGAAGACATCGACAGCGCATTCATTTTGAAAGAGGAACACAGAACGTGGAGGCGACGCCAAAGCACCGCGCTAATCCCTATCGCCCCGGCGCTTGGCTGTTCACAACGGACACTGAAGCGACGCTGAACCGCCGGGCAGCGCTAATAATATCACCCGTTGATCCAGTAGATCGCTGCACGGCTTTGTGCCGGTCACACCGGAGGCTGAAGCACCGCGCTGCGCCAAGGCTGCCTCGCGGTGCTTCAGCCTCCGGGTTGACCGGCACAAAGTTTTAACATGGGAGTGGATGGGAGCCAGCTGTTATTTAAGGCTTGGCGCTGCGCTGAAGCGTCCGGTGTGAACCCGGCGTTAGTAAATAACTCACAATGCGTTGCTTAGCATACGTCACATACTACGTTGCTCTGATTGGTTGTAGGTCTATCCAATTGAGCGAAGAAGAATTTTACTTCCTGGTCAGTTGAAACACGCCCCATAATCACAGCCCAATGGAGCGGTCTCAGACTCACATTCTGACTAGAATTGTGAGTCTGACAACGTCAGGCTAACATTTTGTCACTTTTTCGCATATACACCGAGTTTTCACAAAATGTTTGGTTATTAAAATTTGGTTTAAAGTTATTGAAAAGTCATGGAAATCCATTGGTCAAAATGTGTATGAACCCTGAACCAGCAGTGAAATTCAAAGTGTCACGACAGGGCAAGTCATTTATAACTTTTAAGAGAGCAGACGGACAAAGAAGCAAAGTTAAGGTGCAAAACTCAAAAAGGACCAAACCAGCATAATTTTGGCAGTAGGAATACCAGGGGGGGGGGGAGGTACAAGGACATCCAGCACTGTTAACAGAACTGAAGCACGATGAAAATCCATGCTGTTAACGGCTGAATTGACAGAGGAGCATGAGGAGCCAAAAAGGTTATATACACAACATGAGGCAGGATAATTGGCAGCAGACAATCAAGACAGGAAGTGTAGAAGTTTCAGTAAAACAGGAAATAATAAACTCTCTATGCTAACAAAGAACATTCAAAACTCCATGACATAAAAAGTCCATACAACAGGAAGATTCACAAAGCAATGACACAACACAGCAATGTGGTCAATATACACACTTTAGTGGGGTTGTTGGATTGTTTTGTTTAAATTGTTGAACATTCAATTGTTTTATTGGGATATGTTTGAGAGAAACAGTTTGTTAACTTGTCCCAAACAGCCAATGCACTTTCAATACAGGTGATAGCAGCACCTAGTGTGTGAGTCTTTGAGTGTGTGTGTCTGTGTGTGCGCATGTCTTTAGTTATTAGGGACAATTTTGGTTCAATACCATCATTGTGACACAAGGACATTTTGGCTGTTTACTCACTAATTTAAAAGGGCTGTTTGAGAGCTACTTGGTCTTTAACCCTTTTATGGTGTTCGGGTCTGTGGGACCCGTTTTCAATGTTTGCTAAAAGAAAAATTATTTTTTTCAACCTGAGACTCATTGGCCTTGGCTCATTTTCTGTGATGAACATATAAAGGAACATATATTCAGTGACTTTACACTTTACAACCCCCCTACACATTTACATTACATAAGTATATTTCAATCATCTCTGCTCCCACATTCCTGCACATTTACGTAAAAGTTCTCTGCCAGCTACTGCATCTCACAAGGATTCTGTTAATTCCCCTTTGGATTTGAAAACTCTAGCACGGATAATAACCCCAAAGTATGCAAATAAATGGGTTTGGTCCATCTCATTCTAGCTTTCTACGAAAACATGCTGTCCCTCCAAATAAGTGCAATCCAGATTTTGTTGTCAACATTGAGAACAGTGAGGGTTAAAGGTGGGAGGGAACAGAGAGGAAAGAAATGATGCCTACTGAATAATGAATGATGCTAACCAAAGCAAATAAAGGGCCATTTGATTGCAATTCATCTATCATAGCCAGACTCACTGCCAGAATCGGAATTGACAGAAACATGATCTTCATATTCTCTAAACTCTTCCCCTTCATTGTCTTCCAAAGATTTTCTCTCTTCAAAAATCATTTCTAGATACTGTATCTGTTCATTGGGGCTCGTGTGTAGACTGACATGAGTGTGTTCAATTTCTAATGAAGTTCAATAAATAAACGTCAATACTGATAAAAAACCTTGTTTCATATTCGTTTTTTCCAATCATCTTGATTGTAATTGATGTTTCTTTGTTTAATTGCATTTTATCACAAAAAACGAAAAGCACTTTTACTCATGAAGGTGATTTAACAGGGGTAAATTACAAATATTAACCATATATGCTGTTTATATTGCTTGTTATTGGGATAAAGTTAACATCTGTTAAGTATTTTTACATATATTGTTGTAGCTGTATTGATTGAAAGACAGAATAATGCGGTGGATCCACCAGACTCACGAACATTGGCTGGGTGACCAAAACATGAACACCACACAAGGGTTAAGGTAAGAGTTAGAATTAGGCTTAGGTTGTAACAATTCACCTTGCTTAGGATGTAAGGGGGAAATTAAACACTATTTTAAAGGAGCACGGATGGATCTGTCACGCTGTGTACGGGTGAGCCGCCTGACCATCTTACAATAAACGAATAATACTTTACAAGAAATTGGAATGTGAAGAAACGAATATACAATAATACATTCAATAAACAAATACATACGGGGATCAATTCCTTTACCCTTATAATTTAAGGCTTCTGACAGTTTGGATATGCACATTTCCTGTACATATAGAGTGCACTTAGGTGACTTGTACATGGTTAAGGTTAGGGTGAGGCATTTAGTTGTGATGGTTAAGGTTTGGGTAAGGAGCTGGTAAAAGCATTATGTCATCGAACTACGTCGCATCTATAGAGAGACGTGTGTGTATGTGTGTGTGTGTGTTAGGCTGATATAAAAAGTCACCAGGATCCCCAGTTTGCTCCTCCAGGTATTTCCTTTATCTCCCTTGTGTGTCCTCTCGTCTCTGAGCCTTGATGAGCTGTCGTCATGAAGCCTTGGGATGTGTGTGAATTTTTGAACAATGCTTCACTTCCATTTCAACCCACTTGTCTATTGACTCGACATGGATTTGCTTTTTAGTGCGAACACACGTTTATAGATGCAACAGCACATAACAGTGAGCCTGTGTGTAGTCAGAAGTCAAACTGAATTGAAACATTCAACCAGAAGCCATTGGTGAAGAGACGTTTTCCAAATTGGTATCTTTAAAGCCAGGAAGACAGTTCACTGCCTCATTTTCTTACTATTCACTTTTCATTCCAAAGAAACTCTGCACCTACTTTGAAATGTTAACCAACTATTTTGCCTTTTCATTTGCGGAGATAGGCATGGTTTTCCAACCGCTAATAAATTGATTTTTCGCTTGCAAATACAATGGAATGTATTTACTACCATGATGCACGATCCAACTGATCAAAAAAAGGAAATCTATGAATGTTTTTCTTTTTCTGAAGATGACCACATTTACCTAGTCAACGCTATTTGACAGTAGGAGTGTATAGGTCTGGCTATGAGGCCAACATTTTTTTAACCTGCAAACTGTCCTCGAAGTATATCACCTTGTTTTATTTGACTTGATACATCAACCCTCAATTAAGTAAAACGCCTGATATATTATTTTAGATATTGTTTAAATGTCTAGAGCATGAAGATACTTATTGTGGAATAAATGCATATTAGATTAAGTTCTAGTTGTATTTTTACAACATTAAGTGAAGTTGATGGTCAAAATGGCACGTGCAACTTGCATATTTCTATACACTTCTCACACGATCACCTCTTGAAGACATTAAAGTAATGTAACGTAATAGATTATTCACACACTCAGGCCAAGATACATTTATTTATCCCAAACACATGCACAGACACACTCTTGCAATTGAGAGAAATGTGTCCTCTGCTTTTAACCCATCTGGTGCAGGACACACAGAGCAGTGGGCAGCCATGTACGGTGCGCGGGGAGCAGATGTTGGGGGAGTAAGGTAGCTTGCTCAGGGGCACTAGACAGTGGGGTAGGGAGAATCCTCTTGGATTTTTGGAGAGATCCAAGTGTTTCCGTTGCCTAGATACAGGGGGTGTCTCACATTACCAGATGTCCCACATTACCCCGCTCTCCCCTACTTTTTTTGTTGTTGTTACTCCGTGGATTCGAACCAGAGACCTTCCAGTCTGATGTCTTCCCAAATTTCTGCCTATAGTCCAAGTTTTTCTGCCACTAGTCCACCGCCTCTCAGAAAAAAAGGCCCAATCCCATTTCACCACTTGGCCCCACCCCTACCCTAAGGGTTATCTTGCCTCTTGAGACGGAGTCACAAGGGGCAGTTGTTGAAATCTTCCCCTACGAATTGGGATAGCCTTTCAAGAAGTCGTTTAGACATCAGTAGTCGATGCGAAAATAGGGGATTATGATGCATAAAAAGATCGCTAGCATGCTAACGCTAGTATGCTTATGCTACCATGATCTTTTTTTTTAAGGTTGTTGTGAAAAAAGTGATCATAATTCATTGAAATTATATTAAAATCATTATTGTAATTTTAAAATCCTTATTAATGGAGAATCTTTATTAATGGAGAATATACTGCATAAGTCATTCTGGGTATCCCTCCGTTCGAAGTGAGGGTCTGAAAAATCTCTGTTTGGACGAGTACAGAGCCTTACCCCTCGGCCCCAACCAGTATTGGAACAGATTACCCCTACACTTGAACGCACAAAACAAATGGGTAGGGCTAAGGGTTGAAATGGGATTGGGCCGAAAGGTGTTTTCTCTGTTATTATGAGTTTGGACCACGTTTGAATAATTCTGAATGGATAAACTATTTCTGGTTGCAGTATTTGAAGCAATTGAGTGAAAAGTACACTTATTCAATTCAAAGCTGAGGAGACTGTGGTCTCTCTTTTAGCGATGTCTTTATGTAAAGTGGCACAAATATGTATTTTATAATCTACAGTCCTTTCAAAAAATGTATATCTTGGAGGTTTTCATGTTTGAAATAAAAAGAAACATTCAGCACCATATTCACACACACTTCATCTGTTGCGTCCTTGCTCTTTTTGCCGTGTACGTGACTGCTCTGTTAAACACCGGCGTTTTGTATTATTTTTAAGAGAGATAACCTTCTGGGATCTGAGGAGAATAATGGCGAGGACTTATTTTTTCAGGTCTCCCCTCATTATAATCTGCCTTCAAGGATTGAAAGTCACACTGTGTTTGATTTTCTCTGACAAGCATTTGGGGAATACACCTTCTAGCCTTGTTGTGGAGGGTTGGAGCACATGCTGTTGGAAATGTCAGATGATTAATCATTCGACGTGAATGAACTCCTATGCACAGTTAAAAGGGAACCGCACGTGTCTCTGGGAAAGCTGAACAAAAGTCGATCAAATTTGTCTGTAGTTGTATATTCTTTAACCTTTTACATTTCAAATTACAGCTCTGGCAAATACATTAAATAATGGGATACATGTCAAAGTAACAGCTGTACAGGCATAACTAGATTTCTGTGCAGATTCAGTGAACAGATAACGGTGAGATAACTGAAATACATATGAATACATTTACAAACCCTATATTCTTATTCAGTTAGTCCACATGAATCAAATATAAAAGGTACAAATTGTATCACATTTATTTAGCTTGGAGGCCTTTGGGCGTTACACCACTCCTCTCATACGGTTCCTATTCGATGGATAACATACAGTGAAACAAATGCAACTTGTTTAAATCAAGCTCTTTCATAGTTCTTAAGCCTTGGAGTTTAAAACCTCTTGTAGTTTGGTGGAAATATTTATCATATCAATTTCTCTCACTATTATTATGTAGGAGAGGAAATTGCTAAATGTGGACTAATGAGTAAAGTCTTCTAACAGTATATTGAATTGTGCATGTATGAAAACAGCTTAAATGTATAAAATGTTGCAAATTTTCCCGGCTTATTCTATTCCCCCTCAGTGCATCTGCGGGGGAGTGACCTCTCAGATTCAGTTCAGCTTTCCTTCCCTGGTCTGACAGTGTAAGTCAGCAGGGATTGTTAAATATTACAGATGAAAAGCACCCAGGGCACTGGGAAATATCAGTAATGCCTGAAATTTGGTGGGATTCCCCTAAAGTCAAGGGTAGAATTTGCCTAGCTCTGTATTTTATTGGACAAGTCTTAATAAGCAGAAATCTCCATCCCAAGAGCACTTCCAGTCGGAGAGTGCTTACTGCAACACTCTATATTACTGAGCCAGGAGATAAAAGAGGAAAGTTAACATGAGGTTTAAATGAAGGTTAGTGTCAGACTTTAGGCAGGGATGTAAATACTCCATAGGTTTTTTAACTTTAACTTTAAAACCAACGGGGAAAAAAAAACATTAGTTGATAAAGGGACCTTACAAAAAATACAGTAACTAAGTAAAACCATATCGTGTTCAACAACATATCCTTAAAAAATGTCCTTTGTTTAAACTATGTAATCTAAACATCCTCCAGGGTTTTGACACCACTGCACAACCCAGCAGCACCTCAGTGTCCACGACGTGTTGTCAGTCTGTCTGCAGATTTCCATAACAACATATGTCACAGTAATATGTAGGACACATCACACAAATCTGAAAGTCCATTTGAAAAGCTCATTCAGCCGCCCTCCCTGACAGTGAAGCTAAATCCAGGACAAGCAGCACAAAGCAATGTGTTGCTGATCTTTGATTACACGATACCTTTTTTTGACATTTCTAAATTTAATCCCTGACAAATACTGCACATTACAAAAAAAACTAAATCATTTTTAAAGGATAAAATCCAAACTTAATTTTTATTATTAGTAATTTTGTAAACTGCATTAATCTGAAATTGATAAAAAAGTCAAAATGGAATGGAAATAATCCTGAAGAATACAAAATTGCCGAATTATAAGAACCTTGCTACAAATCCGATCGAATGTCCTCACCAGGGGCCAACATCAACTGACAGCTGAAGCGTTGTGGGGCATCTCTGATAGATCAGTTAAATCGATGCCATTTTTAGTCTGTGTTCATGTTCAACAAACTCCTTGTAGAAACTGAGTGCCTCCGACTGTATCCAGCTACTCTGACCTTTCAATCGACATGTCTGTTTACTGGAAGTGCTCGGGGCGCGTGCTGTATTCACATGGGTGTTGGGTTGGGAAAACACACGGGATGCAATTTTTTTTTTTTTCTCATTGCCTGTAGATGTGGTGTTTTCTCTGATAAAAATAGATTGATCTTTTTTGACTGAATGATAATTAATTATAAGGTTTACATGAAACAGTGAAATCATAGCTGTGTTCTCTAACCTTTTCATGCACTTACAGTATAGAGAGCAGAGTAAAACATCTGTAAAACATTCAATGTCATCTATGAGTGCTTTAGATTTTTTCGAGTGGCTTTTAAACACAAATGCATACGTATACATATTTAACAAAATGCTTCTGTTGTCATTGCTGTACTTAAGCCAATAATTGTATTATTTCCTCTCTCTTTCTCTTTAGGTGATATACAACTTAATATCCTGAATGTAGGCGGTCACTTTTAATGATCAAATCTTTTTTGTTTCTTCAGTCATGTCCATTATGGAAAGCAGAACCATCCCTTTTCCCAACCATAAGCACTCAAATGCTTGGCACTACTCAAGCACAAGTGCCACCAAGTTGCTATGTCACAACCCCCCCCCCCCTTCAATATGAAAAGATAATTTAATTAGGTGCTTAAATATTCAATCACCACTCTCATTACTTGAAACGAGCGACTCTCTGTGTGGATTTGACAAAGAGCCAGGGAACACAGTACATGTCTGGTAGTTGAAGATAGTACTGAGTGTTTGTCATTCAACCAGAACCCTGGGTTTCCTGATGACAGAAGGAGTACACCAAAGGGACAGGCGGTTCTTTATAATGGACCGCAAATTAAGTATTTAACATTACCGCCTGCTTGCTAATCTTACAGAAGATGTAAGAGCATGTAAGAGAATGTAGGTGCAAGTCAAAGACATTGCACCTACATTCTGAAATCTATTCATCATTTATAGCGTTTCAAATTAAGTGTAGTCAACCAACAATTTTTTTTGTCCTTCAAATAAAATTGTGCCAAATATTTTAATGTCTAATGATATTGAAAAAACTGTAAAATAAATGCCATAGTTTATTCGGAAAAGTTTAATTAAAGTGTTATAATTCATATTTATTGTACTCTTATACAATTTTTTGAATTTATAAAGGTTACATTTCCGCTAGGAAAATAGCTGCATGGAATTGCAGAACAGAGGTTTAGTTTAAGGAGATGGAGCCTTCACAGACTGAATACTCGTGTAAGCTAGCATAGCCTAGCATACACAGCTTCTCTGACTTTCTAGAGACAACATTTTTACAAGAATTCTTGTTGCAAAACATGTTCGATCCACTGACTTTGAAAATAAGATGTATAATAGCACTAACTACATTGAACCCAGGGAGACCAATCACACCAGCAGCAATAAGTCTGACCTATGTAGCAATCCCGCTGCTTTAGTGACGGCCAGTGGAAACATTCCTCACTCCTCAGCCAATAAGTCAGACATTACTCCGATTGTGGATTCTATAACCGAGCATGTAAGAATTGCAAAGACTGCTAATTTAACTGTGGCTTACACACCAGTCACGGAGCTAACAGAGCTGTTGCCAGATATCCTCTCTAGACATCCAAGTAATATGAGGATTACTATCCACACTGGGTCTTTTGACATTCTGCGCAGGAAAAATGTCTCTAAGGTCCTGAAAAAAGACCTTTCCCTGCCGCTGGAGAAACTGAGCCACTTTCAATCACAACATGCTCTCAACTTTTTCTCTTTTTTTCACGACCCTTGGCTGATATTGGTTTGCCTCACCCATTGAATGAAGATAATTGACAATCTCAATATCATGGAACTCTAAAGATTGTTTTATACCTGATTCATCTAGATGACTCAGTGCCCACCTTTGATTGAGTAAGAATAAGCACAATAGACAACATACAGGCCATAACTCCCTCCTCACCGGGCAGGGAGCCAACTACCCCCCCACTACCTCACTTTCCAATCAAGGAGCTAGTTCAAGCTGCCGGGCTGAAGCTGAATCAAGCTGATTAAACCATAATAACCTAAAATGCCATCACTCATGTGTCTACCAAAGATTACACAGGTCCCATGCTGCTTCCTTAACCTCACAGTGATCTCAATCAGCGAGTGGCATGGTCAAGCACATCGGAGAAATCACAGACTCATCTAGTGCCTGTCGCAGAAATCTTGTGTTTGTCAATGTCCATTATATGCTTCATTCTTGCCATATGATCCCTGCTGCTGAAAAAAGCTTATTTATTTTAATGTGATATCATTGACCAAATTTTTTTTATTGTATATGTAATAGTGGTGCCCATATGAGGGTAACAGCCCCAGATGAATGCCCCTAAAATGTAACATTTGAAGCAGTCTGATTATTTTTGGGGTATGTTTCAAATTAATTTTTTCTTTTTCTTTATTTTCTACATTTTTGCTCCCAATTATGTTTCTATGTCGAGGTTGACTAGAGATCATTGACACCGGGAATTGGGGAAGATTATTTAAGGACACCAGTAGTAGTATAAACCTCCTTATAACAGCTGCTGGAAAAGAAGCCAGAGGACCAAGAATGGAATCAGGCATCTGACAACCCCCAATAAGAGGTTTCATGGACGATCTCACTGTGACAACACAAACCCACGTGGAGGCGAGGTGGGTGCTAACAGGGCTGGACCACATTGCAACGTTGGCTAGGATCAAGTTCAAGCCAAAGAAATAAAGGAGCATGTTGATCAGGAAAGGCAAAGTGACAAACAGGATTAGGCTGCAAGTCCAGGGAGAGGGTATTCCATCGATAGAGAAGAATACAATCACAATGAGACAGAGGAATGGCTAAGGAGGATAGAAAAATCAGGACTCCCAGGG
Organism: Pleuronectes platessa; assembly: GCF_947347685.1. Classification (NCBI taxonomy): domain Eukaryota; kingdom Metazoa; phylum Chordata; class Actinopteri; order Pleuronectiformes; family Pleuronectidae; genus Pleuronectes; species Pleuronectes platessa. The sequence goes on from NC_070632.1 coordinate 22,301,677, forward strand.
AAATTCAAAGCATGGCTCTAACAGTACAGACGTCTGCCAAGACTCATGTTGCTTCTGATAGTGTAGGAGGTTCCTATGACCAGTGTGGAAGGAGTGGAGAGAACGATCAAGAAGTACCTCCGAAGGTGGTTGGGAATCCCTCCAAGCTTCACTTCAGTAGGCTTCTACATAAGATCAGGACAGCTCCAACTTCCTCTGTCATCCGTGGTGGAGGAATTTAAGGTGGCAAGACACCCAGGATGAAAAAGTCAGACATACAGGCGTGATAACAAGATCAGGACGCGTGGGCAGCTGACCCCTCTGTCGCACAAGCTGAAAGCATGCTGAAGCTACGTGACACCATTGAAACGCAATGCACTGGAAGACAGGGTCTCGGAACTTCCCATTTCCAACAGTACGGAAAGGCTGACACCAAGCAGAGGAGGGCCATGATCCAGAAGAAGGTACGGCATCTGGAGGAGGAAGGGCAGTGGAGCAAGCATCCCAGGGAGCCTAGACTAAATGGGACCTCTCCAAGAGAAAGATCACATGGATGGATCTACAGAAACTGCTGCACTCTGCATCTCCTTCCTGCTGCGATAGAACAGAAGAGAGGAGCTAAACAGGGAAGAGGAGATGGGCAGTGATTTGATTTGAGTGTATTTTTATTCCTGTCTTGTACTTGTCATCAAGAGATTAAGCATGGCGTGGGTCTAGGCTCTACTTTAATGAATTAAAGGTACAGCATAATAACATGTTTTATTTTTGTTAATTTTATGAAACAATTACCTTGTATAACCTTGTGACCTAAGATGACATGTCTGTTTTGAAGGGCTGTCTTCAGGCAGGGAATTTACTGTCAGTGTTATTTGTTTTGACCACTAGTTGTGCTGTGGCAGTATGAGTGGGACCCCTGGTTTGTTCCTATCTTATGCTGCATTTTACGGTGGCCCTGAAAGCTCAACGAACGGCAACTTAAGAAAACACATGCAAGTTGACAAAACACCAGCAAAGTAAAAAAACATCTTCATCAATTTCACAACACAACACAACACATTACAGCAACGCGCTGCAAAAAGAGAAAAGCGCTGCAAATACCGGAACGAGCTGCAAATAGAGAAGCCATACGCGCAGCAAGAAGCCAAACGCGCAGCAAGAAGAGGCCACAACACAACGGAAGTGTTTCCAGGGGACAGCTAAAAGTGATGGACACTGCTGCCACAAAAACGTCCAATACACCATAGAAATTCGGTTCCACACAGGGTTCGGCCACCCACGGCTCTTCGGCCCCTCTGCAGTGGCTGTACAGTACAATGTTGTGCATATGTTTAGCGAACGCTGAATTTAACATATCAGTTTTCATATTATTAACGTGAACGTTACGATGAACGTGAGTGAACGTCACGTACATTTTTTAAATCATCACCGTATCAGGCCATCATGAAATACCAGGAGCGGGCGTGTGTGTGTGTGTGTGTGTGTGTGTGTGTGTGTGTGTGTGTGTGTGTGTGTGTGTGTGTGTGTGTGTGTGTGTGTGTGTGTGTGTGTGTGTGTGTGTGTGTGTGTGTGTGTGTGTGTGTGTGTGTGTGTGTGTGTGTGTGTGTGTGTGTGTGTACGTGTGTCCCCCGGCGCTCCGACCCCGCCCACTCACTCGGAGAGAGCCACAGTGAGCTCTGATCACGGAAGATGTTCGATCTAGAGACATGTCGTCTTCTCCTGTTAAACTGAATAAACAGCGCTAACAAGCAAGCCCCTGTTTGTGAGGCAATATATTGTCCATAGTGTGCAGGGGTACAAAACCTTTACTATCAAAAGAGAGAGTGGGCGGGGTCTGAGCCCCGGGACCTGGGACCTATATACAGTCTATGCCCGGGACCGGAGCACTACACACACACACACACACACACACACACACACACACACACACACACACACACACACACACACACACACACACACACACACACACACACACACACACACACACACACACACACACGCCCGCTCCTGGTATTTCATGATGGCCTGATACGGTGATGATTTAAAAAATGTACGTGACGTTCACTCACGTTCATCGTTACGTTCACGTTAATAATATGAAAACTGATTCGTTAAGTTCAGCGTTCGCTAAACATATGCACAACATTGTACTGTACAGCCACTGCAGAGGGGCCGAAGAGCCGTGGGTGGCCGAACCCTGTGTGGAACCGAATTTCTATGGTGTATTGGACGTTTTTGTGGCAGCAGTGTCCATCACTTTTAGCTGTCCCATGGAAACACTTCCGTTGTGTTGTGGCCTCTTCTTGCTGCGCGTTTGGCTTCTTGCTGCGCGTTTGGCTTCTTGCTGCGCGTTTGGCTTTTTGCAACGCGTTACGGTATTTGCTGCGCGTTTCTCTATTTGCAGCTCGTTCCGGTATTTGCAGCGCTTTTCTCTTTTTGCAGCGCGTTGCTGTAATGTGTTGTGTTGTGTTGTGAAATTGATGAAGATGTTTTTTTACTTTGCTGGTGTTTTGTCAACTTGCATGTGTTTCTTAAGTTGCCGTTCGTTGAGCTTTCAGGGCCACCGTAGCATTTGAACAATAACACATAAGTGCAGGTACATGTGAATGAAAACATGTGCTAAGAAAAATGTTCATAGGTGTAGTGCATGGCAGTTTTGTTAATAAAATGGAAAACAGATGGTTACACAATGAAACAAAGTGCTATGAAAGTATAAAGCAGTGAATAAGGATAGTGCTACCCACAGTAAACCTCTATATAAATAATGCATTTTTTTAAATATCTTAAGATACAACAAATATATATACTATGAAGTGAAAAGTGTTTGGTCTGATGTCAGATCTTAAATATATAGTTTACATCACATTTCTAGTCCAATTATAATTTGCGTTGGCAGTATTACTTGTTTCTCGCGATACAAAAACGAATTGCCTCTGCGACCACTAAATAACAACACATACACTGCTACACTGACTGTTGACTATTGACCCGAGGTAGTCACCCCCTGGTGCTGCATGGCAGCATTGACTCCTTTTCATTACGGTGTGGATCGTCTATTCTCTGTCTATGGGAAGATAAACCTAAAGGAAGAAACTGAGGCACACGGCTGTTTCTTGAATTGCTTTTAATAAGGTGCAAAGAATAACAGTTCCACACCTGCTTGATTAAAGTTCTTAGAGTTAGGAGATGGTTGGAATCTGATCTGACTCAAAAAACACTGCTCCAAAGAATTAGTTGGAAACAAATGCTCTCGTAAAGTCTGTTTTTACTTATTTCTTGAAAAACATGCTTTGTTTGTATAATATTTGAAAATACCGGGTTGGACCAACTACATGCAGACCAATTTCAGCAGCCTTCTAAAAATCCCTTTAGACTCGAAAAACAAATATAGATATTGCCGTCCATGTCTGGCCAGCTCTGTCAATATGTAGATTAGATTAAATGCTGTTTTTCCTTTTCCGTTTTTCAGCCCTTTCTTACATGCATCTAATCTCTTAAATGGTAAGACCTTTTCTGGGGCTGTTAGCATTTTGAAGAAAGTGCCCATTATGCAATGTGTTTACGCTCAGGGGGGCTTCTCTCCACGTCCTCTGAGTTTTCATCTGCTTGGAGCCACTCAGAAGAATATGAGAATCGGTCTGAACAGTGAATGCTTCTCGCTGAGCTTTGAGTTACCTCAGGAAGCCATGCTGATATTTCCATTTTGTTTCAGATTTATGGTCGGTGCACTGTGGAGAAAACGAGTCACAAAGCTGGAAACGGTATGGAACCAGAGGCCCAAAACTAATCTTGATCTTGTCATAGACTTAATTAAATTTTATTAATAACTATTTGTTTATCGCATGCCTCTTCCGTTTTACTCCCTCCCTGAAGAATGTTGTAGAGGATACATGATATGTTGTTTATTCAGCTGGAGAAAGTTTCGGAAGTTGTGCTATAACTTCCCTCAAGATTTAAATAATGCTCAGCCACTTTGCAATGTGATTTGTAAAAGTTAGTGACGTCTAAGGTAAATTACAGGGAAATATGTGGACTGGTTCCTATTTCATAGCTGCATTCACCATGTAGTATACTATTATATACTTGGTATACCATTTAAAAAAACAAGTTCTGTACTATATGATGTAACACTTGAGCATCACAACCAATCAAATGTGCCAATCAAACCTCACCAATAAACAGCAAACAGTCATTTTTAAAATATTTAATTCTGTATTGGTGTTTAGCTTCTCAGAAACTAATGTTCAGCATCACACTTGTGTTTTTTTAAATGCACACATTTTGTATATTTGTCAGAGTGAACACACAACATACTCTCAACCTTCTTAGAATTAGATGGGAAAGGAACAAGATGTGTCGACACATATTTCATTATTTTCTGGAGCTTTTCTCTGGACAAGCCAAAGTTTATTTAAATTTGATCCATCGTGTAATGATTTGCTGTTGGTTATACAGATTTATTCAAGGTCAAGGCACACTTCTTAAAATTCATGTGGTCATACACGTCTCAGTTAAAACACAGCGGCAAACCATACATGCACACACCCACACACACAGATCCAAAGCAATAGATATACCAACAATATAAAATGTGCAAAAAGAGAGTGCCTACAGTAAGATATACAGTATATTCTGAAAGTGCAATCTGAATATACCTTATACAATCTAAATGTTCATCTCAACATACCACATTCAATGCTATGTAACATCTACCTCATACAGCCGCATGTACAATATACAGAGAATAGACTACATGTACACAATAAGAGTAGCCTACAATAAGCTCACAATCTAAATACCCAGTAGACGTAATAATATAAGCGCACATCCATTTCTCATTAAGCAGTCTGATTGCAGTAGGGACAAATGATCTGCTTTATCTTGATGTTCTAATATCCTGCTACAGAGTTCTGCCAGTTGACCTGCTACTCTCCAAATTTGAGGTGAAGATGATGAGTAGGATCATTGAGGATCTGATTAAAAAAAAAAAAGAGAGGTTATCATACAGTTGTGTTTCAGACAACTGATCAACCCCGGTTATAAGTAAAAGTAAGTACCCAAGTGTGAGTGATGCTGTACTAGACAGAACTGAAAGAATTGTTGTCTCTTATGCGGTTGTGACTAAGCCTTCCCCTGTGATGCTCCATGATCTGTTGACCTGTTTTGTACTTGTAATTTTGTTGCACTGTTGCAAAAGGCATTGCTTTAGATTGAATCGATTCTATTTACAACAATAAAGTCTAGAGAAGTCTATAATTTCATTAACACAATTATTCGCAGTGCTATGTACAGAGCCCCTAAAGTCAACACAGGTCATAGTTTTTAATCTTGTCCACACAAGATAATAACATCATATACATCTCTTATCACTTCAGATGCATACAGCCGCTGTGATGGAGAGAACTCAGCTAATCAGGTTTTATATTTACCTTTGAATGTCATATGATGCAATTTTTTGCTGCTCTTGTATGGAGACATTCGATTGTAATCATTAGGAATCCTTACACATACATTTACTTGTTCCCACAAGGTAATTATCTTGTGAGAACAAGTTAATGTAGTGTGCGCACCAGATAAAGAGAAGAAAATAAATCTTAGAACACACAAATTCAACACCTCAAACTTATAACTACTTTGGTTTGAATGTTTAAGACCGGATCTTTTATTCTGATTAGCCTGGCTGTGTAGGTGGCCATGACTAACTGAGGAAAAACACATATCTCAAGTCCCCTGCTCTGCTCACAGCCTACACCAGCTAGCAAAAAAACATGCCAAGGGATTTGTTGCAGCTCCCAGAGCCCATTCTGTGGTTCAAGAGCTGTCACTGCTCCTTGATAGCAGTACAATACATTAATTAGGCCTCTCTTTGACCTGTATTTACTTCTGCTTTCATGTTCTGATGGTGAAAGGACTATTGTTGGCTTATCATGAGCTGTTGTCAAATGAATACTTTTACAGTCCATTCATCATGAAGGTGTCAGACAGATTTGTACAATTGCCTCAGCACATTCAAACAGTTCACTGCCCTCTATATGTCCCAATATTTTAATGTTTTTCTCATCTTCCTACTAAATCTGCACAGGTCTGTCTGTATGTGGAACATTTATCTCGCAAACCATTTGTCTTCCCGGCATCACACTTTGTAGGTGTATACTTCATGAAAAACATTGACATTAAAATCTTCACTGCAACCAGGTAGTATGAACACAGCGTTTCTTACTTCATTCTGTACCATAGACTCTTTATAAAACATTCTGCTCACAGCGTTTAGCACACACATACATACATACATACAAAGTGACAGTATATTATATAACTGTTTGAGTAGGACTCACTAATGACAAGGAATCATTCTGAAGTAGCTCAGGAGCTTTTACAGAGGAAAAGAGGACAGACTGGTTTAGAACTGCCACTGCTCTTGTTTTCAGGATGATGAAAGCTCAGACCATCTAGTTAAGAGTAGATTTTTAACATCTCAATCATTATTGGCTGTAGATTATAGTTGAGGAAAGATGGGATTTAGGCCTAATCCCTTTTCACACCTCCGCCCTACCCCTACGTCTTGTTTTCGAGGGTCGTCTTGCCCCTTGAAATGGGGTCCCAAGGGGCAGTGGTTAAAATCTTCCCCTAAGAATTGGGACAGGCCTTCAGGAAGCTGTTACATCATCAGTAGTCATCGCTAAAACCCGACATATCATCAGTAGGCAAAATACGGGATTATCATGCCAAATAAGAACGCTAGTATGCTAATGTTGCACACTCGCTGTCTTTTCTTTTTAAGTTGTTGAAAAAAGTGATCATAATACATTTAAATGAAATCAAACAAAGATAATGCAATCATTATTATAGTTTTCAAATCCTTATTAATGGAGAAAAATACGACATTTTTAGGTCTCTCACCAGCTTGCCAGGGAACCGCAAGGCATTCTGAGTACCCCTCCGTTTGAAGTGAGGGTCTGGAAAATCTCCTTTTGAATGGGTATAGAGCCCTACCCTTTGACACCAACAGGTATTGGGACAGCCTAGCCCTACACGTGAACGTACAAAACGAAGGGGTAGGCCCAATCCCATTTCCCCCTTCTCCCTACCTCTCCACTGCTTGTAGCCGGAAGCAGTGAGCTTTTGATTTATGTGTGGAATAATGCAGAGCATCCAAGCTTTTCAATTACCATTGGGCAGATGGCAAATGCCATATTATTATTGCCATTGTATGGAGGGATATTATAGGTTTGTCACTTTAGTAACTTCAAGAAGCATTGGTATATTTAAGATCTCAACAATGTTATTCAGGGTTCATACGGTCATGGAAAGCCTGGAAAAGTCATGGAATTTTAAAATGTGTTTTTCCAGGCCTGGAAAAGTCATTGAAAAAAATAATCTCCCAAAAGTTTTGGAAAAGTCAGGGAAATTTGTTATATTCATATTTTCATGTCGTTCAATTACACTGAGTTTTAAATAATTCATATTCTTTTAAAGAAATACGCTCAAAATATAAGCAGGCATATTTGGGTTTGTGTCATTTAAGGTATACTGTATGACTTAGAATTCTCATTGTTAGTTTGAATGCTACATTTTGTCACTTTTTCGCGTATACACTGAGATTTTACAAAATGTTCGGTCATGAAATTTGATTTAAAGTTATTGAAAATTCATGGAAAAGTCCAGGAAGTCCATTGGGCAAAATGTGTATGAACCCTGGTTATTTTATTTTATCATTTGTTGCATCTATTTACATCAATTTCTACTGATGACAAATCATCGCGTTCTTCTCCAATTCGTGGGGGAAGATTTCAACCTCTTCACCTTGTGACTCCGTTTCAAGGGGAAAGACAACCAGCGAAAACAAGGTGTAGGTAGAAGTGGTGAAATGGGATTGAGCCTTAAAGTCACCACAATCTTCATCTCAATTGAAAAGATTGAGGGCCACCAACCTCATTTCTGTCTTCTCTAAGCTCTCTGACCCTTTAGGAGAGGAGGTCACAATAGCTATTCTGCTCTTTCTTCTGATAGTGCCCCCATCCCATCACTGTCCCACCCTGCCCATTGACTCCTTTAAAATCCTATTCTGTCCTTGTATTTTATTATAGCAGTCAACCATTCCTACCTCAACCATTTCATTCAGACTGAATCCTCATATGTTTTGGTTTAGTAACTTTGATTATGGGGCTGATGAGAGGGATGGGATGTATTGGTTGCATTTGCTCTTGCTAGCCTTTCCAGACTGAGCAAACCTAGCTTTAATTATGTCCAATGTAGAGATGAAGTTATGTATTTGTATAAAAATAGAGTCGTGTTAGTCTTAATAATAATGATAATAATAGCATGTAGAAAATCAAATTGAATCTAGTACAGACCGGAATGCTATACAAATACATAAAGGCCGCCCAAAAATGTTTTTGACATTTGTCGGGTTGATTTTTCCTTGACGAGTACAAACCACTACAAAATGCCTTCTTCCCAAGACATTATGATGTGTCGCAGCAGAAAAGACAGAAGTATAAATAATAAATGAGTCACTTTTAGTTTCAGCCTTCTGTAATGCCATGAGGGTTCACTGTCACACTGAAGCCAAGACAGAGGCAATGCCTGGGATGTTTAAAGTCTGTGTACATGGAAACCAGACATTTGTGTCTCAGCACATTATGCATGCTCGAATATATCTACTGAAAATGTGAAAAGATTGAACCAGTGTCATGCTAAATTGTATAGTTAGACAGTTTGTCATCATTGCTGTTCTGTTAAATTTTGGGGGCCGGGTTTTGGCACCCTCAGCAGAGGGCAGGTCCTCCTATTAAAGGATTATTTAGTCAACATTTTAAAATGTTACACCGGGTTCACACCAGAAGCTGAAGCAGCGAGCATCTGATCTATTCAGATCAGACCAGAAAACACACAGAAGATTGATTTCAATATATAATATATATATTATATATGATGTGAATGATCAAATATGCATCCCATAGTTTCAATATCCCCAAGAATTGTATCCCCCCATGATGAAACTTGCCCATCCACTACAAGCACATAAGCAGACAGAGAGAGAAAGAAAGGGGTAAATGATGAAAACCACTGCACGGCTCTTCCACGTCCGGTGTGAACCCAGTGTTATTATATCATTCAAATCTGGATAGGGGGTTAATAATGCATTTTGATCACACATAACACTTTATTATTCATAAGTAATACTGATGACTGAAACGTTTTTTTGCTGCTGTAACAAGTGAATTTTCAGGGCATGATTAAGTTTCTAATCTTATCAACACCACCTGTATTATAAACAATTATTTACTTTTAAACCGTTTTTGCTCAACATTCTGTATGGTTAATTCTTGGATGTGCAGCTTTAAAGGAATGTTTCATCATCTTGGGAAACTAACGCATCAGAATTACATAATTGTACGTGTGGTTTCAGAAGGCACTGTGTCTTGGGGAGTAACAACCAAGTGCTGTCAATTTGTGCAGAGAAGTTCTTTCTTTTGAGTTAGTAGCATATTGTATGGTAGCATCGGTGTCGCTATAGTGACCAAAACATGTTTTCACCATTTATTTTGGGCCACCTGCGTTTTGTCTGGATATCCTACTAGGCAGATTCATCTAAGCATGGGTAACCACATCTTTAATCTATTTGCATTCTCAAAGTAAAATCTCCTCTCAATTTCCCCATCAATTACTTTCCTAAAATGTAACTATTCCAATATAAAGTGTACTCCGGATTTTCTCTGACATATTCTTTTTTTTAAAGATTTTATTTCTGCTAATAGTCAATTTCTGCTTATTTCTGCAAGTTAAAATAATTTTTGCCTCAACGTCATTTGTTTAAAAGCCTAGTAATTAACTGTAGGTTTGATCACGGGCGACCCCAAACAGGAGGATGGATGCTCACAAAGCACTCTGATCTACTAAGGCCTATAGAGCAGATAGAACCCTGTGACTTCACTTTGCACATAAGAGGATTTTATTGTGTAATTCTACATCAAGGATACTTGTCTTGTCCTTGGTGGTGACAAATACTGGCATGTGCTAATGCATGTAAAGCCCATATTAGAATTTCCATAAACTAGCAGTGATGTGCAGTGAAAACATTCAGATAACATTCATTCACAAATCCATCCTTGCTCCATTTTTAACATGCACTTTTGATGATGCACTGTCTCGCACATTGCCTTTGCCCTGTTCCGTCAGAAGAAACTGTGTACCCAGTATAAATTATCCACGACTGTGACACTGGGTACAGGTTTCATGGGGAAGAAGACAAGACTTGCAGAGGTTTATTAAAAAGAGATGGTGTATTTAATGTAGAATCAGATTAAAGTTTTAACTTCTGCATTAAGTGCTTTGTATAGTTATATAGACATGGTAGTTCACCAAGGGTCAAATGTTTGTATGTTTACATCAATAAAACAATCAAATCAAGTTTATGGGAACAACTCATCACAACACAGGCAGTTCAAATTAATTTCCTCTTTGACCTTTACTTCCTTGAGCTTTAGGATCAACTCATGTTTGCCTGTTTGTCCACTTCACTCTCTGCCTGCCACGCTCATCACACAAACCCACCCCCCCTCTGTAACCGGCTCATCTCCACCCGTCTCCAGGTTCACTCAACCCCCTGCATCATCAGTCTGCTCTCCAGCTCGTTCACATGACCTCTTCACTCCAGAGAGCACCTGATCTTCCATGTCCTGCAGCACCGTGAGCATCAGCAGGTTCTTCTCAGCAATTTCCAAGGCTCAACATTATCCACAAGGTTTTCAAACTTTTACATTTTTCAGACCTTTAGCAGTGTTTGGTTACACGTTGAATCTTGACAATGACCTGCCAAGCTTCCAAGACAAATAATTTATCTTTGCTTTCACCATTAATAAGCTAATTGTGTTGCTCCAGAGGTTTTTTTGTTTCAATATTTTATTGTGTACTTTTCTATTCTATTCCCTGGCAAAATAGACAATAGTATATCTACACTCCACACGTCTCAGCATTTGTCAGTGTCTGCTGAAGCAGCAGTCATGCATAGCAGGATGAAACAGAAAGTGACCCCATTCTCAATCTCCAAATACCACCGGGGCGGCCTCCTGTCTTGGCCTGGCAAAAATTCTGCCAGGGTGTCGCCCTGGTGAGTTCATAAGTGACAGAATATAATTCTCAGCACATCAGTCAAGAGGGGCACAGGAGGGAACCCACTGTGCCGCGGGGACTGGTGAAGGTAGCACAATTAGATGAGGAGGTCGGATTTCCCCCCTCAGTCTTTGTCCTTGTGACCTTTTCAGTCCACTTCCACGTGGGTCAGGGTTCAGCTCTGTGAGATGTCTGCCAATGGGCTGTGACGGTCTCCAGGGGAGGACGTGACGTTTCGGTGATATATGCAGAGATATATCCTTTACTGCACACTGCACTGCAAAGATGCTTTGATATATTTTACACAGCCTACATTAAAAGTCTAATTTAATTATAAATGACAATAATGGACAGTTTCCATCATTATTTCCGTCATCCTACAATTGCCTCAAATAAGCTGAATCGGTGCTCGTTTCCTAAAATTGCACCTTTTATCTCTTAGTTTTATACGTTTTATCTTCTGATTTATTTTCTCTCTCATTACTTTCTACTTTAAATCACTTAATAACTTCAGTATTTCCATTTAACTCCCTCTCAGTGACTGACGCCACAAAAATTGACAGAAACCTGTAGTAGAAATACTTTTTATATATATAAACAAATGATTCAGCCCTCCCTTCCTGCAGTGGTACTGAAATGCCTTCAACCGTGTTCCCTGGACAAAAACATGACAATCAGAATGTTGTCGAGCCTTGAGAGTTCAGAAATGAGCAAAGTGTAACTCTCATGAAATTACGGCTACTAACCTCAGGAGTAGTAAAACTCCCTACCAAAAGGGGGCGCAATATGTGTTCCGTTCAAGGGAACTCCCCACCAAAAGGGAGCGCACTATGCGTTTCGTTCAATGTACTCCCCACAAATAAGAAAGCCTTTTTTTCTCCTGAGATTTTCTCATTATACCTGTAGAGAGAGAAGCTTCTGGATTACGGTATGGAATCAAATAAAACACTCGAAATAAAACCATAAGTGTTCATGTAATTATACTAATAAGTTTATTTCCCATCTAGACGTTCAACTCTATGTTGGAGGCAGAGCTCGAGGTTGATGGTGTTTCGTCGTCAATTTCCCTGGTGGAGGTCACTGAGGTAGTCAAACATCTCCGCAGTGGCAAAGCCCCAGGGATTGATGAGATCCAGCCAGAAATGCTAAAGGCTCTGGGTGTTGAGGGGCTGTCATGGTTGACACGCCTATTCAACATCGCGTGGGAGTCGGGTACAGTGCCAAAGGAGTGGCAAACCGGGGTGGTGGTTCCCCTGTTCAAAAAGGGGGACCAGAGAGTGTGTACCAGTTATCGGGGTATCACACTTCTCAGCCTCCCTGGTAAAGTCTACTCCAAGGTGCTGGAAAAGAGGGTTCGGCCGATCGTCGAACCTCAGATTGAAGAGGAACAATGCGGTTTTCGCCCCGGACGTGGAACTACGGACCAGCTTTTCACTCTCGCAAGGATCCTGGAGGGGGCCTGGGAGTATGCCCATCCGGTCCACTTGTGTTTTGTGGATCTGGAGAAGGCGTATGACCGGGTCCCCCGGGAGAAACTGTGGGAGGTGCTGCGGGAGTATGGGGTAAGGGGGTCTCTCCTCAGGGCCATCCAATTTCTGTACTCCCAAAGCGAGAGCTGTGTTCGGGTCCTCGGCAGCCAGTCAGTTTCGTTCTCAGTGAGTGCTGGTCTCCGCCAGGGCTGCGCCTTGTCACCAATCCTGTTTGTGATATACATGGACAGGATATCGAGGCGTAGTCGTGGTGGGGAGGGGTTGCAGTTCGGTGGTCTGAGGATCTCGTCACTGCTTTTTGCGGATGATGTGGTCCTCATTGGATCATCGGCTTGTGACCTTCAGCACTCACTGGATCGGCTGGCGGCCGAGTGTGAAGCGGCTGGGATGAGGATCAGCACCGCTAAATCTGAGGCCATGACTCTTAGCAGGAAACCGATGGATTGCTTACTCCGGGTAGGAAATGAGTCCTTAGCCCAAGTGAAGGAGTTCAAGTACCTCGGGGTCTTGATCGCGAGTGAGGGTACTATGGAGCGTGAGATTGGCCGGAGAATCGGAGCAGCGGGGGCGGTATTGCGTTCGCTTTACCGCACCGTTGTAACGAAAAGAGAGCTGAGCCGCAAGGCAAAGCTCTCGATCTACCGGTCGATCTTCGTTCCTATCCTCACCTATGGTCATGAGGGCTGGGTGATGACCGAAAGGACGAGATCGCGGGTACAAGCGGCCGAGATGAGTTTTCTCAGAAGGGTGGCTGGCGTCTCCCTTAGGGATAGGGTGAGAAGCTCAGTCATCCGTGAGGGACTCGGATTAGAGCCGCTGCTCCTTTACTTAGAAAGGAGTCAGCTGAGGTGGTTCGGGCATCTGGTAAGGATGCCCACTGGGCGCCTCCCTTGGGAGGTGTTTCAGGCACGTCCAGTGGGGAGGAGACCTCGGGGAAGACCCAGGACTAGGTGGAGAGATTATATCTCAACACTGGCCTGGGAACGCCTCGGGATCCCCCCGTCAGAGCTGGTCAATGTGGCCCGGGAAAGGGAAGTCTGGGGCCCCCTGCTTGAGCTGCTCCCCCCGCGACCCGACCCCAGATAAGCGGATGACGATGAGATGAGAGATGAGACGTTCAACTTGAAAGTGATTACCAAAGTGATCCGGTGAGTCAGCACAGTTAGCTAATCGCTACTAGCATCATGCTAGCAAACTGGGGAAAGAACTAATATGGCTGTTAAGTTGCTATTTGAAGATTACCTGTTTAAAACCAATCGGAGTAATAACATAGTGATTATTAATATTTCCAATGAACTTTAGCAGCCTGTTATTATAGTTAACAACATGTTTTAATGTTATAGAAATGGAAGAGTAAATGTTAACCCTTGACTCACTGGCACGGCTATGCAGCATTGTGATTTAGAATGTGATAAGATGTGTGGCACTAAGTGTTTACAGTTCAGCCACGCAGCTTATGTTAGTAGTGAATAATCAATGTATATCTTAAATGAAATTCAAGTTACACTGTATATTATTTTCTTGTTTAAAGTTAAGTAAAAGTGAAATGATATAGTAAAGATGTTATCATATAACATATTAGTGAAAAAGATGTGTAAAACAGATAAGCCCTTTGTTTAGTGATGTGAAATTACTTTATTGTTTTGATTTGTATATATAGATTTGTATATTATTATTTAATGAAGCACATTGAAAATGGACCCAGGTAATGTTTACATGTATAGAAAATAAGTTAATGAGATCTTGTGTTAGAAATATAATTAGAAAACAGACACTGATTATTCTGCACTTTGTGTAGATTGGTTTTTTATTAACCCAGAAGAATCTGAATCCTGTAAATCTGAATGCTGAGATGGCGAGCTAAACCCAGATCGTGGATGCAGTTTGGCCAACTGTATGATCCAGATCGAAGCTGATAGTTTTTTCAAGAAGACATCAGACCCCAGTACTGCCCGTCAGGCAGACAGGTAGTACTGAATTTAGAGACCCGGACCAGAAAGGAATCGTTAAATCTTCAAGCACACACTATCCTGGAAACTGTATATATACACACACACTGAAAGGACAGTTATTTTATAAGAATTATATCATTTATTGTGTTTTTTATGTTATACTGTTATATATTGTGATTGTTTGGTGACTGATTCTGAATCAATAAACTGGTCATTTGTTCAACTTTTTCTTTGACATAAGCCTACCTCTCCTCGAATCTAGGTAGATATTTAGTGCTTTTTCCTAATACTAGCCCCAGACAAGTGCTACAAAAGCATGAAATCAAAGCGTTCAATCTATGCAAGATGTAAAAAAAAAAAAATCTCATGATCAGATAACTAACCCAGTTATTGTGTATGTTGTGTCTCTCTGTATTCAGTAAAGCCTGGCAGATGCTCCTCCTCCTTCCTGGCTGGTGGTGAAGACAGAGATCCTGATTGGAGCTGCAATAACTACAAACCCGGAAGCACTTAGGCTGGAGGCAGTCACAGTTGTGTTTAAGAGATTCTGACAGATGTTGTCTGAGAGTCAGACCAGAATTGTTACGAGAGAATTTACATCTTTTGTTTTGAACTAGTGTTTTGTTTAATGAGTTCTACCTTTCGTTTTGGTTGATATAAGATTAGTGTAGCTCTTTTTAAGAGTCCTCTTTTTGTTATAACTCTCTGCTAGTTTATGTTGCCCGCATTGTCTGACAGTCTTAATACCAAGTTTCAAATAAACTTAACTTAACAAAACATCTGCTTTTATTTTGCCAACTCTTTCATAGCGAGCCCATGTTACTCAGTCCGTCACATATCACAACTAACTGAGTCTGAAATGTAAGAGTTTTTGATGAATGCGCCAGCAATAGCATTTTATTAAATCTGGTAAAAATGCTCACTTGTTCTCACAGACAAATTTGGTGATGGAACCTCAGAGCTCTAGGTTGCCGTGACCTCAGACATGTTTTTGGTCTTGTGGACATAACAGCTCAGAAACATTTTAAGAGAATTTCTTCAAAACTGGCACAACCATTCACTTGGACTTAAAATTGACCCAATTAGATTTGGGTGGTCAAAGATCGAGGTCGTGTTAAACTCACAAAACGTCTTTTGGCCTCTTGATAAGATCTCAAGGCTGCCTGGAGGGAATTTCTACAGATTTTGACCATGTACTCATGAGCTTTCGTAGTTTAAAGGTCACAGTGATCTTATAGAAATGTGGAAATAAATGTATGTAGACTCAAACTGTATCGGTTTTGTGGAGGCATACAACCATAGTGCTGTAATTATAGTTACAGAGGTCCCGGCAAGATTACAAACTTGGGCAAACATTACCCTCTGTTTGTAGTTGTTCTCGACTCTCATTATTTTTATCCCTTGTTTGTTTCTTATTGTAAGTAACCATTGACTTATATTAGCAAACATTAATGGGAGGTACTACATTAGACCAAACAACATGTTCTGGAGTTGTGATTTTATAATCTCGGCACAACACATTACAGAGGTATTTCTGAAAACAATCCATTTTTCTAACAGTTATGATTGTAGCTGACCAATTTGCAACTGGGAAATTACTATTAATGGTTTTGTGATTTTGACATTGTTGGAAAGTGGTAGTGATTATTAAAGTAATAACCTCTGAGGACTTCTGTTGCTGTAGAAATACTACCCAGGTATCTTAACTTGATCTGAATGCAGACACCTCAAAATGGCCATGAAATGAAAAATGTAAACCTTCCCCGAGACAAGAGACATAAAACATTTGTTTCCTATTAATTTCACAGTAAAACTGATTTAAAGTTGCCTCGGTTTTTTCAGAGATATTACTTGTTTTCCCTACTTGCACTGCATAAACAAAACTTTCCCGGCTTCCTTTTGTTTCCTCACCAGTAAAAAAAACAAGAAAAAAAACAGAGGAGAAGATGGTTTTATAACAGTGATAAATGTACGTCCTCACTCGCAATGAGAGATTGGGCGCGGCACAAACAAGCCTCGTGAGATGTGTCTCAGCTGGTATTAAGGGCTTCAAATGAATACAGATCCAAGGGTGAAACAGATCTGACGGGTGTCTGAAGAAGCAGCTGGTGCCAGCTCATACATCCATAAATAGTGATTACTGTGGATGACTCGAATTTTGTCAATATTACATGAACTTCAATAAGGCAACTGTGAGGTCTGTGAAATTTAAGAAAAATATCCAGCTTGGTTTACGACGATGCATCTGCAGTGATTACCGATGATTAAAGGTCGAGTGAAGTTCCACAGCCTCCGAATTCATGCAATCACATTGCAATAGTGAACCGCTGATCTCAAAAAGTTGGAATTAGCCACCGCAGACGTTAACATCAGCTGTAGACGAGATAAACTCTGTATCGCTGTTATGACCAGAATCATTTGTGACAGTGAGTGTATGTCTGCCCTTGATGCAGTAGACACAGTAAGATGTACCATAACCTCTACACCAGTGAATTTCAACCTTTTTTGAGCCGCGGCACATTTTTTACATTTACAAAATCCTGGGGCACACCACCAACCAAAATGACACTCTATGGACTAACACAGTACATATAATACATATAGTTAGTAATATAATTTCTAAATGTATTAAAAAGCACTATTTTAAATTATTTCAGCCCTTTCTTACTCTTACCTTTTAATGAGCACAAATTGAATCAGATTTATGAAACAATCTTTGATTTAACTAAACTTTATTTAACGGAGACATATTATACCCATTTTATCACATTTGAAATGGTTCCTTGGGGTCTTATTGAAATGTCTGTAACATATTTTGGTCAAAATACCACAAGGATCATTTAAAACAGGACCTTTTAACCCTGTCTAAAACAGATTGACCTGTTTTGAGTGCCAATAGTTACTCCCGCCTTTTACCCGCGCTTCATTGAATTTCTTCACTTTGACATTCAGAGCACTGTGCAGGAATCACATCGCATCAACACCCACCGTGGGCCTTCGCGATGCTTTGTTTTAATTAAACAGTCGGATTCCCCTGGTCCGCACCAGTTCTAAGTCAGCTGCTAGGCGCCAGCCGAGGCGCATCGCCGGAAGGGGCCCCCCGCGGGAACGGAGGGTTCCCCCAGCGGGCGCCGTAGCTGAGGTGATCCGCGAGAAGGGCCCGACACGCGTCCAGAGTCGCTGCCGCCGACCGCCGTACCCGGTCCCCTCCAACGGCCCGCCTTCCGCACCGGCGACGGACACCGCCCCACGGTCCAAGAGAAAGAAAGCCCCCCGCACCACTGACGCCGTGAGGCACAGCGGAATAGGACCTCCCCCCCAAAAAAAACGTTGAGGCGTGCCGCACGCGAGTCTCCGGCGGCGTGGAGAGGAGGGCGACTGCTCCCCCAGCCGCGGCACCTGCCCAGCGGTTTAACCACAAATACCAATGATATCGGTGAAAGTCAAGTTTATTACCGATGTGCAGATGTCGGTAAACGAGGCAAATATCTGCCGCTACCGATGTTCGGCCGATACTTCGGTGCAACACTAGATATTAGATAATTTCCCACGGCACACCTGACGATCTCTCACGGCACACTAGTGTGCCGCGGCACACTGGTTGAAAATCACTGCTCTACACCACTGGTGTAAGTAACTGGCTGCTGCTGGCTTGGTAAATGAGCAGGCAGACCAGTGTGTGGTTGCGGCAGCCTGCAGCGCCATTCCCGGGCTCACTCCTGGTAGTGTCTCCATTGAAATGCACCGGTGTTTTGGCAGATCTTTGCCTTTTCGTTATTTCATTACCTTTTTTGTGGTAGCTGTAGTCTGTTGTGCTTCAGCACTTCCATTTCCAGTGTCAACAGGCATTACCTTCAGAATTACCTTCACCGTCAACAGTAGTGACGGTGTGCGTTATCTCAGACCACTTTTCAGGTCGTACTCCCATCCTTCATTGGTAGAAGAATGATAACATTACTACAAGTGACAGTTATTTTTAAAATAAATCACTCCAAGGAAAAGCATCGCTCACGATAAGCATAGGCTGTTAATGTTCCTGTAGATTTCGCTGTTTCTGGTTTGGAGACCCCCGCCTCACTCCTGATGCCCCCCTCATCCTTTGCACAGGCATTAATATCCTTGTTGCAGATTGGATGGAACAGTATTGTGCTGTTTTGGTTGTCCAGCTGTCTTTGGTCCAGGGCTGTGTATTTTAACCAATTTTTTTACAGCTCACACAGAACGTACAGCTAGTGGACAATGAAGAGGGATTAGCAGAATTTGACAAAAAGTGTTTTGAATTCATATAGCTTACCCCGCCTTTAAAAAACAAATTAACTCTTTCAGTGATAAAGTGCAGCCAAAGATACTTGCGATGGGGCCCTCAAAGTGAAAAAAAGAAAATGAAGCTCTTCAGTCACAGGGCATATGGGTAGGAATCAATATGTGAGGAAATAACAAACCCCCAAAGAGTATATTTAGCCACGTGCAACCTGACATATGTTGTGCTAACAGCCAGAGAGAGACTTGCTACCCACGTCCCCCTGTGTCCATCTTCAAATGGAATCAACTGCTTGACTGTTTCCTTGCTGGTGTACAAAGTGGTCTGAGACAACAGACATTCCCACATTGTTTGAAAGCCGCACCAACTTTTGGAGCAAGAATTTCAAAGTTGAACAAGAAAAGCTAATACAATTTGCTCTGTCCCTGTCTGCTCCCACCTCCATAAACTCTTAATACAAGGGTTAAGTGCACCAGTGCCAGGGGTAAACTGGGATAGATGTAATTTATTCTGAATCTTTTGTGCACAAAGTGGCTCTGCTCGCTCAATCTAACCGCAACTAAAACATTCATCAGCTAAATTAATTTTGCTTTGTTTTTCAGTACATATTATCCAGTGTAGCGACAAACAGGGTTGTGATATGCACAGTGGCCGATCAAGCTTCCCTCTGTACTGGAGAGTCAGCGCTGCTCCATTAGCTGCGGACAAACCAACAGAAAAAAGCTCATGTGCAAAAATGGGCTTGATCCAACTAATTGTTAATCACTGTTTCAGACAGGAACTTTTTCTCTTAATATAAGTCTTATTGTCGCTGCTGCTTCAGGATCAGGGCAGAGGCCCATTATAACTGACCACCACTGACACTAATAAACAACAGAAAGTCTTTAGAAACAGCTGAACCATGGGATTCATTAACATCAAACGACACAATACACACAATGTTAAAATCCTAGGCTGCGGCCCAGCAGAACCAGCAGTCCCCACACTGGGAGCCTCTCGTCGAATCCTGACACAGGAGTTTTGAAAAGAACCTCAATTCACTGGCGGGATGCACCTCATTGATGACTGATCGGTGAATCAGGGTGGAGCTAGAGGAGAGAGAGGTAAAAAAACAGGGACACAGAACAGGAACACAGAGCCGTAGCAATGCGCTATGATCAGAGTTTACCACACAAACCTTATATAAGGGTGGAGAGCGTCAAAGTAATCTATTGATTTGATTTATTATTTTGGTGGGGGGGCGGGGAAACCATTATCTGGTGGGGGTTGGCAGTGGCATTTGTTTTGACCACCGACACAATATCAACACTGTTCACCAAATTATGATCGATCCCCTCAGTAAATTGGTAAAAATCTTTCTTACCAGTGCAGCTGCACCAGATTCATTCACACTCTCCTGACTCGTGTCTCTATTTCGCTCGATCGAGCCGACACAAACACACAGTGACATCAGAAACACTTGTTTACTCAGATTGCGTAAAAACAACATAATGTGGTCTTCGTGAACAGAAATCAACGTATGAGATCCAATCCCATGACGCATGTGGGGACACATTTTAATGCCAGGAATGAACACATGCATTCGGATTTATCAACGTGCAATTGGATCACAAAAAGTTAAATAGGCTGCAGTCACTTTCTGTACGGACATGAACAGACACACAACTACAGGAAACAAACAGTTTTTGCATTTGTAAACCAAAGTAGGAGAAAAAAACCTTTCAAAAGTCATAATTGCTTTCTCTCTGCTGGCTACAGGTAGAAACAGCTTTGAGTGAGTTGCATGTGCAGTTGGCATGCCTCCTGGCACAGAGCTAGTTTGGGGTAATTGAAGTGTGTGGCCCTGGTTCTCCCTTCCTCAGAAAGCATTTCTTGATATATACTCATACAAAACAAACCAAAACTGAACTATCACTGTTTTTTTTAAATATTTTGTCTAAGACATTTAGTTAAACCAGATTTTTGCCATACCATGTATCATTAATCAAATCTGGATTGTTTGCCCTATGATGCTCTTGAAGTAGGTCAAACTACACAAGGAGTACAAATTTGTATCAGACTGCTGGAATCTCCACCATGAGAAACTGCACTTTTCTATCAGACCTTTGCTGTTTTACTCGTATCCCAGGGGAAACGATGATGCCCCTTTTGTAATTCCCTCTACTTTTGGAAACAAAGGGAAACATTTTCTTTTTGCCCTTCGGATAGTTTGTACCAAAACCCAGTAAACTATATTTTTCTTCCTTGACTACACCATTCTGCATCATACTTGTACAAACTTAATCTTAAAATGTATAGATGCAGAAAGACAAGATTTATTTTACAAGAGAGGCCAATGTTCAAAGAGCAATAATAAAAATGAATGAATGAATAGCTATTGTTTAACAAAAACTCCGCGAGTTGAAGTAATGACAAACCTTATTGAAACAGAAACCAGCCTTGCACAGTTCAATGAAACATATGAGTGGCAGCTTTTAGTCTCACTGAATTCCTTAGCACTTAATTTTACTTTAATTTAACTTCAAAAGATGAAGCACTGCTTAATGAGTGTAGAATAGGCTTTAAAGTATTGAAAAAGATCTGGCGGTCATCCTAACAAGCTGGTAACCTGGAGAAGGCCTGATTTGCGAAAGAGCTGATGCCAAACAAGATGGTATCATCAGCATAGAAGTGGATATCACAATGTTTAGCTGGACAGTGAATACTTACGCAGGTTTCTAAAGTAGCTTGTGTGATATGTCGTACAAATAACCCCTTCAAGATAAAGTGGTGATGATGATGGGCAGTTTCATAATTATTGTTATTATAGTAATAATTAATTGCTGTGATCATATGAGGACAGCAGGGCCTAATATTGATACCCGGAGGATCCATCTGAGGATTTTACTTTAAACCAGTATCAGGATGTATATAATGAATCAAGTCACGTTCCTACACTTGGTAATTTACAAGTTGCAATTGGGATGATATAAAGCTTGTGTTATTGATCCAGTTAATGATATGTCAATTTGAAGATCCTCTTTCAAGCTTTTGAAGATCTCTTTTTGAAGCATTCAGTTATCGGCAACTTTCATCATTATCACCAAAAACTTTCAAGCTCAACAGCAAACATGTTTCTGCACAACAGACAACAACATTTGACTAGAGTTTGTTGGCAGCACATTGAAGGATTATTTCTTGTTTTTGATTTTGGTTGCTTTCTGCAGTAGGTGACAGGGAGCAGCTCGTGCGGTAATAATGCACTCGAACATGCCACAGTTATATAATCAGGGAAACTTCAACCAAAACAACAGAAGGCATCTTGTCGACAATAACAGACAATTCTTGTGCCACTTGAAGTTGTCACACTGTGCAAAATTGACAAATAAGTAGTCATTAACATTGTCTTTTTTTTCAGTTTCCACTTAAAAGCAAGCTATTGGCTTTTGTGCACTCAGAACAAGCCACTTTCTGCCATTCACTGATGCATCTGGTAACTAATGGCACTCAGAGCGACACTTACAACCAAGAGACAAATGATAACCCTGTGGCTTGAAATGCAGATTAAATTATATTTGGAAAAATGGGCCATACCGCTATCACTTATAATCAGATCAATTGAGTCTATGCATCAGAGCTCTTAGTATCTGGCCTCATCCAATATTACCACCATGCTTCTTTAGATAATTCCTATTTGAAAGATACTAAGAAAGAATTGCAACATGGGATCAACATATTGTGTTTGTGAACAACTATCTTAGGCATGAACGAGAAAATCAACAAAAGACTGCACAGCTAGTTTAGAATTGATATTGGTTTCTGCTTCCTTTCATAAAAGGTCTATTGGGCTTTTCTTCCTCATCAAACTGTTAAAAGACCTACTTTTGTTTCAAATGAACTCGACTTCCAAATGAAATAACTTGTCTCACATAATGGCTCAGTAGTGTCAAAAATGATCATATGCATGATGTCTTACTTTCAGCTCCATAATGAGATGCTAATCTAGTTCTGTTTGAGCTGCTCTTGTCTAATTAAGGGGCCTTATTGACTCCTGTCTGTCGACATGTTTTCCATCAACACAGTTTGTTTACGCTCATCCATATTAAAAGGAATCATATGCATGTCACCAGGCCCGATCCCTCAAGATCAATATTTTATGTAGAATCATGAATTACAATTTTGATCTGCCCACCCGCCTGGTGTATTTGTGCTGCTTAAAAAGCCAAACAGTATTGTATCATTCAGTTTTTTACCAGATTATGATAATTTTGTTCTCGTTATGTGGCATGCAACTTGCACAACTCATGAGGAGATCCATAAAGTGTGATTCTCCCATGTCTTGTTTGTTTTATTTACAGTCAATATTTCTTTTCCCATTCCTCAGTATTCGCATTGGATATAAACTCACAGCAAACCTCTTGATATATAGAAAATCACTTCCATTAACATGCTTTTAAACATTGATGTTGAACAACTGGATAATGTTCAGTTGCATGGTATAGTATTTTTAAACATTTAATGCAAACTAAAATGCTTGATTTGTACAGGGGGGCTTCTGATTGAATTTTGCCCCGCCCCTTTCCGTGACATCACCTGCATGAAAGTCCTGTTGACTAGATTTTGTTGGAAAAGGAAATAAACAGACTGAAGTTGGTGTCCCTGTAATGAAGAGGACTTCGTTCCCTGGAGCTGGAGATGGGGTTGGGGGAATATTGCACCATGCACTTTTACCAGGTACATGCACTTTAATAATTGCACAGGCGTTTGTAAGCAGTTGCACTTTATTGGATTTGCAGAGTTTGCACATGGCATATATGCACACTTAAAGACAGTTCATCTTTATTGATGGGTGATGCATGTATTGTCCTTTTTAAATCTGTGCTGGTAGGTTCTGTGATGGCCACATGGTTCCACCTGCAAAAGAGGGACATGAGAGTTAATGTGCATTTGTGGTAACTGAACGCTAAGATGAGATGTGACTAATATCATATGTTGTGCAATAGTGTGTGTTAGTATATTGGGAAGGGTAAAGTGTGTGTAATGGTACTCACCAGTCTCTTTTGTCTCCAGGGTGTTCGGGCAAAAGGCCTCCCCAGGAAACAAGCACCATATTTATAGTTCCGGGGGCATCCAAGTGGTGATTAGTGTGGGTGTGGGAAGATTAGTGTAGGTGATTATTGTAATGTGCTGGAATTGGGGATGAGGGGGTGTTTGTAAATTAATGTGTGTGGGGTTGTGTATAGGAGAATGGTGGGTATAATGATAAAATAAAAGTGTTGTCAAAAGGAGAGCATGTCAGCATGGGGAATGGTTTCTCCCTCCTTAACTAGGCACCCTATATAAGGGGCCATTTTGTTATCAGTGGGAGAGTTGTTTTCCGTGTGGGTGCTGCATGAGTTGGAGGACGTGTGCCATGTTGCCTGAGAGACCACAATAAACCCGTCTGTGACACGCAAACTATCCTGCCTTGGTCTTCTTTTGCTGTACGGTCCAGCCGTAAGTGTGGTCGTCCTAACAGTCCCACATTACCCAATGTCCCAGATTACCGTGTAAAATGTCAATTAAAAGGACGTGACAGTTAGCTTTTGTCTTTGCCAGTAGAAGGAAGATGATCCTTCAAGGACGGTGATAAATTATGGTCTAGCTCTATTCTGTGGCTTGATTGGAAAAGCATTAAAACAGATGCTGCATTGAATTTATCACAATTTCAACAAGATACCACTAATGGTATGTGATGTCACTGGGCCTTTACTGATCACACAACAGATTTGATTGAAGCTGTAAATGTTGCAGTTTTATTCATTTTAATAGAACAAACATATAACAAACAATAAAACATTGGATCCTTGTGATGTTTTCATACTTTCCAGGTCTCCTGAGTCACCTGCTCAGACTCATTCACTCCCAGCCGCAGTGTTTATCTAGAGGCCAGTCTTCAGCCAGTGTTTGTCAGATGGCCCAGGGTATGTTGGACTACTGGTGTACAGTTTGAGCCAATCCCTCCAGTTCCCTACCTGCACCCTGCGCCTGCTGATTTGTTTCCCCAAATTAGTTTTCTTGCCTCCAACCGTGTGACTGATGCCAATAATAAGCCTGTTATTGTGACCTATTGAACTTAGTAAACTGCCTTTAGACTGCCAGCTAATTCTCTGTCTGCATTTGGATCCCTCTAATACTACAAACCATTTAATTGATTTTAAACATTTCTTTATGATTTGTATGTGTAACTTTTTAATGATGAAAGTGAAACAAAACAAAAATGGTCAGAGATTTTATCTGCTTCTCAGTGATATAAAACCAAGATCCATGAATTTGAAAAAAATAATTATAGTAGTAATTGTTAGAGATGAGGGGCGAACAAATCCACTGAGAGATATTAAATATGTTTCATTGTGAAGAGACGTCAGCTGAGTAATAGATCCTTATCTGAATATGTGGCTGACGACGAATTTGCAGTGACACAGAGGAAAGAATGTGGTCACATGCATCCCAGACCACCTGATGGTCATTGAGGTAACTCAAACCGACTGATATTTCTGAAGGTCACAGTGGTTAAATCCCCCGATATCAAGCATACCACATTACAGCCCTAAAAAACCCCTCAGTATAATTACAGTAATCACGATGTTATAGTAGCCACTAGAGGAATGACGGTGTTCAAGGAGGGGAACATTACCTCAATCAAAGACTAGGCCTTTAAGTAATTTGCACTTTGCACCTGAATGGTCACATGGGTCCTCACTTTACTGCTGACTGAACAGTATTTCAATATGCACTTACTGTATGGTCCCTTAGGAAAAATGAAATTGTCCTCCTCTGCCGAGAAGTTTCGTTAAAGTTCAGTGGTCCATTGTTTGAAATCTCTCTAAGCCCTCCATTGTTCAGGACCTGAATCTGTACCCTGAAGTGGCTGGTGCACGAAAAAGAACATTCTGATTAATATATTTACAAAAGTTGATATGCATACAGTTTCAGTTGATACAGCTTTGCTCTGCAAGGTCCAGGATGAAATTTGGGTCATATATATAATTTCTTTCTTACAAACTTTTTAGAAATTGTGAAGCTCATTAACTGTTAATCTTAGAATGTGTGCAGTAATAATTTCCTTCTTAGAGCGGTGGGAGAATGAGAGTTTAAGATTCATGAGGTTGCATAATTACCGGCTTATTAAACAGTTTTGTGATTTAAACAAGGTAGAGAAGCACTGGAGACGTTTTTCACTCTTAACTTGACACTTTGCTTGTGTTTTGTCAACTTGCATGTCTTTTCTTAAGCTGCTGTTCGTTGAGCTTTCAGGGCCACCGTACCTCCTGCATATATGTAATGTGCAAAGCTATGTAGAGTTGGGGACCTGAATGGTACCTGCTGGACCAAAGCACAATGCAAATTTGGTGCCTGATCTTTGAAATGGAATAGTTCCCCTGCATACAGACAAAACATAATCACCACACATGGTGAGAGTGGCAGCACACTCTCTACATGGGTCTGGGAGTACGCAACATTAGCCTAGAGTTAGATGTAGCTATCTCAAACTTGAGTCTCTCCGACAACAAAATGGCTGAAGCTAATCAGCTCGACAGTTAGGCTGCATTTCCCACGGGACTCTGAGTGATAGCCGAGAATAAGAGCTTGCAGGTTTAGTGGCGATATGCACCTCCTTGTTTGCGAACTGCAAGTAAACCGAGAAGTAGAAGGAAGGGAGGAACTAAAACAGACTTAATAAAGCACCTGGCGATGCACAGGATCAACTTGGAAGCAGAGGGATGCACCATGTTGGTCTGTTAGTGTGACCTAATGTCAAACGCATCAGCTGGTAGTATCATCCATTTTTTCATATTTTCCATTTGTTTAACATAAACACGTTAAGACTTTTGCAGTAATTTATATTTGTAGCTGTTAGTTTGAAACTGTTGACAACTAATATGTTAGATTTGTGCTCATTTCTAGATAAAAGTATCGGTTCTGGCACTGAAAAAAAAAACAATACCCATTATTTATTAGTTAATTCAAAGAATATTTCAAAACACAGAAAAACAAGAAAGAAATATGGTTTAAAACAAATACGTGCAGATATACTATAAAATATTTAATAAAGATTATTAGTATCAAAGAGAATCACAGAGAGACCCATTAGTTCTGCCCTCATCACACACAAAGCCTTTTCTCAGTTTTCACAAAAATCCTCAGGACAACATTTTACTTACACTTGATTGCTGCTCTGACCTCAACATAATAAGACATTCTCCCTCTCATCTCACTGCTGCTTCTCCTCTGGTGTCATTAACCCCTCTCTTCCGCTTTGAATCCCAGCCAGCTGGAGCCCTGACGCCATGGGAAAGGGACAGTGGATTACAAACAAAAACACATCAAAGCGATGCATAAATCCACATCATTGCTTCGACTAATGTATGCAAACTGGATGTGCAACTTGCGTGGCCAGGGGGGGAAACAGAAGGAAGCGCTTATGCATTCCTGTCACATGCACTCAGTGAGTGGACACGGCTTTGGATTTTGCTGCGCATTTGACAAATCTCTTGATGTGTCTCCTCCAAATAAAATTTACTTTTATTTTCTATAAGAGAGTCGAACAAAGTGAACTTTAGATTTAGGTGTCACTCAATAGAAATATGTTAAATCTGTGCTGGACTTTGGCTCCAGGCCCATAGCTTGGAAACCTGCCTGGTTACAAAATGATGTGAAATATGTCATATACAACATGCTGGATTTATTTTCAATACTTAATTGGCATTTGGCATCTTTAGCAAAGTGTGACTGTACAAGCCATGACGTGCAAGTCTATTGTGCATAGAGCAGATTTCCAGTTGATTTGTGTCAGTCATGAGCTTTGTGTTTGACAACGCTAAGAACACAAATTAATATATTCATTTTACATTAATGTAGCATTAGAAATATTTGGGGCAGTCGAGCGGGTTATCAACTAACCAGGGTACTGGTGGTTTGAACCCCGAATTCCCCCTGATCCAGCAGTGTATGAATGATGTGTGATTTTTTGAGCTCTTCATACAGATATATCAATTTGTGTGTGATTGGGTGAATGCTAAATCTCTACTTTAGAGCTATTTTTAAGTGGCCATCATGAAAAGAAAAGCTCCTTATTAATACATACTATTTATAATTCAAAAACAAATATGTGTGTTCATGATTTTTATACTGTGTAGAGGTCAAAACTTTATGGTTCATGCACTTTATATTGAAATACAATAAAGAAAATAAACTATGTGAAAATCCAGGTGAATTAGAAAAGGGTTTCCCAGTTAAGGCTTGTCTGCACAGAGCCCTGATTTTAACCTCCTCCATCACCTTTGGTCAGAATTGGCACATAACCATGAGCCTGGCCTTCTCGTTCAACATCAGAGGAAGACTCAACTTATTCTCCATGGGAGCAAATCACTGCAGCCGGTCACCAAAATCTTGTGGGAAAATGTTCCCAGTTGCATTTTTTTAGCAGCCAGTGTGCATCATTTGCAGTTGTTGTATACATAGTTGCAATATTTATACCCCCACATATTTTTGGCCATTTTTATGAGAACCTGTCACAATTCTTTCCAGTACACAAAGCAATTAGATGCAAATAAAACATAATAGGTGCACGATTGCAGAAGGTTTCATACATGTTAAGCAGAAAAAAGATTTAATGAAAAGCCCGCTCCCCACAGGTGTCCCTCCATCACCCGGAGATGGTGAAGCCTGAGGGCAAGAATCACAGAGATCTCCTTTGAAAAGAGGAGGTTGTGTCTCCATCAGGAAAATTCGACTGGGCAATTGGGAGATGTCCAATTATAAGCCGTACCCACTGTGACGGCTTGGAATCTGTTGTGGCGTTGTCACCGGGAGAAATCTGTGTTTCTGTGCCTCCCCAGTCGCTCTCAGGTTTGAGGCTGTGGCTAATGAGGCTTAGTCATTATATAGGCCAAGTCCGTCTCAGCTCAGCTCGCTGGTGATAGCAGCGGCGAGAATCAGACAATAATTAACGCCTCAGTGTGGAAATCAAAACCCGTCTGATAATGTGCCGCATGAAATGTGAGGTATTTTTATAAAGAGCTTGAGCATCTTTATTTGCATAACATGTCTCCAGTATAATATGTTTAAAGTATATAGTGATGATGTCAATCAGGACATGGTTCCAGTGAAATAACTTACAAATCTCATTAGTAGCCTGATACCACAGACATTTAGTGTGTGACTTCTTTTGAGGGGGGGGGGGGGTATCAAAGATACATTTTCACATAAAAATACAGTACGTTTTTTATCAAAATGCACACTAAGAGGTTTGTGAATCTCAGTTGTAGCATGTGTGTCCCAGATAGTTCTTCTTGTGGAAATAGGAAATTGGACTCTTAGGCTTTTGACATTATCCACAGCAAAGTCATGAATATATAAGCACTATTCATAACAGCTTCATTTCACAATTACAGAACACACGATTTAAACTATTTGAGAACGGAGATCCCCCAGACTCATGCTGTGCTCAGTCAGAAGTCAAGTCTCCCTCTGGTGCTATGTGCCGCTCGCTGAAGCTGAGTGAAGGAAAACAGTTAAAACAGGTGATAAACATGTAAACTTTTTATTTTTTTGAGCCACTAAAATCTGTACAGCTGCATATCCGCTGATCCGTCTAGTCAGTTATTCACTTAATGTAGCAGTTGAACGAATTCGATGAAACTAGGAGGCTTTGCAAATAATTAATGAAGTAATCTCCTTGCATGCTTCTTGGATACACTTAAACCTTCAAAGTAACATGAAATATCAGACTGAGTAGCAGTTTAGGAAAAGCATAAACATTTATAATCAGATTTTTACTTGTACATTAAGTCAGATTTCTGTTCTGGGAATAATTCAAATTTCCCTTCCTCTGCTTGGATGACCTATTTTCTAAGGTTATAGATAGTTTACAGTTGGTTCAATCTGGCCCACACGGAAACATGGTGGATATTTGAATTGAGGTTTGATAGGTTTCCCTGATAGGACATGTGACAAGTAATACAGTGGCTGCAGTGTGGGGAGTTTGTAAAGCTCCATGAGGAACTGTTGACTGAGCGCTTGGCTGCACGTCACTGACTATCAGAGGAAGATTTAGTTGTGTTACTCCCTGTTCT
This sequence comes from Pleuronectes platessa, assembly GCF_947347685.1. Taxonomy (NCBI): domain Eukaryota; kingdom Metazoa; phylum Chordata; class Actinopteri; order Pleuronectiformes; family Pleuronectidae; genus Pleuronectes; species Pleuronectes platessa. The sequence continues at coordinate 22,331,570 of NC_070632.1, forward strand.
TGACAATATAGTTTTTCTTTGTTTATTTCGCTCCTTCCTTTGGTCACCCCTTTGATGGACTGGTGTGAAAAGCACATCCTAATGCATAATGCATGTCTAATTCAGCTGCAGCAGGTGTGGAGTCACTGAGTTGATATCCTACTACTGTATGTGACAAGTGTTTTGCCATGAACGCTAAATGCATTCATAAGGCTTTTTGCATGAGTGTAAATTGAGAAAACCAATGTTTCATCTTCAGGAAGTCTCTGGGTTATTCATTCTTATATTGTCTTGTAACATCCAGAATGGAACAACGATCTATAAAAGAGTAACCAATATCATTACAAACCAAGAAGAGTGGACATTAACCGTTTTCTGATATGATCTCTTGAAAACATCCACAGAATGGGTTCAAGGCTTTGTTGGGAGTTTGCCTTTCAGATATAAGCAGCGCAGCAGTATGATAGTAGATAGATGCGTTACAACAATACAGAGATCTCCTGAACATTCAGTTGAGGGGTGACACAGCAGGCACAGGCAGGAAAACGTATTGGATTCCAATGCAGATATCCCTCTTTTTGTTAACAGCCCGTTGGTCCTCCTTCACCAATATCTTTTAGGAATTTTCTTCAATTTGTTCTTAAGTTTTCTAAGTAATCCCTACATCAGAGTCATGACTCTTTCTGAAACTACAGCATTGTTCACATCTGTGTTCTTATATTTATGAATGCCATGTGTTCGTAAGTTGAAAGCGCATGTATGTTATCCCCAATTGGCATAGGTAAATGCCCCATCAACGCTCCTTAAAAGGGCATGAGACTGCAGTGCTCTGTGAACACACTGAAATCAAAGAACTGATAACATTTAAGAAACCAGAAATGATTAAACACAAAACAAAAGACAGTGCACCAGACTCATACTGTAAAACAAGTGGTTACATTTAAAAAAAATTATACATGGAATGCAGTTCCAGTGAAGGCTGAATTGGGAGAAAGTCCTGGGTGCAGTGGGAACTGCTTGATGTGGTAGCATCTTCTGAGCCATCTCATCTCAGAACAGAAATAAACTTGGTTTTCAGAATTGATAGGCCACACGTGAATGGAACATTTAAACCATATTTTAAAAGAAAAGTACAATGTGCACTGAAAGGTGTCCGTCTTTTAGATAAAAATGATATAATGGTAATTTAAATCTCATTGTACAACTGTAGAATTAAGAGTAAAAAAAACTATTTACACAAGCATTTCAGTCATCAAGTGTGATTAAGAGTGCTCTTCAGTGTGCATAGATTTTGTTCCTACTTGAGAACTAATCTAAGATAATAAATAAAATTGGTGAATTTACGTAAAAACTGAGCAAGTGGGCTATAAGAAGACATTTCTTCATATCTAAATGTATGGCTTCGGTGTTAGAGACCACATCAACAGGCCAATTTGCTCATGATGAATCCTCAGAATAAGCCATGCTTTATTCTCACATTGGCTTATTTGGAAATTACCAGGGGGCGGGCAGGAGACACTCACATAAGTTATCCCCCGGACAATATCCATTGTCAAGTTCAGGTCTGAAAGTAGCTATACAGTTTCCAGTCATTGGAATTTGCATTAAAGTAATACACTCTCCAGGCTTTACTAAGATAGCAACATGTCAATATGAATTATGATCCAGATATCCGTGCAGCCATGTCTTAGTACACTACACAAATTAATCTTTGCAGTAACCGTATGCTACTTTTCACAGAGCCGGGTAACTGAGACACTCATAACTTCCGTCTTGTTAGAAACAAGGGACAGATTTTTGGTGGATTTGCATAAATAAATGGAGTGTTTCCTAGAACCACATGACATAGCATGTTCTTAGCTGAGAAAAGACCCACCTGCCTGGCAGGGTGAGATAGATACTCACCATTAGTCAGACATCAGCAAGCACTTTAATGTACAAGGCTAATTGCAGGTAGTATAAACAGGGAAAGCATAACATAGCATGGAGGGTGCCTGAAGGGAGGAAACCACCTCACAAAAAAAACAACTAATTAACCATGAATAAACAATGTTCCTCTGAGCCGCCACTCCCCCCCCCCCCCCCCGTATCTTAATGCGGCAGAGAAAAAAATTCTCAGTCTTAAACTGTGCTTTTTATTTTAATGTAAACCAGGGTTATTTTTGTCAGTTATTTGATAGTGTAACTCTTCTAGCTAGAGGAAGAGCACTCGCCAATTGCGGACCAGAGATATTCAAGGTGAAGTGAAATGTCAAAAGCAAACTAGTTATAAAAAAAGAGATATCCGATGAGTTCATTAACGAAAAACATATAAATAAAAGCGTCACAACACATCTGCAAAAGCCACACAATGGAAAAGGCGGCTCACCAATAGCGGGCGCTAGGGCGCTAGGGTGCTGCCCCCCTCTTGTGGAGAGTGTGTTTATTTTTTGAATTCACAATAACGTGTGTTGTATAAAATATAAATAAATATGTTCAGTGCAAATGTGTGGGAAACGATCAGGGCACAGTCTATGGTTCTGGGGCGCTGGAAAGGTCGACCATAAAGCAGAGACGAGTAGCCAATAAGGGACTGTTGCTGGGGAAGATACGTGTATAGCAAAGTAAATTTGGTTCAACTCTGATGAAATTAATAACTGAATGGCGATTCAAATAGCTCCCAAACCTGGCCTCCAGTGTCGGTGGTGGAGGAAATCAGACTGTACTGGTGACATGACGGATACATACACCCGAGGATTTTCCCATAACTGGTACAGCAGAAAGGTGTGTAAAAATGGCTGATGTTTATTATAGGAATTAGATAACGAACTACCATATCACAAAGAACTTGTATCCTGCAATTTTGGTTCAATCATAGTGGGATGGTTACTGAAAACTGAGTATGTCACAGCACAGCCCCAACAAGCAGAGTCCTGCACCGGATGGGGTACCCATCGGGTAATCTGCAGTAAATGTGTAACGGGTACAAATGTATTTATGTAAATCACGGGTACGGGTAAAAGTGAACTAAATATAGGCGGATAGAGGGTGAGAACAATTGTTGCTGTTATTTTTTAGATTGATATCGGTGATGAAACGTCTAATAGGCAACTGGAAAAATGTTTATTTTGAAAGCCGGCGACACAGCTTGACCCATACACATGTACTTGACTTTGACGTCACTGATGCGACAGCGATGTGGGCTAGCGGCTAGCTAGCAGATCAGAATGGACAGTGTTGTGCATGAACGAACGCAAAAGAACGCGTTCATTGAACACGTTCACTTTTGTGAGAACGGTGAACTGAACGCAACTCAATGACAAATAATGAATTTGAACGGTGAACACGTTCATATTTCAGCGTCCTCGCTTATAGACGACAGGAAACTTCTCTCTTTATGTGTAACTTTATTAAAGTCCAGCGAACACGACACACTTCTTGTTGTAACTCCGACACTCCTCTCATCCACCACTGTGTTCTTCACTCCCCTTCCTCATTCACCCTTGACATGCCAACTCATCAGCCAATGAGAGCCTGTCATGCCAGGTAACTCTCCAGCCATTGGTCTAGAACTGTCACTTGCCCCACCCCGACTGGTTCACTGACCCTCTGGAAATCCCAATACTTATTGACATGTTGTAGTTAGCTGTACATAAGTCATAACAAACATATAGTAGTCAAACAGAACATAAACCTAACTACCAGTCCGTTACAATATTATCTGAGGTCTAGCTAAAACGTTACAGAATGTTTTCCTTCTCCTGAGGAGAGACGCTGTCTAAATCGAATGCTTGCACCATGTAGTTGCTCAGTGCCCGTGAAATGTCCGCAATGTAGCCTAACCTGAACCAAGTAACTCGACTTCACACTACGTTACCCATGATTCATCGCACACACATGCACACCAAACAAGCAACGTATTCCAAGTGTTTTCTTCTCTGGCCAGTGTCTCGGCTCCGAGCCGTAGTCTGGAGCTCGGCTCACGGGTTATCTTGGCTCGCTGTCCGGACCGCTCCGTGAAGAAGGAGGAGGAGATGTTTCTTTACTTGGAATGCGGCCACTTTATTTCTTGGATATACAGCAGGAGCAACACTCGCATCACCTCTAGGTGGTCCGTCACTTCTCGTTATAAACACACTTTTAGGGTCTCTTCCCACAATACCCAGGTGCACTACGTCACACACTACAAACTTTCCTTAAAGGGGCAGGCCATAACTGCAACACAACAGCTCTGGGGTCGGATTTATAAAGGATTGCGTAGGATTCCTACTAAAAGTGTGCGTACGCACAAAAGCCGGAAATGACGTTGGCCAAAGCTTATTCCGATTTATAAAACCGTGCATACGCACACCTGAACGCAATGTTCACAGTCCACTTGGAAACATTCGTACGTGGATCTGCCTCCAAATCCGCCCTCCACACGCCCACCGTCAACCATGAATGGTCAATGCAAAGCACGGCACGAACATTAAATGATGCCGCTGACCAATGGGTTTCCACCGTGAGTCCTGACGGAGGCACGGCATCAAGCGATGTGAAGAGGAAGTAAAACTTTCTGACACTGACATCGACGTGTTCGTTAGTGATGTGAAGAGCGATTTTATGGGACAGCAGTGATGTCACTAATAAAGAAAATACACTGACACTCTGCCGCTGCTGTGGATAACACAATGTGTGAGATCAGAAATCGCTGAACCCTCTCTTCCTCCTCGTCCTTCCATTCGCATGCACACATTACACAGATCCCCGCACCACTGTCACGGCAGTATTTATTTATTTAGAGCATCGGACCGAATCGGACATCTGTGGATCCTTACCTCCACTGGGATATTTTTTGGGAAAGTGTCTTCATTTCTTATAAGTGATCTCCTGTGCGCTCTGTGCGCTCTGTGGCACGGTCATGTTCACTGCAGTGAAAGGAAGTACTGAAGATATTATAGAAGATATTATTAAAAACTATTAATGACTCGGCTCTGTAACTCCACTGTTAAATAGAATATGAATGTAATTTGCTGTAAGTTGTTTTATATATTTTTTAATTAAAAGGCTCGGGTGGAGCAGAAAAGTCGCGCGAGCAAAACTAAGATGTTGGTTTTAATGTAAATGATGAAGTGGATCAATAATCTGCTTCAATTCAACACCTCATGTCTATATCGCCACTTTCCCGTCTCCAAAAAGTTCGTACGCATGGGTCAGAGTTTGCTTAGAAATACGCACATTTTCCCGTCAAGTTCGTTTTTATAAATCCCAACTTTGGCGTGAGCAGTGGCGTACGCACGTTTCAGGGCCCGTTTTGTGCGTATGCAACGGTTATAAATCTGACCCCTGGCCACTTACAAAAATGGCAAGTGAAAGGAGAGATGCAACCTCAGCCACTACATCCGATGCACCTTATCATCATCTGCGAGATTTTTACACAATATCGGATAAAGATTCTGATCGTAATAATCTCACCTTTTTGTGCAAATTATGTCCTCCTGCGCTGAAAAAGCAAGTCCGGACGTCAGCCTCATCCACATCTAATTTTAAACGGCATCTGGAGCTGAAGCATCCAGCTAGCCTAAAAAGCTATCTCCAAGAAATTGAAAGTCAAAAAAAGACCAAGACCCTCTGCCAACAGCCCCAAATGACCCAAACCACATTGTCTGCAGCCTTCAAGGGTATGATTTCCCAGCAACAGGTAGACAAACTCATAATTGACTACATTGTTGGAGATATACAGCCTCTGACTAAAAGTGGAAAAGCCCTCCTTCATCAGACTAGTGAATGGTTTGCAACCAGGCAGACGTGTGCCTTCAAGAAGGCAGGTTCAGGGACTGTTAGATCAAGAATTCAGTGAGGTCATCAGTAAACTTAAAGCTGAACTTGCTGATATTGACCATGTTTGCACAACAGCAAATTGTTGGTCAGCTGTCAACAAAAGATTTATGGGCATTACCATTCATTGGCTGGACAAAAAAGATATATCACAGAGAAGGTCAGCAGTCCTTGCATGCCGCCGAGTCAGAGGAGCACACACATATGATGTGCTGGCAAAAGTGTTGGCAGATGTGTATAAGGAGTTTAAAATCGTATGCACTGTGACGGACAACGCTTCAAATTTTGTTAAAGCATTCAACTGTTTTGGAGCGAGTGTTGCCATTACTGATGCAGCTGATGAAGCAACTGAAGATGATGCATCAGAAGAATCTATCCCTGCCAGTGAGAGCTCAGATGAGGATGATGAGATTGAGCCTGCACCTCTCTCAGATTTAGAGGATCCTTGCCTTCCACCTCACAGAAGATGGATGGCTCACACCTTAAATCTGGTTGCCAAAGACACAGAAAAGGTATCTGATGGACGATACAAAACGCGAGCGAGGCCCGTCTTTTCAAAGGCATCTGCTCTATGGAACAGAGTGAAGAGAAGTCCAAAAGCCTCCGATTTTGTTGAGGAAAAGCTTGGCATTGGCTTTGTAACACCAAATGATACACGTTGGAACTCTATGTTTCTCTCCATGCAGCGACTGTCTAAAATAGCAACTATGATTCCCCAGGACAGTCTGTCTACAGCTCCTGAATATGACAGACTCCTCCTGCACACTGTCTGTGATGAGTTTGGCCTACGTCGATTTACTCCAGAAGAAATCGACTTCTTTCATAAGTTTGTGAATGTGATGAGCCCACTAGCCTCTGCCCTGAACATCCTTCAGGGGGAGAAAAACACATTCCTTGGGATCCTGGCTCCCACTATTGTCCAGCTAAAGAACGATTTGAATGGCCTATTGGATGAGAGTTTCGAGCCTACAGCTACGCAAGGTTTAATTGCATGTCATCCCCTCATCCAGAACATGATACAGTCACTCTCTACAAGAGTGGAAGGAATGCTCGAAAAGAAAGAAAACATACTGGCAGCTATACTACTGCCAGCATTCAAGATGGACTGGGTGGAGGATGAGACTAAGTGCTTGCAATATCGCATGATGCTGAAGCAAGAATTTCAAACTGTTGACATAGCTAATGCCTCTAATCAAGCCAATTAGAGGCATTTTTGCTCTGAGAGCAAAAGGCCATCCTTTTTCAGATTTAACCGCCCATCAAATGTCCAAAAGTCTGAGGGGGACATCTACCTGGATGCACAGACCAATGATGACTTCACGGAGTACATAGTCTTACCAAAACTGACAAAGCTGTTTGTCAAATACAACACAGCACTCCCTTCGAGCGCTGCAGTAGAGAGGCTATTCAGCATTGGTGGCCAGATCTTTAGGCCCAGGAGAAACAGGTTGGGAGATGCCAACTTTGAAAAGCAATTGCTTTTAAAAGCTAACAAAAACCAGTAGTCTAGACTGTTGACTAAGCAAGCTTGTGTGATTCTTTGATAAGAACATTGTTTACGTTTGTTTTCTCAAAGTTTTGTCTTTAAGTCCCATAACAGAGGGGCACCTGAGTTCTACAGGGGTATAGTTTACAGTATAAAGAGTTAAAAAGGAGTTTTGATGTCCAAATGTATGTCATCAGTACTTGTTAAGTTGTCCAAGTAATATTTCAGGACTTTGTCTGAAAAGTTAACAACCTACCTCTCTTAAGCTGTTTGATAAAAATAGCCATCTTGATTTTCATGTTTCATTTCATTTTCATTTCATTTCATGTTTTTTTACAAAATTACATAGCCTACATTATTTAACTGAAGCCATTTTGTAAAGATGCAGCAGACAAATAAAACAACTTTTTGTCCTCTGTCCACACATTTACTTTATAAATTTAAATGATAGAATTTAAGGTCTAATTGGTTTCATAGCAAGGCATAGCACTATGATTTGTTGTGCCTTTTGTTTGCAGGATATGAATAAATAAACAGGCAAAAATTAGCAATAATAAAAAAAACATTTATTTTAGGAATTGATACATATGAAGTACAGTTTAAGGCAATGGATAGTGATGGATAAAGTTTCCTTTAAAAAACAAGTTAATTCTTTCATTCTCACTTTCCACCTTAAACTATGAAATGAACTGAACTGTGAACTAGTTCAGAATTTAAATGGTGAACTATGAATGTGAACTATTCATATTTACTTGTATGAACTGAACTTTGAACTAGTTCATGAGAGGTGTGAACACTGAGAATGGATGACATAAAGACCAACAATTTCAGTGGTGAATACCAATTTTTGGACAACACATCGTTTTTGATTTTTTTTTTTTTTGATCGTATTATGAGGTATTATGTATCTTAAAAAAGTACTCCACATATTAACTTGGACTCTTGTTCTGTTTGGTCACTGTCTTCCAATAGTTAGATAGCTGAGTTTTGCTGGCAGCCTAATCCATCGTCTTTAAGCAATAGTGCAGTGCTCATGATAGAAACTTACCTGTGGTAATGCTTCAGGTTTACTTTTTAAGTTGCTACATGAGCTTGAAGTATTGTTGGAAAAGGAAAATCCCCGTTTACATAGCTGAGGAACAGCAACAAATGAATGACCATGTGTTGCGTCTACTGCTGTTGGTGTGACCTAGTTTTTGAATTGAAAACAAACTTTCCTAACTTGAACGTGAACTTTGCCATGAAACACCTGGAGAATAACCTACGCAGCCTGATGGAAGTGCAGCGCCATTTTCAGCAGCATTCCAAAGAAGGTAATCTACAAATTGTCCTGCAGAAGTGGGAGGAAGAGCTCACCGGGTCGCATTAGAATAAAGTAAACATGAGTCCTACAGCAGTGACAAGGTACATGCACAATCACAAGCTCCATCATAGATTCCCTGAAAAATTATTACCAATACTACAAAAAGATTCCACTCATCAGTCATCAATCATAAAGTTTTGACACTTTGGTATCAACTAAAGGCTTCCACATCCGCCTTGTTTGGTCCAGACTTTCAGACTTTTTAGTTTAACTTAATGATGGCACGGATCATGTGAAGTGTGAAAACATTTCCTAATTTGGACTTTTATACCAATTGCAGGATGTTGAGACCGCATTAAACAATAGGACAAAAAAGAGGTTGCTCTCTGGAGTGATTTTAGTCTTTACCTCCGATGATGTGTTTGAATGACAAGGATGTTTCTTTTTTGGTGTAGGAAAACCATAATGTTATTTCAGCGGCAGCAAAATTACCAAACTGAAGGGGTTCATTCTTTTTCATAGTGTCAGGAATTAAGGAAAGGCAGGAGCCAGTAAAATGAAAATAAAACCACAAAAGAACAAGATACGAGAGCAAAAGTCCCAAAACAATAGGTTAACAGAAACACCAAAACACTTGAAACCAGAAAAGACTGGCAAAAGGCTCAACTGAGAAAAGGTGCACTGGGAACATGCCCTCATGCAGATACAAGGGTAAGACTGCTACAAGTTTGGCAGACCTGGAGCCAGATTTGGCGCTTGCTCTCAGGCCACATTGGGTCACGCCATTCTTGCCAAGAAAACAGGCCACATAGGTGTTGATGACAGGACATACATATCTCATACAAAAGTCTTAGCTTGGTTCTCCTATACAAGTTCAGTTGGCAGTACTGGTGCAATCTGTGAAAAAAATCGGAAGCCCTGTTTAAAAATGTGTAGCTGCAGCGCTGCACTTCCTACCTGTGCTCCCTTTGATTCACTCTGCTATACATGACAACATTTTACACTCCATGCGTTCTCCTCTTGAATAGGGCTGAACAACGTCAGAGAAAAAAAACAGCGACTGTATAATATTCCTGCTCTCATGGGATGTCACAGCATTGACATTCACACACTGTAATAAGTCAAACAAAGAGCAGAAGGCGAAGGATTAAAAAAAATGCATTAAATATTTGAAGTCCTGTTTTTTCGCCTGAAATAGATAGACAGCTGTCATCGAGGTCCAAGTCTACCTCCCGAGTGACAGTGGCCAGTTTGGAGGCTGTTCAAAGGAGAGGAGCCAGGTGTACAGCTTCTAGGGGGCGACACCTGCGAGTGCCACAGGCAACCTGAAGCCAAGTGCCTCCATGGAGTGACCCCACACATCAATCCAGGTCAGTGCAAAGATCTTCTCTGTATTCAGGGTTTGTGCTAAGGCAGCCCACTGCAGTCTGTAGCCCTATATTCAACAAATAGAGCGTTGTGTCTCCTGTCCAGCGTTTCAGTTAAGTTAACTGAAACTTTAAGTTGTCTTTCCCTAATTTGTTGAATTGGTGCTTGCATTAGGGAGAACAGTCCCAGAAGTGAGAAAACATGCTATTGTTAGAGTTAAAACAAATTTAAATAAATAATCTGCTCACCATTTTTCATTGCATCACTCTGACAGTTGTCAGAAAGTGCAGCCACAATAATATATTTGTCATTTACCCAGAGGTGTAAAGTAACGAATTACATTTACTCACGTTACTGTAATTGAGTAGTTTTTTGTGTACTTTGTAATTTTTTGAGTAGTTTTTGAAATGGGTAATTTTACTTTTACTTAAGTAGATTTTGACTGAAGTATTGTACTTCGCTACATTGGAAATTACGTCCGTTACTGAGTAAAAAAATAAAGTTCAAGGCGCAAGACAACTCTCACTGCAGTGGTAGATGCTGCATAGAGTGGATGACGTTCCCTCACGTGCACGTTCAACATATGAAAACTGATCGTAAAGTTCACTGTTCACAATAAATATGCGCGACGTGCACAACACTGCACAGGGAGCCACTGCAGAGGGGCTGAAGATCCGCGGGTTGCCGACCCCTGGCTCCGGCGAAAGAGCGATTTGTTTACTGCTCCGCTGTTAGAGAGATGTGGACGTCAAAGCATTAGTTCAGCTAGAATATTAGTTCATCCTCGCATTTCCCCCCCCCACCTGTTATGCCTCCGTGCTCCGTGTTATGCCTCGATGGGGCGCACCACTCAGTTTGAGAATCACTGCGCTACACAGGGCTGGCCCTAGCACATTTAGGGCTCTATGCAAGCTTCACTCCTGGCGCCCCCCCCCGAAAAAGAAAAAAATATTTTTGTTTTAACGAGACGGTATTTTGCCCTGTAAGACTGCATTTCTTTTCAAATAAACAACGATCGCAACGACATGGTGCAAGCGTTCGATTTAGACGGCGTCTCTCCTCAGGCAAGGAAAACATTCCGTAACGTTTTAGCAAGACCTCAGATAATATGAAAGTGTTCACCGTTCAAATTCATTATTTATCATTAAGTTGCGTTCAGTTCAACGTTCTCATAAAAATGAAAGTGTTCAATGAACACGTTCTTTTGGGCTACCTGCCTTGGCTGCCTGCAAGCGACTCTTCAGCTGTGCTAGATTGCTGTTCACTGCACAGCGAGCCCGGATGAGCTCTACTCACCTTGAAAATCAGCTGCTGTTCAAACTCAACAAGATGTTTGTAGACTAGTGCTCTAAAGGTGGACCAAAGTTTAACCAAAAGTTTAAATATACAGTGGGACAGCGGCATTTTAACTTTTTATGTTAGCATTCATGTGGTTCATGTCTTAACATGTCCTCCCAAAAGTTCTTAAATGTTGTTTGGACATTTTAAATGTTTAATGTTTGACATGTTTAATGTCATTGCACTTATATTTGTAAAGATTCTCCTTTAATTAAAAATTACTGTTTTTGGATTGGATTTATGACACCTTGTCCTTTTGTGCACTGTATAGGAGCGGCCCGCATCAAGTTGTTGGAAAAAAACTAACTAACTTTTACTTAAAGTACATTTTAAATTAACTACTTTTTACTTTTACATGAGTAGATTTTTAGATAGGTACTTTTACTTGTACTTGAGTAAAATTTCATCAATGTAAAGGTACTTTTACTTGAGTACTTCAGTACTTTTTACACCTCTGCATTTACCAAACCTTTTTTATCTCTAAACACTTAGAGAAAGATGGTTCAATGAATATATATAAATATTCTAAGACGTTTGCAATCTCACTCTTTTAGGCCATTTGTTAAACCAGGGTTTCTTTGGGGGCCCCCACTTATTTATTTTTTGAACATAGAAATGTTAAATGTGAAACTATAATGTCTCCATGTATTGTAGTTGCTGTAATCCCATTTCAACCGTAGTATTTTAGGATATATATTTTAAGCAACACTGGGACACATATTCTTCTTCATTTGTGTACTTGACCTAGTTCTTAAATTTCATTCATTATTGAATGAAATTACCTCAGATAATATTGTAACGGACTGGTAGTTAGGTTTATGTTCTGTTTGACTGCTATGTGTTTGTTATGACTTATGTTCAGCTAACTACACCACGTCAATAAGTATTGGGATTTCCAGAGGGTCCGTGAACCAGTCGGGGTGGGGCAAGTGACAGTTCTAGACCAATGGCTGGAGAGTTACCTGGCATGACAGGCTCTCATTGGCTGATGAGTTGGCATGTCAGGGGTGAATGAGGAAGGGGAGTGAAGAACACAGTGGTGGATGACAGGAGTGTCGGAGTTACAACAAGAAGTGTGTTGTGTTCGCTGGACTTTAATAAAGTTACACATAAAGAGAGAAGTTTCCTGTCGTCTATAAGCGAGGACGCTGAAATATGAACGTGTTCACCGTTCAAATTCCTTATTTGTCATTGCGTTCAGTTCACCGTTCTCAAAAAGTGAACGTGTTCAATGAACGCGTTCTTTTGCGTTCGTTCATGCACAACACTGCCAAGGCGAGTGTCCTAACTTACCATGTCCAAGGGGTGTTTCCATTGTTAATTATCTGGACTGTGATGGTCGGCCATATTGTAATTTGTTCTGCTACAGTTTCACAATAACCCAATAATAATTTGTACACTTCTCATAATAACGTAAGGGTTTTCTAACTTGGTGTTCTGGTGTCTTGGTTGTAGCTGTGTTGTTTAACTGAGCTATTTTGCCACATGCTCACTCGCGCACCAACGCTATCATCCATGTGCCGTGCCGTGCCTTGCCGTGTTGTGTTTCTCTCTCTCTCTATCTGATCTCCTCCAGGTGGGTGCTCTTGAAGCACCTCCACTTGCCCAGCTGAGACCAGTCTGAATTCATGGAGTCGCCAATAAAACCCTGAGCAGAGCATCAGCTGTCACCAGTGGGCCAAGCGGCAGTGTGAGAAGCTGCGTGTGGACGTACTGTGTGCAGTGTTGGTGTTCCAGTGTGGTGTGGTGTTGTGTTGTTTACAAGGTTCCTCTTGAAGTTGTGGATATTGTGCCTAGTTAGGGGTTTGCTGTGTTTCTGTTCCCCCCATCTGTTTTGGGAAGGGCGTTTTGTGTTCAACCTACAGTTGTTTAATAAAATACTTGTTTCACTTAAAACGCATCCTACAGTTTTCTTGTTTTTGAATTGTTTGTCCCTCGTTCCCTCAACGTCTTAGAGACGTAACAATCCATAAAGTCAGGCCTCAGAGGCAGTGAATGAATGACATGCAATGCAGATCTCTCACTCAAGCCAAAACAGTTTTTCGCTCTTTAGTCTGTTTACCTGTCACTTGACAGCAACATGTGTGTGTGTATGCACATGCATCCCAGCTAGCACCATAGATTGAATGAATTCTGTGGAAAACCAATACCACATCCTTCAACCAAGTCTCGGGGTAATCCCTCCTGCAGTTTTTGCATAATTCTGCTAATTAACAGACAGACGTAATGAAAACATCACCTCTGTTAGGAGGTAAAAAATGTAGACATCCACAATACAATGAGGATATAATGGGAGAAACACCTCCTTGCAATTCGCCCTTTGCAATCATGAAGTCCCTGAAATCCGGCCTGTGTATGTAGGAAATAATAATTACTGTGTGTATCCAGAACGAGGCATCTGAGGGTGCAGCAGTGCGCCTTCTGATAACCACCCACAAAGTGGTGGCCAGCCTCTAATTGCATTTTCAAGTCAAAGGCGTCAGATCAATGACTATCAGCAGCCTTTTGCTGTGTCCTTCACAGAGACCCAAACGGGGGTGATAACGGTGAGATAGAATCAGTCGTGGTCAGGGATGTCCCCACGCTGCTGTTCGTATCAGTCGCGTGGCGCCATAATGACGCATAAAGACGGAAATGTCATTAGCGTGCGAAAGCTTACTGCTCAGTATGCACACTGACCAGCTCATTTCATCTTGTGACCGGAACACATTATTGTCCCATTTTTTCCACATTGCTTCATTATCAGCCAACATCTTAATTGGTTGTGTTTACTTTTAAATGAGGTATTCACACTGATTTCATTCATGATCGCACGTATGCCTTCTCAAGAATTATCTACATTTTGCCATGAAAGTGAAATATAATCTCATCTGATTGGGAGAGCAAGCTTTGAAATAAAAGAGTGTGGGAAAAAAATTGTCTCATAAATGTTGCAAGAGGTTCTTGTCTTTTGTATGGTTGTATAAAATGCCCACGGAGGAGGTACATTTCAAAATCTTTAAAATTACATCTTCCAATTACACAGTCTGTAGATCCAAAATGTAATATAAACTGCAATACTGCCATGAACTGATTTGTTCTACTAGCAAGCATGTCTACATCGTTGCACTAGGCTTTAGTTCAGGAACAACAACATACTTGTTTGTAATGGGTTTATTAAATATGAATAAGGAAACATCAAGTCACAAGATGTTAATTGCAACCACCAGGCCTGATGCTGCCATGTATGCAGTCGCCCTGGAGGATAGTGTAAAAATTAATTGCTTGAACGACACACTTCTGTAAATCACTTGCACATCTTTAGCCACCCCAGATATTTCAGACCCCGTTAGAAGATTCAGGCCCGTGGCGCCATAAGGACACAGCAAGAAATGACAGAGGCTCATTACCTATAAAGCTTAGACAAATTGGATGGTGAGTAAATACAAGGTACAGGGAAAACATAATAGACGGAGACCCACTGTAAACATCTGTTGTCTTTGGAGAATAAATAAGGACTATTACATTTACAAATTACGTAGTGTCATTAAGAAACACAAAGGTCACGGGAACAGCACTGTGCTGGTGCATTGAAGTGTGTGTATAAAGAATTATGAGGTAAAGAGTACTATCTCAAGAAAGAGTGGAAAGATGTGTTTTCCTCTGGAAAAGATAATGAAGGGCACATTGGAGACTCGAGTGGTGCCAAGGCCAATTCTCTATCTTGCAGAGTTAAGGAAAGTCAACACCTGGTCCATTCCAACATTTAATCAGTTCATCCAGTGAAAACTTAAGTGTAAATTGGTCGACTTGTTTTTACTTAATGAAAAATAGTTAAATCATAACCTCATCAGTGGAGGTAAGGAAGCAATTTAAGTTTAGCACGAGTAAAAATATACATCAGATTGAAATGATCTAAAGGAAACAGAACTGTAAATTTAGTTTTTACTAAAAGATTTAGGGTCCTTGCTTCAACCTGGTGCAAAGCAGAACCTACTGTATAGCAGAAGTGTTTCAGACGGACGCAGTTTTCATTTTCTCATCCAGCACTGTTTGAATACGAATTTCACTTATGCCCATTTGAACGCCCATGGTGCTTTACTGCCTTATTGCTTTCTTGAGGCAGCGGAAAGCGACTTCAGTTTTTTAACCAAAAAACCTGCTCTGAAGTAATTGGTGCAGTCTTTGAATGTTATTTTGAGAGTGTGTTATCGAGGTCATTATCAAGATCATCTTTAGTTGCTTTGCCTTGTTACATACCTGTAATGACTGTTGTTCATCAATCTTTGAATTGATAAAATTGATCATTATTGCAATGTTCTCTCCTCTTCAATCTTTTCCACTAGGTCATTATATGCAAGAGCATGGCAATTGCATAATTTAGAAATAATCAAATCTAGTTATGTAATCCTCCTGCATAATTTAGCACAATAAGGACTGTCCGGGAGTAATCTGAAAGTATTTGTGAATTTTAACAATTCCATTATTGCAGTGTAATTTTGTGCCGAGCAATGGGTGAGACTTAATCACAAAACGACATAATGAGACCAGCGACCATAGCTTCAGGCCACCTCTCGAAAAAATGACATTTGGTATTTGTTAGGTGAACTCGGTGAACTTAAATGTTTCCAGATTCATCACACCAGGAGCGCGTTTCCAATCTTCAGCTGTCCAGTGTTGGTGAGTCTGTCCACTGCAGCCTCACATTTCTGCCCTTGGCTGACAGGAGTGGAACCTGACTGTAAAATATCCACCTCAACAATTGATGTGTTGTGCATTCTCGAGAACTTTTCTGCTGGCCCCAGTTGTAAAGAGTGGCTAGGCGGGTTGCCTTTTTCTTTCCCTCAGTGCCGGCCGGTCTGGCTATTCTTCTCGGACCCCTGGAAACCTAAGTCCTCAGTGAATTGGTCTATCTCACCTTAATGAAAGCACATACATATTTTTGAATTGGTCATCAAACTTTTCAACTCATCATGTTGATTAAATGTCATTAAGCAGAAACAGTTTTGGGGCATCAATGTGAAAGTGAATTGAAAACATAAGACAGTTGGTGAGGGTACCCAAGGCAGGTGATTAATTGCCTCCTATAAAAAAGAAAGCAGAAACACCAACATTCAGTTACAACAATGACATCTATCTACCTTTTATCTGAGTGGTGCAGAGAAACAGAGGATGTTGATTTTTAAAGGACATTTCCTCTGAACTCAGACCGAAGCAAGAGGTTTATCAATAAAATGCATATTTTATGAAATGTTAAATCACAAAGGCAGAATATCTATTTTCATTTTCTGAGACAACTTTTTTTCTGTTTTGCTTTGGACAAAATAAAATGTGCTCTTCTGCTTCCTCAAAATCATTATTTATTGAATTTGAACATGTAAAACCATGAGAGAGATGTGTGTGTGTGTGTGTGAGTTGTACTGTATGTGATTGTTTGCATGTGCATACAGGTGTGCTGTGGGTGTTTGCCTGTGTGCGCATCCTGCGAGGCTGCATGTGTGAAAAAAACAAACTCTGTTCCTTCACTTGTTTACTTCCACTGCTTTCTGCTCCAGAGGTGAGAAGTGTTAATGAGGGTGCACCAGCCCTTGCCACCTGATAACAAATACTAGTCCACAAAAACCCATCACCAGGCGATAGCGGGCACGCACATCAGGGCTGGTAATTATGCCCTCTGGATGTTCCTGAATCCACCCTTCCCCAAATCCCCCAATCACCCAGTCCCCCTACCCTGCCCCGCGCTGCCTATCCTCTAGTTCCCCCAATCGGAGGGGTAAAGCCACTGAGAGCCTGAGAGTGGAGGCTGGGCCAATTAGAGGAAGAAACACACGGCACAGGAGACTGCTCTTATCAGCCAAGCAGAGTAGTGCCAGGCATTGTTTTTCAGTTCTCATACAGAAGCTTACCGGCGTGTCAGCTTCAAGAGAAAAGACCACTGTCTTCTTGCAGCTTGTTGAGGAGATTGTTGTTTCTTGTTCTATTGAGCCTGGATAACAAGGAACTATAATGACAGGGGCCGCTCTTTTTCTCGTTCCGTGCACGTCCTTTCGGCACTGCAGGTGTGTTCAGGGGGTCAAAAGTGCACTGTGATTGGACAACCTTCCTAACGGGCCATTAACTGTGTTGAGAGAAACAGAAAAGTTCTGTAAACAGAGCAAAAGGAATAATCCTACTGAATGACGTAACATCTCCTGGTTGTTGCTGATGGGATCATTCAGATTTAGTGAAATTACCTCCACTGGGCCATTAGTGCGCTCAAGGGGGACCGTTTCATCAAGGTGAGAAAAGACCCTGATGAACGGTGAGAATGGGCCTCCTCCTCTCCCTCGGGACATTGGTAGGTGGTAAGGGGGTAGAGCTGTTGCCATGGCAACCTCGGTTATATCAGCTGGGCCTGGCAGGTTCTGACAAATGAGTTAAGCCTTGTGGGCAATTGGAATTGAGAGGATTGACCCTTTTTCCTCTTGTTACCTGTTGGGAAAGTTTTGATTTCGACAAGCTCAGAAAAAGAAAGAGGAAGACGGGATGTGGAAAAAAAAAAGAGAGAGCGAGTGAGAGCAAACGTGATCACTAACCTCCTTTCTGCTCTTCCCGCTGTGTAATCAACCTGACATTGCAGGTGGAAAGCTCTGGGAAGTTTCTTTGCCAACAGGCCCTAGGGCGAGCTGCAGGGATTGCTGGCTGACAGAGAAACCCCAGCTCAGGGACTTGTGATGTTCTCTCTCAGTCCATATCAGTCTCACACAGTCCACAGCAGGAACCTAGCTCATCCACCATCCCTCGGATTATTTCCAATAAACATCATTTCTATTCAGCACAGTCGGAGCTTGCAAGAGAATATCACTGCTCTAAAGATTTCCACAATCAGGTCTTGATGCTTACAGGTTTTTTTTCTTTTAGCCAAGTTTCAAAATGTTGTAGCACTTGAGGAACATAAACAAAAAGGATCCCTGCTACAACCACTCAGAACTGGGAAACTGAATGTCATCACGTTTCCGGACAATTTCTCCAACGAATAACTAAAAGACAAAACAAATAAAATAATCTTTAGAACTTTTTCCTTTTGTATCACAAATAATCCAGCTGTTGTCTGACAAGGGTGTAGCAATTTGGCAAGAATGAATTGACTGACTGATGCTGTTACTCTCTCACACAGGTCGTAAAAGTATAAATGTCAACGTGAGACTTTTGCAAGACTTATCAGAGAAGCTTAGCATTGTCATCAAGTACTAAATGTCAAAGTAAGACACCACAACATGGATGTGTCATGTTTAGTATTTTTGTCTATCTGTGCCTATACAAATTATAATGAAACATAGCTGTGAGATTATACATTTCTTCATCCAATCTTTTCCATATTTGAGATTCGCTTATATTTTATGAAATACCAATTAAAGGGTTAGCAATGCCTTCATAGAATTAGTTTATACTAGTTCATAATGACAAATTAATGTCTACATTAATCAAATTGTATCAGATGCTAGCATATATAATTGAATCACATCAAATTAGACAATACCAAATTGTTCTATTCAAAAGTTTCTAATGTGAATTGTGTCTTGACCCATAATTCTAAATGAGGGAGCAATGAACTTCCTACACAACACATAAGGGGTCAACAAGAGTCATCTTTTAACTGAGGCTGAATTGTTGTTATATCATTTTGTGTGTTTAACAGTTCTGCACATACAGATTCTCATTTATGAACTTATGATTCATAACAGAAAAAGTGTATATGAACTTGCAGTGTCCCTGAGTACCTCAGTCACTCTGCTGTGCAACAAAAAAAATAGGTTAGTCTGAATATAAACTTCTAACACAAAAACTGGAGCATCAGCTGGAAGCCAGACTGCTCTTCACACACAACACGGTACGTAATGTAATTTGTTGAGCTTGTCACTAACCATCCATGGGTTAACAGTTCAACTCCACCGGGGCCACATACACAGAAAATGAAAGCACATGTTATTTCAGGGCACTACAGATAAAAGCACCTACCAAATGGCATATGTTCTGTTACAAATACAAACTCAGAGTAAAGAGTGGCAGTGACTATGTGGTGAACTACATATTACACAACATAATTGTTTGGCAAATGGAATCTTTTGCCAAAATGCTAAATGGGCCTTGATATCCTGACATCCAATGATATCAAATCAAATCTGTGGTGCGGAAAGAGGAGGGGGCACATGTTGAATACACACTGCTCTTATTATTATTAATTATAGATGATACAGTGTTAACTCTGTGTCCAAAAATAAGTGTACATTTATAAAAGAAGCCATTAGCTTCCACTCTAATTTCCCTCAATTTTCCCACCGGACTCATTCTTACTTATTGCATCTAATATTGTTGGATGGATTGAATTTGTTGAAACGATTTGCTGACTTAGGTCGACGTTGTAATGTACATGCTGCAGTGGCTGCTGCAGTAATCCAAATTAGATGCAGCTTCCAGTAAATGCCGGATGTCAAGTATATGTTGGCAACAAGACTCTCCCATTAAGTTCTGCTAGTCTTATTAGCATTGCCGGAAAATGTGGCTGCCTGTGTGGAGCACACTTGATTTAGGAGCCAGGAAATGTGAGGCTAAGGGCAGGGTCGTCTGAATTACTGAACTTATTTCCGCACAGGGAGTTGTGTGAACATGATGGCACTAATAAAAAAATATAGGAAATACACCAGACCAATTCCCTCCCTTTCCACCACAGCCTCATTACCCCAGCTGAATGTAACATTGAGTGAATGTCAACGTTTCAGTGCAAACTGAACTGACTCCGGCATTGCTGCAGTCAAACTGCTCCAGACTCCAGACTGACAGATGCGGCTGGGTGGGGAAGTTGTCAACATCCTGTTCTCTCAGTTTTTATTTTTTGCAGCAGCAGCTTTTAGATCTTGAATTGCGGGGTGTCAGATGCCGGGGAGATGTCCATCTATTGCAGTTTGTCAGCTACCTCTTAACCCCATTGGATGTGACATAGCTTGTCGCATTTGCTGAGTTTAACAACACATCCTGGAGTTTTTTTCGCCAAAGGTCACGACTGATGTATGTGCCAGAAGACCCCTGCCAGTGTCTGTGTCTGTGTCGACATATCCTCATTGATGTCTCTGCACCAGAGACAAAGCAGCACCGACCGAACAAATCTGCCCCCCCCTCCCTTATCTCAGGGGAGCGCTGCTGCGGTTGTTGATGTGTATCTCCCTGCACAGGTATCTGATTATAGTGGAGCGGAGAAGGAACCCAGACTGGCCCTCTCTGAACCCAGCTGCTGACAGATTTGGAGAATTTAAAATAGTTTTTGGATGACAGTCTATCAGAATAGATGCTCGGCGAATGGTGTGACAACTGTCATCAACACGAATTGAACTTTACGATTGTTTGTGTCCGTTGTCTTTTCGCCTTATTGCATTTTCATGCAGATTTAAGACTCAACCCCTTAACTTGAGGTAAGCATAATTAATTATGCACGACATTATTATCTATTGAAAGCATTAAGGAGTAATAACAGTTTATTATTGCACTCGGTCTGCCATGACTTGTTTATGAGAGCTAACAGTAAAACCCAGTGGCTGATGTGAAGTTGTCAAGATAAACCTCTGTCAGTAGTTATGGCAGTGTTATAAACATGACTTCAGAAATACAACATTCATTATTCATTATTACACATAAAATAACAAACATCCTCTGGTTTTTGGTCGTAGGTCATCTGGTAAAGACTCAATTTGAAAACATTGTTAAGAGGCAGTTAAAAGGAGGAAGGAAGGATTAGAGCCAAATGAGGACAGAGGGTCAGGCTCAGCACAGGAACTCATAAGACGAATGTAAACGATAAGAAGGGTCTGGGATGATGTACGTTGCACCGATTGAAAAGATGTCTGAGAAAAAATGTGACCTTTGCTTGTATAAATATAATTGACGTAGGTTGAACTGTGAATATAGATGTAAAACACTTTTTTTTTTCAGATAAAATGCTGTTTCATAATCCTGCTCTCGACTGGCCAGCAAGTGCAGTACAGTCGTGCCTGTGTCAGGATCATAAAATGAGCAGATCTCATGAGCCCATCCTCCATATTCCGCTGTTAACTTTGATATATTCCATCCGCCCGGGTCTACAGCCTGGTGCTAATAAGCAGAATGTCTGACACTGAAAATCTCTTTTTCTCTCCACAAAATGTTTCAGGCCGTTCAGCCTTGGCATCTCCTTATGCACATGCTTGATGAGACAAATAAGCTCAGATCAGATGGATCTGTGTGAGAACATGAATTGGTTGCCTAGTTTGATGGTAAAGCCTAATCAGAGGATTTTTAATGAGGATTCCCGTGTAGCTCAAACGCAACTATTTAGTATTTGGTAACTTTTTCCAACGCAGTTGCACATTCTTGAACAAAACGTTAAAAAGTTACAAGCCAAACAATGTGATGATGGACGCATTGTAAGTGTGAAGCGAAGCCACGGGTTCACCAGTAAATTAGTGCTTGGAGGAGTTGCTTTTCTTATAGGCTCAATTATTCAGATGCTTATGTCTCAGGGGCTGAGAAGCCTTATTTAAGTTTTGCATCCAATAAAACTTTTGCATGTTAACAATAAACAAGGACTGCAGACTTTTTAGGCAGAGCTGTGGCAGAAGGAAACTTTTCCCTCATTATTTCTATGTTTCTTTCTTCCGCTAATTTATTTGTTCTCTTGGATTTTAGTCAATAATTTAAGGATCTTGATGAATACAATCATGCATATTTAGGGGATTGATCTTTATGAGTGTTTGCAATTGAGGGTACTTTGATTGAATTAAAGGGTTGACTACCTTCCTTTACTGTTTAGGCACTGGGTTCCACCAGGGGGTAGCCCCACCATCCTTTGGAGATGCACTGCATATAGTGACCCTTCAGCCAGGAGTTCTTGTGCTACCGAGCTTGAGCAACATAAAGTTTCTGTCTTCACTTCCTGTCGGTGATTGTCTTCCCCAGTCCTCATGTGTTTCACCTATGTTTAATTGGCCCTGCCTTCCCTCTGTGTATATAAGCCTCTGTCCTTCCCTTTGTCGTTGTCGCATTGTTCTTGCTGTCCTTGTTCCTCTTGTCTTTCTTGTTGATGTTCCACGGTGCTGCCCTGTCCTGATCTCCTGAGCCTCTTGTAAGCTTCCTTGTGTTTTTATCCTCTTGTTCTTGTCTTTCCAGTTTTTCCACTCTTTTAGTGTTTATGTTTTGTGTTTGTCTAGTTAAGATTCTTTTTATATTAAATACTCTTTTTGTTAAATACCTCTGCTCCTGGGTCCATCTCCTTCCACATACCGTAACAGGAATTCCCAGTGTTTTAACTTTAATCGTGATAGTCAGTGATCCATAGCATTCCAAATAATCATTGGATGCTCTAGAAATGTTGTACATATATTCAAAATTTAAATGTGCAAAGAAAAACAAACAAAATTGTGTTGCATGTGCACTGTGCAGTTTATAATTTCTACCAGAGGACACTAACAATGATCCATAATATTGATTCTGATATCAGAAAAAATGCACCATCAGCCTCATGAGCAGCTGATCTAATCACTTAGTTCAGCTTCAGGAATGTCTCAAGAATATCAAGGGCTGGAAATGTTTACTTCTAAATTCAGACAAAACTGAGGTCATTTTAATTGGAACTAAACATCTCAGAGAATCACTCTGGTCAGATAGTCAGCTTGGATGGTTTTAGTTTGGCCCCAGCTCCACTGTGAGGACCCTTGGATGCCTAATGTCGCTAATCCTCCTCATACCTTAATTTTATATCTACTGTATATGCTATATTGAAATTAATTTAGCATCTGTATGACAACCAAAAACACAAATAATACTTGTTTTATATAATAGGAAATTAATTCAGGCATTAAGGGGTTAATAGTGTGTTTAGAGTTTATTTCCTATGTCTTGTATCCTGCTTCGCTAATTATATTTCTCCTCGTGTCTACAGGATCCAATCCCCGGTTCTCCTGCCTTCCGTCCTCATGGACTCGACTCTATGAGCGTACCATTCGCTCTTCCACCACCTCATCTTGTCCCCGATTCTGATCAGACAATAAACTCCTGTGTTTCTGTCTCTGCGCCGGTGACCAAAGACACTCTGAACGTTACATCTGGGGGGCAGACACCATCTCTGCTTAACTAAGCTTATAGTTCGATCTGGATCAGGTGAGTCCTGAACCATCTCTTGGTTGTGCTGATATAGGCCTAGATTGCAGGGGGAACACCCATCATGCACTGAGCACTGAGCACTTATCTCTTTCCACATTCATTTAGTTTACTACAAGTCACTGACTTTGTGTTTTTTGCTCACCCCAACCGGTCGAGGCAGATGGCCATCCACATTGAGTCTGGTTCTGCTAGATGTTTCTTACAGTTAATTCGGTTGTTTAAAGTCTCGTGCTCTTTAAGATAATGTATAATGTGGAAATAAAATTGAAATTAATATATGTTGACGGGTCCATCTCAGTCAGATTACTAAATAGCTCATCAAGAATGACCAGAGCTAAATTAGAGATTAATATATTCATCATTGTGGTTCCTGCTGCTGCTGCGGATGATGATCATTTAGTTCATTATTTGTTTAATTTTCTATTAATGAATTGTAAAGATGAAAGGCTCTTGACAATCTGAACAATTGACTCGAACACTGACATTTTGTCAAGCTGAAGCACCCACAGTTGGATCCTGAGGTGTTGAGTGGGTTCTCTGATGAGAGGAAATGCTTCCAGAAGAGTTCAGTATCACTGGGGAAACACTCCAGTGACAACAAAGTGGATGAATGTGACTTGCATTTTATCATAATTCTGGCTCACACAAGTGGAGATATGGAAAGTCCCTGTGGAACACCTTTTTTTTCTGACATCTATCTTTGTCCTGGCTACTAAATGCAGACTACAACCATCCACATTGCAAGCCCAAGCTGAGCAATGCAAGACAGCAGGGAGGCCAAGTCTGACTGTGTGAATACTGCTGTGCCAGTCTTTGTCAATGATGTATGTATGTCTGAATGAGGCAGCGGCTTGGGGGGAGATTACTTTCCTTAACAAGCCAATGGTCTTGAAGGGATAGTTGCTGCCCTAGCTATTGGTTTCTTTTCCAGGGCCCCATGACAGCAGTAGCATCTTTAAAATGGCTACTGGCCAAGGTAGCAGAGCCTCTGCCAAATGGCAGCAGTCCGGCTAGTCTGTCTGCACCAGAGATGCTAGACCCAGAATACTGACAGACAGCACTGTGGGAGAGAAATCTCGGTCTAATGTGAATTCCACAACAGACTTGAACGAGTGCTGTTCCATATTTCCGGCTTAAGAGTGTCTTGAACAAATCACCTCCTCCTGTAGGGGAGTTAATCTCTTACCTATTGGCTGCAGTTGGTACAGACATACAGAAATGTTATCCCTTTTTCGGAAACCAGCTCGGATTCTACAAACTACAGCTGCTCACTTGCAAGGTTTTACTTTGAGACAAAGCCGAGGCCATCTCCCATGCAACCTCAACACACCTAACCAACTTCTACTTGACAGATAATCCATTGTGTGGTGAGACAATTGGCCACCTGATGAGAATTCATTAACCTTGATTCTCTTGGAAAGAAATACTCACAAAGAAACACTCTCCTTCTTTTTTACTGTCACTTTTTCATGTCTGAATTTACGTAGCCCTTGAATTTTGTCCAAAAAGAAGAGTCTCCTGTAGAGGGAAGCATTTTTTCTAAAACACAAATGTTTTTGTCAGACGAATCATTGCCAAGTGTCCCAAGGGAGCATCAGCATTTCAAAAGAAGCTGCACAACTCTGAGATATGTAACATCCTGTTTTTTACTTTTCTGGGATAGCAATTGGCTGCTTTCTTGCACAGCATGTCTATACACAACTAAATGGTTTTGAAACATATATTTTGGAGGAAACATCATTGCGGCAGTGTTTACAAGTATTGGGTTTAGGACTCGCTCAAGTCACCCTCCTTTAAACACTATGCCACTGTTTACCTTGCAAAAGCAGCTTCAAAATGAGTTTAATGGAGCTATGACTTTTAAAATATCAAGAATCTTTAACTGAGTTTGGTGTATGTTGCTTCTAGTTCAGGAAGCAAGAAATCCTGAGGAATGTCCACATATTTCTGGAACACAGATCTGGGGTCGGATTTATAACCGTCGAACTTGACGGGAAAATGTGCGTATTTCTAAGCAAACTCTGACCCATGCGTACGAACGTTTTGGAGACGGGAAAGTGGCGATGCAGACATGAGGTGGTGAACTGAGGCCAGATTATTGATCCAATTCATAATTTACATTAAAACCAACATTTTTTAGTTTTGCTCGCGCGACATATCTGCTCCACCCGAGTCTTTTAATTAAAAAATGTATAAAACAACTTACAGCAAATTACGTTAATATTCTATTTAACAGTGGAGTTACAGAGCCGAGTCATTAATAGTTTTTAATAATATCTTTTAACACTGTGCGTGTATAATCATATCGCCGCAGTGAACGTGACCGTGCCACTGAGCGCACCGAGCGCACGGAGCACAGAGAGCACAGGAGATCACTTATAAGAAATGAAGACACTTTCCAAATAATCTCCCAGTGGAGGTGAGGATCCACTGATGTGAGGGAATCGGTCCGATGCTCTAAATAAATAAATACTGCCGTGAGAGTGGTGCGGGGATCTGTGCACGTGAATGGAAGGACGAGGAGGAAGAGAGGGTTCAGCGATTTCTGATCTCACACATTGTATTATCCACAGCAGCAGCAGAGTGTCAGTGTATTTTCTTTATTAGTGACATCACTGCTGTCCCATAAAATCGTTTTTCAACTCACTAAAGAACACCTTGATGTCAGTGTCAGAAAGTTTCACTTCCTCTTCACATCGCTTGATGCCGTGCCTCCATCAGGACTCGCGTTGGAAACCCATTGGTCAGCGGCATCATTTCATGTTCGTGCTGTTGACCATTGACCATTCATGGTTCAAGGTGGGCGTGTGGAGGGCGGATTTGGAGGCAGATCCACGTACTAATGTTTCCAGGTGGACTGTGAACATTGCGTTCAGGTGTGCGTACGCACGGTTTTAGTAAGAATCCTACGCAATCCTTTATAAATCTGACCCCTGATCTCTATGTGCAGACGTCACTTTTGCCCAGTAAATGTTAGATGTCCAATGCAATGCTAAAGGCGGAAAAGAGATTATTTTACTGACATTTATAGTATATTACAGACGACAATATCACTGCACTGTATCAAATCATAATGAAAATTGACAGAATATTTTCTGTTCTCACACTCGTAACAATTTTATTATTTCATTTCAGTAAATTATTTCTACAATACTGTGGTTTTTTTTCTCTCCCTATTTTCCACAACTATATATTTGGAGGTGTTTTTGTATTACACATGGTTGAGCAATACACTATTTCTCGCTCTCAGCTTTTCTCATATTGTTAATTCCTTATTGCTTGGCAGACTCCCCCTAATATAAATTTCCTTTATTTATTTGTTTGTTTTGGCTTGAAATAATTGCTTCCACTTGCCAAACCCCCTCTCCTCTCTCAGACCAGGAACCCATGTGACAGTATATTCTCCCATAGGCTCGCACGTGGCCATGATAAATTAGCTTAATGCCGTGCAAATATTAATCACATTGTCACCACAGCTGAGCAGGGAAGCAGTTTAGTACTGCAGCCACCATGCAGCCTCATTTATCAAACCCTGGAGCTCCACTCCTATGCTAACCCTCCTGCTTGCTGTCTGCAAAACACAAGCTGTTCCCACCCAGCTTTCTATAGCCAGTACTGATGTTCCACGGTGCTGCCCTGTCCTGATCTCCTGAGCCTCTTGTAAGCTTCCTTGTGTTTTTATCCTCTTGTTCTTGTCTTTCCAGTTTTTCCACTCTTTTAGTGTTTATGTTTTGTGTTTGTCTAGTTAAGATTCTTTTTATATTAAATACTCTTTTTGTTAAATACCTCTGCTCCTGGGTCCATCTCCTTCCACATACCGTAACAGGAATTCCCAGTGTTTTAACTTTAATCGTGATAGTCAGTGATCCATAGCATTCCAAATAATCATTGGATGCTCTAGAAATGTTGTACATATATTCAAAATTTAAATGTGCAAAGAAAAACAAACAAAATTGTGTTGCATGTGCACTGTGCAGTTTATAATTTCTACCAGAGGACACTAACAATGATCCATAATATTGATTCTGATATCAGAAAAAATGCACCATCAGCCTCATGAGCAGCTGATCTAATCACTTAGTTCAGCTTCAGGAATGTCTCAAGAATATCAAGGGCTGGAAATGTTTACTTCTAAATTCAGACAAAACTGAGGTCATTTTAATTGGAACTAAACATCTCAGAGAATCACTCTGGTCAGATAGTCAGCTTGGATGGTTTTAGTTTGGCCCCAGCTCCACTGTGAGGACCCTTGGATGCCTAATGTCGCTAATCCTCCTCATACCTTAATTTTATATCTACTGTATATGCTATATTGAAATTAATTTAGCATCTGTATGACAACCAAAAACACAAATAATACTTGTTTTATATAATAGGAAATTAATTCAGGCATTAAGGGGTTAATAGTGTGTTTAGAGTTTATTTCCTATGTCTTGTATCCTGCTTCGCTAATTATATTTCTCCTCGTGTCTACAGGATCCAATCCCCGGTTCTCCTGCCTTCCGTCCTCATGGACTCGACTCTATGAGCGTACCATTCGCTCTTCCACCACCTCATCTTGTCCCCGATTCTGATCAGGCAATAAACTCCTGTGTTTCTGTCTCTGCGCCGGTGACCAAAGACACTCTGAACGTTACATCTGGGGGGCAGACACCATCTCTGCTTAACTAAGCTTATAGTTCCCACCCAGCTTTCTATAGCCAGTACTGGCTTCGATTGTGTCTTGAGTGACACAGTTTGCTTAGGTGTAATACTGCTTCCTCCAAACACTGCAATTCTGAGTTTGGAATTATACTGCACCAAAATAACATCCGAAAGGCGATTTAGTCATTTCTGCATTTGCAGATGCTGGCATTTGATGAAGTACCGACTGATATATTTGCAAACTTTCAGATTAATTGCACTAAAATTAAATCGAGGAAGATTGCTCTGAGAAATAATGCGTTCAACATGCAGTGAATTCGCACTTCAAACACACTTTTTTGCCATAGTTGCTCTCAGAAGACTCAGTTCTCAATAAGAATTCCTTACCTCTCTGTAGTGCCAGTGGGTCATACAATTATTCAGTAGTTCGTTTTGTTATGGACGCCCTCAGCTCAACCCACAGTGTTTCTCAAAGGCATCTTCTGAAATAGACTTGCATAGTCACACTCACAAATGACGAATGCAGCAGTGTGAGTGTGGCCAGGATGATCATCACCTGGTGCCGCTGTTCGAGGATGAACAAATTAAGTGTTTACGCCTGAATGTAGTACATACATTTCAATGTGAGCCGTAGCAAACTACACTGCACCTCCAAGCCTCCACCTCAATAACTGGTTTTATTTTATATATGGAGAGAACATCCAGCGAGAATAATCTCACCTCCTCCTGTGGGAAAGTAGTGGCCCAGCATGGGGCTGTTGATCATTTCAAAATTATTCATTAAATGTAAAGGGCAGTCTTGTCTTGTCTGATATTTTTTCGTGTGGGTGCTTTCACAGATTTCAAGTACTGTGAAGCAAAGTCTGTTGATAACAAATTATTCACTTAGTAATTTAGTTAATTTCATATTCAGTATTAGATTCTTAAAACATTACCAATAATTATTGCAATATAAGAAAAGTCTGATTTATTTTGCTTGGACACATAATTATTGCATGTCTCATTTTTAAGATGTTTAGATTTAGTTATATTCTGAAAAGAGTTTAAACCACAACCTTCCATCAGGAACCGAACAGTTTTTGGACTTTAAAGAAAAAATTATGTTACAATAATTGTTATTATCAACATCACAGAATATGACATCATCTTATCTGTCATTTTTCTCTTATTTTTGGCAATATAGCCCAGCCCTACATGTAGTAATTACACAAAACTAATCCAATTAATGCTCCAATACAAAGACAACATGGGGGTCATATTTTGCCATATTACCAATTATTTGACTGGCCTTTGCAAGAAAACATGGTTCCTGTAACTCTAAAGTCATCTCATATACTCATTTTGTTTATGCTATCTACTGGTATGGTTATATTCAGGAATCAGCAGGCTGTGTTCAGAGGTAAAGGGCGTGTGAACCCATCAACCCCTCTAGACCCTCGGGGTTGACATGAAGCCGGCTGCTAATGATCAGTTAACACCTCCGAAGCAACAGCTCAGTTAGTTTTCTTCTAAGCAGCTTTAAAAACAAATGAACGTGTCTAAAGGTCTAAATGGTGCTCTGTTAAATACACTGTCTTCACAACTCACTCTAAAATGGCCTCTACCACATCATTATAGTTGTCATGAATTCAGACTTAATTACAGGTTGGTGTAATAGATTAGTTTTGAGCAATGTGTATCTAATAAACTGGAAACTAGGTCTACAATCCAGTGATTATCAATGAAATACAACCACCTTATGTGAACTCTGTACATTTAGAACAGTAAAGAATCAAATCGATGTTTCTCATGTTCTCTTTGTCGCTGTCTATAGCTTCTTGTAATTATTTTGGGTTGATCCTGGACACAATGTTTTGGGTGTGTTGAACATGGCTTTGGCTCTTCACAAAGCTGGGAAACGAATTTGGCTTCACCTCCCACAATGTGCCGTGGATTAAACTGCCTGGTTTCCATTTTGGTCTTCGACCACCTTTGACCTTGATGTAATCACCGGGAAAGCTGCTGGTGGACGTTGCTGTTGTTGTTGGACAAACAAAGCAGCAGGAGATTTAAAGGTTTCAATATGGGGCTGAATAAATACAGGGCATGCACTTGGTCGTAGTTCTTACCAGATGCAATGATGTTCAGCACTGAGCTACAGCAAATTGACCTTGTACTAAGGCACAGTCATTGACAATCTTCACAATACATTGGAGGCCAAGACTCAAACCTATAGCTTCTCTTCCCCTGGGCTGCACTGGGCTTCTGCTAATTTTACCTCATTGTAGGAAACCACTGTTCTAGAACCGGGCCGTATTCAGAGGCACCGTGGGGAGTGCTTTACCCATTAGTGGGCAGCACAGTGACCTTCAGACAGTCTATCCATTACCCTTTTGTTTCTTGGTCTCTGTCCTTGGGAGTGGAAGTATATGCCAACATGAATTAAGCTGGCCAGCTCAAGTTCACGCTCCGTATAGACAACGAATCTGGACTAATAAGACCTCACTGCATGAGTCAACAAATAAACTGCAGAAGGATAACGGAGCCATGTGTGAGAATGGTAATGAAAGATGTGCCCCCAACCAAAGCGTGGAAAACATGCACATCACTTTCAGCAGCTTGTATTTGCAGTGAATATTACATTTTACCATGTATCATGCATGTTGGAATTACTGTGACACCAGGTATGTGTTACATACATCTTGCTCAACGAATAAAAGACACAGAAGGGGAAAAAGACATGTGTACATGTTTAGTTTTAGGGCTTTCAAATGGTTAAAACATCATAAGAATGTTTTTTTT
Organism: Pleuronectes platessa; assembly: GCF_947347685.1. Taxonomy (NCBI): domain Eukaryota; kingdom Metazoa; phylum Chordata; class Actinopteri; order Pleuronectiformes; family Pleuronectidae; genus Pleuronectes; species Pleuronectes platessa. The sequence goes on from NC_070632.1 coordinate 22,362,412, forward strand.
ATAACCAACTTTATACTTTCTGCTAAATAAATAAATATAAGGGCCAAAGAAGATACCATCTTAAAAAGATTCCAGACTAGTAAAAAGAAAACAAAAAAATCTGAAAGATGAGGTGCTCGACTGGTGTTTTATTTAGGACTTTCATATCCTTTTCAGAACCTAGTTCTAAACAACTGTGGCTCTCTTTTCTCTCATTTTTATTTTATTCATCTATTATTAATATTTCTTCCTCTATTTAACTTTTGATAAGGTTTGCTGTTTTCCCCCTCATGCATTAAAGGAGCGAAACCCCTTCATACAAGAAAATGTACTTTATAAGAAGAAATAAATTTGTAAAAATTAACTTTCAACAATGGCAGGTTATAGAAAAGTTTTTATAGAAGTGACCCTTTTAGCTGACCTGAGACTCTACAGCAGATGTTACACTAATTTAGCTCACGTTAGGTAAGTCACTGTCACTTATTGGTTGCACTTTTAGGGAAAACACAAATAAATTATGCAGACCGAATACAATTATGAAATGTGTATGTTAATAATAATTTAGCTCAGTTAATTTTATCAAGCATTAAAATTTATTTACAATGAAGTTTTCTCTTAATAGCCTTAGGGCACATCGGATCTGTCTCTCTCCATGTTTGCAAAGTGATACAGTCAAAAAGGCAAAAAAAGAAAATGAAAACAACTCAGATGTATATCTAAATATAAAAAGCTATATCAACAATAACACAATGCATACTGTGGTGCTTATCAATTTAATCCTGAATTGCTGTAAAAACTTATTGCAAACTTCAGTCAATGTAAAATGAATGAATAAATACGTAATTAAAGTTTTGATGAATATAAAAAATATTGAATAGATGTTACTTTGACATTGGTGACATTAAAATAATATATATATATATATATATATATATATATATATGATGAGCGGTGGAGGTAAAATAAACAACCTTGTCAATCCAACAAAAGCTAAAAATATGTATTGATTTCACCTACAATTTAATTTTGCGATTATTCAGTCGTGAACTCTGTAAATTAATAGATTGATTTGTTTACAGGTTATTCAGAAGGTACAGAAAGGACTGTAAACTGCCAGAGGTTCAGGAATGTGTCAGTTTAATTATTTCATTAAACCATCCATCATATGTTAGACTGCTACAAACCCAATGTAGTGTAATGTAGGAAATGTTTATCCTCGTAAATGATGAGCACAATCATCTGTTTATACAACATAGAGGCCATTATTGTAAAACAAATGTGAACTAAAGGTGATATTTTCCCCAAACTATGCAGTCTTGAAAAACCATACTTCATGATAATTCTGTCTTCAAGGTGCTGGGCTGATGAAGGTCTTTTACAAAATAAATATCAATGAAAAAAAAAAAAAAAGAAGCCAACCGATGTGATAAATCCAGGAATTAAATCAAATTAGCCTGAAGATAAACAACTTAATCGGCAGTTCACACATTAGCTCTGTCATTATGTTCACACACAAGTGAATTTTCTAAGTGAACTTATGCTGATTAATCACTCGTCTCGATGCAGCATGGTGAATCTCGATGGATTTCATCTCACAACAGGTAGGAACGTACACGGAGACGTACACAATAAACAAGCGTGACAGGTGGCAGCTTCCTGGTCGGCCCCGTCCTTCGCATGTCTGAGTGTTGAGATTCATTAATTGGTTTGGAGCCGGCGAGATAAATGGCTTAGATTAAGCTCCCTCTCACCACCTCACCTCTCCCTCGTGTTTCCACCCTCGCTCTCCCCCACCTCCATTACTGCAGTTTCCTCAAGCAAATTGAGTCAGGCCCTCTTAATTAGATTGTTTCTCACTGCATTTCTAATATGTGACTAATTAGAGGAAGACAAAAAGGAAGGGGAGATTGCCTGGCCTTGCACCAGGCGTGAATCTGAGGGTTTATTCAGGAGACAGTCACTGGGTCAGTCATCAGTAACTGAATTCACATTTACAAGGAGGAAGAGCTCATCTACACACGGACATGATCATATTTTTAAATCATCTTTTATAAGAAAACAAAATCCCACAGTACGTTTAACATTTAGCATAGAAGACTAGTGGAAAGAAATATTATTCTACCTTTTCAAAAAAGTACAATTTAGAGGAAATGTTTTGTTCTGATGGGTGTTTCAATTGGTCACTTTGCGCTTCTTGAGGGACAGTGGTCAGTCCAGGGGCACTTAAATCATCCATCCATCCATATACATTCATTCATCCATCCATCCATCCATCCCTCTAAACCACTCATCCTTTGAGGGTTGAGCCTGGAGTCAAACCCAGCTGACATAGGGTCAGAGGCGGAATAAAACCCTGCAAGGTTCGCCAGCGTGTCATAGGGCTAAGCGTAGAGGGTCAAACCGCTCACCCTCACATTCAAAAATTGAAAAAGCATGCTCTGCAACATGTTAAAATAAAAACAAATGATATGATTATTATAATTATATTTAAAATATTTCCAGGGAATCAAATGCCGTCTTTTCCACAATGAATAAAATATGTCTGGATGAATAAATATTCAGGATTGCCAGTGACCCAGAGTCACTGTAGAGACTCTTCACTCACAACATTCCGGCTGAATCAGTGGAAATGTTGTGCATCACTCCCACGTTAATACATAAAGTCAAAGAGACCCCTAACCAACCAATTAGTATCCATGTCTATGCTCATCAAGGCCAATTAATTATGGAGGCTGGAACAAAAACAACGCTACACAGCGGGCCCTCTGGAATACTACGTAACGCGGCCCGGTGCACTTAGCGCCCGCGTGAGAGCAAGCAGTGATGGGGTGAAGACGGGGTCGGTCAAGGTGAAGGCTCGTTAAGCTCAGGCGTTTCGGTTGGAAGGCTGATACAGAGGCTCGCCCGAGATAATCAGCGCCATCAGAACTCTGTCCCCGCAGAGGCTATAGGGGCTGCAGATACGGGGGGGGAAATCAATACAGCCTCACCATGTGCAGCCTGGACCACACGTGTTAATGGTTTTAATCACTGCTGTACCTTTGGTATAAACTGCTGTAAACCCAGTCATCCTTAACCATATGGCGCCCTGTGGACGCAAAACGTAAAGTTGAGTCTAACCATGGGTACATTTTCCACACTAGAAGCCTGTTATCGACCAGAGTTGATAATTAGATTGCTTTCAATGATTTGAGTCATGGATGATTGGGCTGCACATAGCACTGTAAAACCTAGCATATCGTAAAATGACCTGCTGTAGAGGATAGGACAAGCCTGAAAGGTTTGTATTATTCAATGTGCAACCAAATATTTTATTTTCCTGTTAAAATAAGTGGAGGATGAGGTTTGTAACGTCCAAATGGGAAGACCAAGCACCAACATTAATGAGATGTTTTTATAATGTGCTACGTAAAATAAATTTCTCACATTACGGTCTGCAAGGTTAAACAATTCCTAAATATCTTGGTGAGATGAATGACTTTCACTAGCAAAACAAAAGGTAACTAATGTCCTTGTTGGTCTTGTAAAAGCAGGGGAGGCTCTAGCTGGATTTATTCCTGTAACGAAATCGTAGAGATATCACAGTCTAGGTTAAATATTGAAAAAGAAGCATGAGACAAGACAAGTTTACTGTTTAATCATTTAAAAGCAACAACAATCTCTCCCTAACTTTGACCAAACTTGTTTTGTTGCCTTATACAATACCACACAGGAGTCCTGTGTGTCTGTGGTCAAATTCCTGCACTTTAGTTTTGTATTTGTGTGAAGTACAAAACTTGTTCCAGTGTATTCAATATGTTAAATATAAATTCTTAGAGGTTGCCGGCTTACAGTCAATGTTTTAGTCGTGAGCTACTTTGAGTACCTTTCATAGCCTTAACTTGTATACGTTTTGGTTGTACTTTTTAAGTAACTGTGCTTCTACTTGTGGAAAGTCTGTTGCCACGTTTGCCGTTGAACCATAATAATGACCACATTGTCAGTAAAGTAAATTTTTACGACATGACTCTTAACATTGCTCATCATGCTTAACTGCCCTTATCCAGTAACACTGACCCAGTCAGCAACTGCATCCACTCAATCTCATATGTTTATTAAAGTATTATCTGCTGTTACATTCCCTCAGCACGGCCCAGCTTACTGAACATAATAACAACTGCAAAGCTCCTACTAGTGCACATTTTAATGTTATCTTTGCGATTCCTTTTTGCTGATAGCATACTGCAGCATATGGCCAGCGGTTTTGATGAACTGACGTTCATGTTTGTTTTGTTCCCCCTCTCTGCTCTTTATCTCTCCATAATCTATCTTTCATTTTGCTGCTTTACCAAAATAAATGTGGGGGAAGGCGTTTTGTGTGGCAGCAGCAGAGGACAGATGTTGCCCAGTGTGAGACCGACAGTTTGCAGTATCCAGAGGCATCACAATTGAGTTGGTGCTGACTCAAGTGACTGAGAACTGTTTATCTGTGTTAGAGGCAAATGCCTAGACATCATTTACGTTTTTTGGATTGACAGAAAAACACATTTTTAAGAGGAAATGTTTTAAAAAGGGACCAAAAAGAAAGATTCTCACATAGCCCTGTGAAAAAGATGCCTGCTATCGTCTTTTAGTGTTTCTCTGCATGAATTGGACACAATCCGCCACATTTGCTGAAGAGATTCCAGTTCAAAGATCAGAAATAGCTACAATGTTAACAATGAGATCTTTTAGTAACACACGCTGGTTACAAAGTTGCGAACATTCATAACCTTCCTGAACCCAATATTTGCTCTGCACTTACAGCTACTCATAATGGAAGTGAACTGAAAATGAATCAGTTAGCTGCCTTGTGCTCCAAAAGAAAGGTCATCAGCTCTTCCCACCAACTCGTGAAATTATTAATTTTGTCCTTCGGCAGCTCAACATACATTGTCTGAAGTGCAGTTCTCCTTGAGAAAGAAACGTTAGTTACTCCTGCAGTAATGGAGGTGTATGACTGTAATTATTGGTACTAAATTTAGACAATTTCCCCCAAGTCATTGTTGTTCTTTCTTCGACTACGTTTCTTTCTAATGTCCCGATACTATGGTACTGATTTATTTTGTGAAAAAAACTTAATAAGGTGCTCCACATTCCCAATACAGGTGAGAGGCTGACCGTTTATACTTCCCTTCTAACATGATGCATATCCCAACGTTACGAATTTTTCTCCTCATAGAATTACTTTTTTTTTTTTTACAATATTATGATTTATTTATTTTTTCCTTAATAATCCATTGTAATAAATAAATATGTGAATGTAATTTCTAAGAGACAGGGTTGCCTACCTGCAGTCAACGTGTCGACTATTTTACAATAACAAATAAACTTCTGGAGTCATGACTCAAAACATTGATAATCATACTTCACTAGTCTTGTCGAGTAACAGTGCAGGTCACCAACCACATCCAATCAAGGTCTGGTGTTTACTAAAGTATCAAGTGTTGTTTCCTTCACGCACCATTGTTTCGCTCACTAAACATGATTTAAATTCATAACTAAAATGAACTGAAAACGAATCAGTTAGCTGCCTTGTGAGCCAAAAAAAGGATCATTGGCTCTTCCCACCAACTCATGCAATTATAATTTGTATTCCTTCAGCAGCTGAACGTCCACCTAATGTCTGCAGAAATAAAACTGCAGAGCAAAATTCATAGCATATCGATGCATGGCACATCAATTTTACATTGTTATGCAGATGTACCAACAAAAAGGATGGCATAGAAAATAACCATTACTTATTTCTGCAGTAATGGAGGTGTATTACTGTAATTATTGGGATGTAATTGATGTGATGAGTAGAAATCATAACTGAATGCACTATTAGCCAGTCAAAAGCTGATACAAACCATGCTGAGTGCAGTTCTAATCACAGAGTTCTAAACACATACAGTCATAATGTATAATTAGGCTGTGTGTGTAATTCTGAAGTGGCTGATAAACAACCTCAGAGACAAACATGATGACAGCAGAATATAATATGTATAGACCTGGTAGGTGGTACCATTACACAGTAGGTTGAAAGGTTATGCCAGGGCCTCACTAGGAGTGTGTGTGCAGTGGGTGAAGGCTGCGTCGCTGATCTGCAGTCTTGCAGGTGTCTGTTGTTGATCTGAAGCATACTGCTGCAGAACTGTTACCACTGTATTTCCTTATATAAAATTAGGCCTATGTACTTAACTCAATAGAAGGACTGCATGGTATAAAGCTGTGCATTTTCCAGTCCTGCGATACTAACAATAAAAAACATCTTAAAACAAATGGATGTTTAGGTCGACGGAAACACTAGAGTGCTTTTATTTTGAAAATTGTACAGGAAGTGTTAGAAGATATTTTTGTGTTATGATGCCTATTGACAATTACTCCAACTCATTGTCTCTCATTTCCAACTGTGTAGCCTAAATCCAAACTGGATGCACTTGACTTAAGTTACCATCTAATGTACAAATGCACATTAAATATTTATCGAAAATGCACCTCCGCTTCCATTGTCATTAGCTCTCTGGGACATGTATAATGCATCACATGTCCACAGCTGGAGCACAGGGTCGGCAGTACACAGTGAACAGGGAAGAAAACTGTGTTATTCTCACATGGTATTTACAGACACACTCTCTCCTTGGCCCGGGCTTTGAACTCTTTTTTTTATGTGTCTCACAAAACTAGGACACTCCCTCTGGATGCAAACTTCAAACTGGGAAATATTGCCAGAGCCAGTAATAGGGACTCATCACTCGGTCAGTCCAGGTTCTCAGGAAGTGACTGGCTTTTTTCACTATAAATATAATTAGGTTTAGGGGCAACACACATTAGAATATCAGTTTCTCGTCTTCATTATGAAAAAGCCCTTTTTGCAATATTTCCCAAAACATATATAGCATTGTTGTCTCACAGCAGGAAGGGTGGGGTCTCTCCGGGGTCTTTCTGTGTGATTTGATTTGATTTGTATGTTGTGCGAGCTGGGGAAAACATCGGGCTTGGGTCACGTTAGGACACAAAGAACAGAATGTATACTGAGCGTGGGTCTGGCTTGGATAATTTTCTCTCAGGCTCGGTCAGGTTTAGACAAGCGTTTGCAGCCTGAGCCACACTATCACTCCATATACATTCCATTACATTCAAAATGTACTTAAATATAATTTGAGGTGTTTGATAATAAATAACTAAATCAGTTTACGACCAATGGCAAGCGCTAAACAGTCTATTATGTTTAAGAGCTTCAGTTTCAGTACATTTCTTGCCATTTAGAATAAATGCTTCTCATTTTATGAAAAGCTGACACAGTAGGTGTTACATTAGTTACTTTTCAACAAATAAAAAAAAAACTCCCAATATTCTGACATTCAGACCTCGTTTAAAGCTTTGTGTTTATTTCATATTGCTAAAAGTATTTGTGTTGTTTGTTTGTCTTATTCATATATACGATATGTATTTTAGTTTTGCTCCTCAATCACTGGTTTGCCTGCTATTTGCTTCACTTGGAATCATTTGCTTCTGATTAATGGCATCCAGACTCTTATTGCTTCCCACACTCGGACCAGGCTGAATACACTTTCATCCAATTAGACTGCAAAAATATAGTTTGACACTTACTTGGCTTAAGATGACAGACTCCCAGGTACTCATGCTTGATTTACTGCAGACAATAATAAACTGCACTGTGGCTCCCAGGGACTCTGTGCATAGGTTATGAATCCAGACGTGGAATATGTGCATTAACATGACAGCATTTGCGCTCCAGTGAAGCAAGATTCTAGATGTAAAAAAAACACTGAGCCTCCGAGTTTCTCTTGAGACATAGTTTAATGGGCTACGGTCTGAATTCTGGGTCACTACTTTTCTCCTTTGTCTCCAGCCTTTGCCAACATTGATCCAAAACACAGACCAGAGGCACCGATTGAGGAGCAGCAGGTAAGAGTAATGACTCTCCATTGAAACTACTCCCCGTGTTCCAGTTCAAACCACATTCAATAGATTTCAAAGTAAACACACGGATTGGGGTTCACTTTGTGTACATTTATGTCCAAAGAGTAATCCAGAGACAGGCTGCTCAGGTATATTGTGACCCACTTTAACAAAAGCACAGGGTCATAAATTTAGAGAGTTTGACCTGACATGCCCCAGCACAAATATCTGGCATCGCCTGCTCACTGAAGTATAAGGAGAGTACCTATGTTTTCTCGCAGTGTGATAAATATAATGAAGATAAATTATGAGTGAGTGGCTCAAAATGTGTTGTGATGACAACAGGTTGAATGGTTTTGGTTTTGTATTTATATAGCGCTTGTCTAGTCTTGATGACCACTCAAAGCACTTTACAGTACAGTTTAACATTCACCCATTCACACACACATTCATACAGTGCATCTAATCGCAGCACTTTGTTATTCTATGGGGGGCTATTCAGGGCTCATCATCTTGCCCAAGGACACTTCGGCATGCAGATGGGTCAGACTGGAGATCGAACCGCCGACCTTCCGGTTGTAGGACGACTACTCTACGGGTGTTAAGACACTATGGAGAATTAAGAACTAAATCTACACCTCTAAAGTATCTGTCGCACTGTGGCTCACGTCTCTAAAGGACTGTTCATCTTATTGCTGTTCATCTTATTGCCTTCACCATTGGCATGTGTATTGTTAAGGAACCAATCCTACGTTACCTTATGTACTTGAATTAATTTTCATGGGAAGAAAACTAAAGAATACACAGAAGGGACACAGACACCGTACGAACCTGAATTAGCCTCAGGATAATTAGACCCAATTCAATACGCAGTCAACCCCAGCAGACCCAAACAGAGGGAGAAGGCCGCCATTAGCCATAGTACGATGAGCCAGCAATTAACAGAGCTGCCTGAAAAAGTATAGTGGCATACGTGAGCTCACCCTCTGTCTCACATCACACAGCATTATCAGACATGACAGTGAGTCCACTCTAATCCATTAGACTTACTAACAGAACGGAGACCTGCAGCAATAGAACAAGACCTAACTAGATTACTCGAATAATAACACACAGCCTGACTCAGAATCAAGTAGACTCAATTTATTATTGACTGAAAAAAATAAACAATTATTTAGTGCCTCGTGAATTAAATAATTTGATCTTTGCTATTTCTGTAAAGTATCTAATCTTTACCCTGTGCAGAGCCGCAACTCCCACTTGCTTAGACCCCATCTTCCCAATTTCTACCTGTAGTGAATTAACACTGAAATACAATTAACACTGAAGATAATCCTCTTATTGTTCACAGGTAACCAACAATCAATTCTTTGTCAGATGATATCCACAGTGAGGTGATTCATTCTCAACGGTCTGAATGCATGGACGATGTTAATAATATTGGGATTTGTCAACCGTTAACTTACATGAAAATACAATCAGGATTATTTCTCAATCATACATCAATGTTGTATCTGCTGTTAAACATTGCCAGTGGGATTAGGTGCATCATAGATGTATCCAGAGCCTGCTTAGCATTGTATATATTTGGGGTAGAGTGGAATGGGGCCAGTCTTTATACAAATGTAGTTCTCTTCCAAATTAGAAACATGCACGGACAAGAGAGACCAGCATACACCCTGACATAAATGTATGTTGCAGAAACGTATCAATTTCTATAAAGGACTGATTGCAATTCAGTCCAAGGGATTTGTGCAACTGGATTATATTTGAGAGCCTGGGTGGATATTTTTAGCTGTGAGCTACAGGAGGGGTTGTGCCCCGATGTCTTGAACCCAGGACCTTTTCCAGTTTTGAGATGTTGACAGCATGTGGGCCGCGGCTTATGACTGTGGCTGCAGAGGATCCAGCGACCCTGGGTGCTCCTCAGCTGTCAGGTCTGCAGTCCCGCCTCCACACTGTCTGCAAAGTTTTCTTGCACTCTGGAGCTCAGTGGAAGTCACCAGCCCCCAAGCATGGAAAACAGGTCACTTATCGTGCTCTTTGCCACTTCTTGACTCAACAATTCTATCTGGCTCTTTGCATATGGGTCAAATGTATATAACACTTCCGTCACACATTGCTCACACAGACAGTGTACCTGCACTTCCAGGCATTCTGGGAGGGCTTTGGAAATACAATTCTACATAGTGTATGCCCCCTGTGTCAACTCTATATTAATCTTACCTGCAGACAAATTTGAATAAGATATAATAAAGCAAATAAGGAATCAATTAATGTGAAACCATCACATTTCTGATTGAGATAAGTCCAACCAGTGCAACCATCCCTTAGAAATGCTGCTGGAAGTTATTTTTATGGTCAGAAGAACACTGGGCATAGAGGAGACTATTTTGGATTCTCTCTGGCACCAGCATATATACGCTGGTCTCCTACTAAGTGCGAATGTCCGCAGGCAGTCCCTCCATCTGGCAGCACACTTCCAGCCAGACTGTCCCAGTCCCTGCCCCATCCCTTTCTCTCCATGCTGCAGCCCAAAGACATGCACAGGGCAACAACTAGCCTCTTATCCAGCAGTCCCTGCCCCAGTCTCAGCGACGTCCTCCGTCCTTTGGGTCCTCCGGGCTTTTTGATAGTCTCAGAGGCAACATATGTGAGTCTGATTAGCATATGGCCGTGGGTTACTGCATTCCAGAGCCCACAGCAGGCCACGGTCGGGGAAGCTGCAGGGAGGAGTGTAATTGATTCACAGCACTCCCTCCCTTAAGCAGGGCGAGGGCAGAGGACCTTAAAACACTGTGGATATCTTTAATGTATCTAAATCAGACTTTTTGCTGCTTGCAGTGTTGCAAAAAATGGCTTCAAAACACTGTTTGCTTCAAAAGTGTTTTTTCATATAATTTATTAGTTCTGCCTTCTTTGCTCATGCAATTTTTGTTAAAGCTTTTTAACTAGGACACTTATAGTTAAAATGATTAACAACTAGAATTACACTCAGTAGAGTGCATGCCTCTGCCAAGGCCCAAACATTCCCTTTTGTGAGATCAAATTTCAATCCACTAGATCTGCAATCTTATTTGGATCTGCACCAAATCCCTCACACTTGAGAATCAGTCCACTTGACATGACTGGTTTTATTTCATCAAGCCCTTGAATTATTCTCTGAGGAGTCAGTGAAAGGCCTTACTCGCAATGTGAAATGTTAAGTGAAGAAACCCTGCATCTGCACCAGGATTTAAACTTGTACTTTTTTATTTTTCACTATACAAAATTCAATTTCATACAATTTTTGCGCAGTTTCATAAAATGTTCACAAAATACCATCTCACAAGATGTCTCATGTCTCACGACACATTACCAATTTACAATCTGGCATGTCAGAATATAGATTCAAAGATGAGTGGCAAGATACTTTAAAGACTCAGAATACACAGATGAATGGATATGAATTATATATAAAGAACAAAAAAAGGGGGATTCGTTGTATCTGTACATTTCAAAAAGACGGAAGCATCCATTTTTTCCCCTACATGTTCCAGAACTGATGCCAAATAGTTTACAAGTTGAGGGTGCAGCCTCTCGTATCATATTGAATTTCCTCAAGGGTCAGATCATGCACAAGATCTATAATCCATGGAACATGTCTACAGGGCAGTATCATCATTCACTGACTTCAGCTCTGAGTTCTGTCCGATAAAGACACATTGAAAATCATTTGAAAACCTCATGATATGACATAATGGGGGGGTGGGGGGGGTCCTCGGGTAGAGACTACCGAACATTGAATTAATGGGAGATGTGAGTGGGTGAGGGGCTGGTTGGTAGTGGATGGTTTCTGAAGTATGGATGTACTTGTTACACATAGATGGACATATGAGTCATGGATTTAGGTCTCTTATATTTTGTGTCGTGTATGTAAATGTGAAAGGCGCTATATAAATACAGACCATTTTTAAATGTATATACAGTCTATGTAGATATTTATTTTTGTTTTAGCTTAGCTTTATATAATTATGTCATGGTACTATCATATATATTTTGTTGGTTAGAGATTAGAGTTAGACACCATAGTGGAAAGCATGACATCAAATAATATATTTACAAATTATAAATAAATGATAAAATAATAACTATACTGGTACGTGTGACAACAAATTGGCTTCATGATAAAACATGTTTGAGTGGATAATTCTGCACAGCCAGAGTGCTGGGCGATGCTTGTACGGTTTTCTTTAGTTTGCTTGGTTTTAAGGACTTTTATGATGATGTAGATCTGTTGTATATTTCAGCTCATTTGACGTTTGAGGGGAACAGAGGTCGACAACATTGTCCATTTTACAGTTTAGGAAAAACGACATTATCCTTGACCAAAACTGGAGTAGCTCTGAAAAGTACTCACGAGAGGAGCAGTAATCCTATTTTAAATTTTTCTTGACAGATAAAAAAACAGAAGAAAAATCAGCAGTAGGCATCAGACCTAATACTTAACTGGGAAAGGCCACAGATTGCATCTCCAGACAGGTTTTGCCAGCACTTATCTTTGTCAAATGCCATCTTAGATTCTCGTTAGTGGCCTTCTCATGATTTTTAACTTTTTTACTCTTTGGAGAAAAAAATAGCAGATTGTTTTGTCAGATGATGTCCCTATACTTACCGAGTGCGAGTGAAAGGTCACAGCGAGAGCAGCAGTGCTTCTTTCGCGACTTATTCCGTCATGAGCCGCTCTCTAGCATCTATCTATTAATGCAGTAACAAGGGGACTTATATTTATGTTAACTTGAATATAATAGCACTGGGCAGATCGTGTAGATGAATACAATATTAACTTGCATTCAAAATAATCTACTCTGTCAATGTGCCTTGACACAATCACAATGCATGTCGTGATGAGTGTCACACTATGACACGCTTATCCCTTGACAATGAGCGACAGCAGTACAGTACTGTGTACAGTGTTTTCGGCGCCCTTGTCAGGTACTACACATATAACAGCAATCCTGATCATTTGCACAGACAAAAAGAGTCCCTGGATTGATTGTGTGGATAATATTATGCGCTCATTGTCAGACAGAATTGCACAAATGTCTCGCTCCTCGTTGAATGCGTTGCATGAGGTCCTTTATTGCAAAGCTGACATCGTCAAGGCAATATGCCTTTATCTCTCGGGAAGCTTACAGGGCAGGGGCACGACTGTCTCTCTGAATTAATGGCCCTCTATTCGAGTTATAACTAGAACAGCAGCATAATTAAGATCCACTCTATATTCCACAACAGCCCCCTTGCTTTACCAGGTGATCAATGCCTGGTCACCCAGTGCCCTGGGTATCTTTACACTGCATGGGTGGGTTTCATTTCAGACGGAATGTTATGGAATTGTATCTACATGCAAGAAAATTTAATTAGCAAAATATGAAGGTCAGGAATAGGTTAGATTAGAATATAATGGCAGGTTTAAAACCAATTTTCACAGTAAAAGTCTGTACAACTCAGCAGTTACCATGTGTTTGGCTGTTCCTGCATGTTGAACATCGATCTATGGCTTTAGAGGTTTTAGTTTAGCCTTGTCCATGTATCTGCTCTTTCCCTGTCCCTGTAACCCACATTTCTGATTTAATTATTCATCAAAACCTGAGTCAATAAGTCAGGGTTGTTGTCAGTCATCTCCTAATAAAGCCCAGCAATTGGCATTCATCAGAGCAAAGCAAAGACAGGCCTCATTATCCCCATATTGTCAAGGACATAGTAGCAATGTTAGCCATAAGTTTGTAGAAATGCAACGGCAGGATTTGGTCTGAGTATAGATTTACAGTTGGGTTTTACCTGGATGTACCACTATATGGGCATCATGACAATGTATGATCTCCCTTGGTGTTTCATTCAAATACCAATGAGCTCTTTTGTGGCAAGAGGTGAACTAATAATGGCCCTAACCAAGGCTTCAAACCCCTGAGCCTCAAAGGGCCGGTGATGGAGCAGGTCAAGGCCTATAATTACCTGGGAATAGATATAGGCTGCCTTCTGTCTTTGTTCCGAAATGCTGACAAAGTACAAGAAGACCCAGTACAGCCTGGGACAGATTCTTTACGGTCCAGAACTTAAAAGAGTCACCAAATTGAAATGGCCTTTAGAAGATATATTTCGTAGCCATCTAAAAGTCTCCTAAATATAGGATTTGTAAGTTGTTCATGAAATGCTTTTCATCTTGTTTATTTAAACCCTCTGCTCATCCCAACAGCCATCATTAAATACAGACATTTGAAAGAAGAAACTAATAACAGGGTCTGTGGTGCTAACAGGAGTGTAATAAACATCAACAATGATTTGCATTGGCGTACCTGTCAGTCATTCACCGACATGCCTGCCTGTGCCACTGAGCATGACCACAGTCTCCAGCCAGGGAGCGAGTGGGTCCCAGAAAACTTGGCTTCTAGCCGATGTCAGGCAGTGCACGTTGACGAGAGGGCAGATTGGAGGGGGTGGGATGCATCTGTTGCATGTTTGCAAGTGTAACCATTTTATTTAATTAGGTTTTGCTTTTCCAAGATTATCGATACTAACTCGAATGAGTTAGTATCATATCCTGTGTCCATCAAAAACACAGTACCTCACCCCCATTTTTTTCCTGCACTCCCACACAGGGAGTCACATATGTTAGATTTGAATCATCTCTTCAGGCTGTGGCTAGAATCCCAAACCACAAGGGAAAGACGTCCACATGATACCTAAACCTACTGTGTGACTTGCTCGAACAGAGTATTTTTTTACCCTGCTTCTTGTTCAGCGAGGTCAGAAAACCTTATTGGGTCAGACTGCGTGTGTCAACGGTCTTAAGGTCAGAGACACCGCATATTACGTTAAACGCCATGTTTGGAGAAACTGGCAATTGAGGTCTCCAACATTGTTATTGTTGTGTGTTGCCTCTGACAACATTCACAGAAATATGTCACGTTTGGTCACCATGTTCTTGGTCATGTTCTAGAGCCAGAAATCCTATTGAAGCAGACAGGCTTTTCATATTCAATTTACTGTGACACATCAAATTATACTCGTGTCTTTTGAGCATAATTCTATGAATGTGGATGTTGCTGGCATAAAACAACTATTTACCAATCACATACAAATCTCTCAGGTTGTATTTATTTATAAGCGTTTAGTGAAAACCACCTCTTTGTGTCAGTACCAGTGGTCCACCCTGCTCTGTTTACTTCACATGTCAGTAATTCTCCAGGTGGATGCCTTTGCTCCCATGGCTCTTGCAGACGTTCCGCCCCTCCTGGCGGAGCGCGATGTCATTAGAGCCAGATGGCAGTGTTGCAGAACAGGTAACTGCCTCTCTCCCCGGATAACAGCCCGTCTCCTCCTCCCGCATCTCTATCGCTCTCTCCCTGACCGTCCACTCATCCCTCTCTTTCCTATCTACCTCTCTTACGCTTCGCCTCCCCCTCCCACTTCTGTCTTTCTCTCTCTTCTGTGTCTCTTGCGTCCCCTCTCCCTCTCACCACCTTTATGTATCACTGCTGGATCATGCCCTGAGCTAACTAAGTTGCCCCTCTGGACCAAAGGTTATCTCCCTCACCACTGATGACGTAGATTGTCAAGCCTAGTTTGTGGCAGGTTGTGGTTCTGCTGACACCAATGAAATGGACCCAACAGCACTCGAGAAATAAATGATTTCCTTTTTCTCCTCATGGCTGAAAAAAATGCCTCCCCAGTGGGAACACTGTCGATGATATTGTCGAACTGGCATAGTTTGTTATGAGCAGATTATTGATACAGACCAACATTTTCAATTAAAACATGAATTTATGAAGTTTGGGGGGTGAAAAAAAAGTCAGCAAAGACATACATTCACGGTTACATGTTAAATAAAGGGAATTATTAATAGAGAATTTGTTATACAATAGTATAGTAAGTGATATGTCTGAAGAAGTAATGTAACTGTTAAGCTTGAAAGTATTTCTAGAATGTTGACTGAACAGATCATTTTATTGATTTCATATTTTGTAGACCCAGGAACATGTTCATGCCAGATGCATCCATCCATTTGCAAAACCACTTATTGTGTTGTGGGCCACGGGAGGCTGGAGCCTGCCCCAGTTCTGAGAGACAATCCCTGCAGAGCATAAGTCTGGGCTAACGCATAAAGACACAACATATTTTGTACAAATGCATACCCGTGGCATACAAGCCACCAGTTGCACTTAGCTCAACAGAGAAAAACATATATAATATATTATAATGTGAAGAAACCCATTGTATAACTAAATCGTCCTTCTTGAAGCTTGTTTCCTTCACTACTTTTGGATTTACTCAAACAATCTCACATCAAGGTCTATTCATTAGTTTTTCTGTAGCTTATCATCATATCACACGATCCTTGACAGTAATACTCAGTTAGTCCATTGCCATTGTTCCTAAGTATTTAAGTTCCCTGATGTCTACACAGTTTAGAATTGTAATGGCACTCAGTAGAGCGCATACCTCCGCCAAGGCCAAGCAGTCCCCTGAAATTAAATTCAAACTGCACCAACTTGCACTCACTCATAGAGATCAGTTCCCTGAATATTTTTTCAAAAAAGATCCATAGATGATTCCCTTAGACATCAGTGACAGTATAAAAAAGACAACCCTTCTCATAGCACAATGTTAACAAAGGCGAAAAGAAAATTCCTGGATCTGCTCATTGATTTAGATCTGCACCTCAATTGAATGGCTTCTTTCCGGACCCATACTGCAAGTTTCATTGTAATGTGTCCTGTAGTTTCTCCCTAAGTTTGATCAATAACAAACACACAAACCAACCCATAAAGAAACGTGATGTAAACATAACCCCTTAGGCTATAATTACTTTGTGGTCAGATTCTATCATATTTCGACAAACTACCTACTAGAGTAAATTAGAACAAAATAATTGCATTTACTGTCCTTACAATTATCTATGAGAGTTTGAAAGCAGATAACCTGAAGTCACTGAACCTCCTGTGAGAGTTCTGGAAATAATCGTGGTGGATATAAACACCTCAACCACATAAACAACATAGAATCATACATATCACCTGCTGAATGACGAGATGCTCCTCAGCTAGATTAATCCTGGTTATTTTCCTCTTTGCATCTTAAAGCCCATGCAACCAGTTAATTGTCCATACATTAGAGTTGTTTAAAGAAACCTGTCCTCACATTATTGATGAATCACTGCTTCTTAACTAAACAGGTTCTGTGAGGTTTAGATGAAAGCAATTCCTTGGCTGAATGCAAACGAAATGCACGTGGCGCTACCAACTGCAGCATCCCGTCATAACTAATCCCTGCAGTAAAAGAGATTAGAAAACTGGCAGTTCACTGTGTTGACGGTTACACTCCACAATTGACTGTACACTTGAAAAGAGCCGAGCTTGTTGATTTGTGGAGTAATTTTCTCAGAGAAGCATCTGCAAGGTCAAGGGCTGTCACAACATTATGTTAGGCAGTGATGTAGCTGGAGAACGCTGGGTCTGGTGCACCGGTATCAAAGGTCTTCGAAATGATGACGGCTCCCCGGCTCGGATCCATCACCATGTTGCAAATCAGGCTCGTCCCCGTGGCAAGAGGCAGCGCCAAGCCACATCACTTGAAAAGCCTAATTTGCGCCATCAAGCCAAAAAATCGACGAGGAAGGAAACACAGTTGCACAAACAAGGGCTAGAAGTGTTGATATATTCTTCAAGGGGGGGGGGGGGGGATATTAGCTTATAATATTCAGCTAATATCGCTGACGTACATAGAGAGCCAGCGTTCCATGCCAGCAGCATACAAACCATTTATCTCTCTTAGGCTGTGCATGGCATCTGCTTTGGGTGGACATTTATACCACAGGCGGTGGCAGGAGCGAAAAAACACATCACATTTACAACAGCAATACAAGAGGGGACTGTCTGAACGTCCCAGTCCTCCATTTGTCTCCATTGGCCTTTCGATATGCACACTTGAATCTCTTCATTGGAGATTCTCTGGTGCCAGTATCCAGTAGATGGCCCTATAGGCAGACAGGCAGGGAGCACTTCACTTCCTCCCACACTCATCTGTATATTGGATGTGGTGGGATGTGGCCAGGGGGACGTGCAGCGGGACAGCTCATTTGGAAGTAATGCATCACTGGAATACAATTAGCCAGACTCACAGGAATACATTTTCACTCAGCAGAGGTGATACTTCTTTGTTGTAACTGATGCTAACACCGGTCAATTTTATGTAAATAAAGAAGACAAGCCTGACAAATTAAAGGAAAAACCTGAATAAATGAGAGCAGAAACAAAACAAAGGCGGCTGCTTCCATAAATGCCATGGGGGTCATTTAAAGGTTTGATGAATATTAAAATGATATTACTCATAAGCTTTGGCCTTTGCATTCATCAGATCTCAACTTAATTGAACAACTGTGGGACCTTTTAGGAGAGATATGTTTGGCTGTGCTCTGCTCTGCAATCATCAAAGAGTCAAATTAAGGAATGGGTTTTGGAAGAAGGGCGTCCTACCCCCCCATCAGGCCCGGAGTTCCACCTAGCCAAATTGAATTCAAGTTGTTTGTTGGCTTGTGGTGGACCATCACCATAGTGCATTTCATTTATGGTCTGTTCAGTTGTAGGAGGTTTAATGTATGACATGCAACAGCCTTCTACACCTCTGGTTACCTCTGATGAGGAGGAAATGCTTTCATAGCTGTTTGTCTGTTTGCAGGGTAACGCAAAGCCTGCTGAACCAATTGTATTGAATCTTGGTGGGAGGGAGTTGTTTAGGCTAAGGACAAAGTAGCAGATCCAGGAGTTTCATCTCTTAATTTTATTAGCATTTTTTTCCCCAAAGTCCCAGATAATAAAGAATTAAACTTGACAAAAACAAAATTGGGGAAATTATATCAACGAGTGTGTGTAACATGGTGTAGATCCACATTGAAATCCAGATCTAGCAGATTTAAATATGTTTTCATAAGTGGATTGTTGGGCCTTAGCAGGATTATATGCTTGTTTGTAATGCATCCTTGAGCTAAATGTAAGATTACCCTTCTAACATTACCCATGTTTTTTGCACAGGAGTTCAGGAGGCTTGTTTCACAGCACACAGGACATATTACAATGGGCTTTACAAACCGAGTAGTGCTGCTCAGGACAAGTAACATGACCTTCACATGCACAATCCGTGGAGTGCCCCTTTATTTGTTCATCATTTGTTTCCAGTTGATATATTTCTACCAGAGATATGGAGACAAAACGGAATTAGAAAATATTAAAAAAAAAACACTTAAAATAACAAATGGCGACACAAGAGAATGAATCCAGATCTGCAGTCATCCCTGTTGTTGACCTGCCTGTATTGACGAAAACCTGGATTGTCAGTGATGCTCAGAGCTAGGCCAACACTGCCTGTCATCGATTGAAAGGGATAAGGCTGAGGGTCACAAGCAATTTCCTGCAAGAGTCTTTGCATTATTTTGTGTGTGCGTGTGTGTCTGTGTGTGTGTGTGTGTGTACATGTGTGCAAATGAAAATGTTTATGAAGTTCTCACACAAAGTAAGAAAGGGTGCAACCATCCCTGCTTGTAAAGAGTTCCACCGCAGCCAAGCTCATACAGAGCTGTGTGTGATTTAAACATGCTGTTCGGGGATTGTTGTTCATCTTGATTTGGCTGCTGTGGTTGGTTGATTCACAATTGCACCAACCAGCATCAAGATGTATTGACTCTTAGACTTGCAGATGAAAGCATCCTGGGATATGTCCTCATTAAATAGAACTCAACACTAGAGATTTTAAAAGATGTGCATTTATGTCACAGATTTTGCACGAAGAGGATAACAGGAAACGTTATTTTTAAACCAACAGAATAGATTTTGTAATCATGCCTTTGCACTGGCTGACAGATATTGCCATATTATTTAGTACATTTTCAGTTAAACCGCAATCAATCGGCAGCCAGACAATGCTGTTTTTGCACAATATGTATTTTTCAACAGCTACAGCTGTTTTCAAATGGACATTTGTTGAGTGTTTTTTGAAAGCCCAGTGTGTCGACCATTGTTTCCATGAGTCCCTGCTCCTGTAGGCCTTTAACTAAAATGCACAATAATTTGAAAGCTTACCAAGCATAATGTCATTTTCAGGAGCAGGGCAGGTATCCCTGAACGCAACCGTTCTAAATCGCAAACATCAAGAGCAAAGTGCAGTGAAACCTCAAATGGACAGAGCTTCACCTCCTATTGGGGTTAGCAGGGAAACAAGAACATGGCGATACGACAGGTATCTTTGTTCATCTCAGCGTTGACAATGGAGTTGCCTGCAAATGTGACAGTCTAGTCAGTTAGCATTCAAAATCAACCCCACACATCCTTGCCAGTATGGACCAAAGGGAACATGAAATCACGTTGCAGCTATTCTGATGGGCACCATATACAGTAAGAGACACACCATACTGTCTTACTAAGGAATGATGATCCATAGAGGGCTATGCGGCATATTTGACTGTATATACATTTGGACAAATACATGTCAGTTACATAAAAGCATGTACAAATTGTCAGAGCTCATGCAGTGAGTTGTAGAAGCCATGATGTGGGACTTGAATGAGGTACGTGGAGCTTATTTTTCCTCCAGTAGTTAATTTGACTAAACTCTAATGTGACGGAAGTGTATCTATTGTGTTACTCTGTGGAACTGCAGTACTGAGCTGTTCTTTTAGTCACAGTTTTAATGTATGTTCCTTAATTGGATTTCTTTTCAGCGACGTGTTGGACTCCCAAGTGCAAATAACGGCAGTTATCCCGGCATCCTTCTCCCTTTGCTTCACAGTGCTACAGTCTGCAGAGGAAATCTCATTCTCATATACTGTGCAGCAAATGCATATTTATTGGCTCGAGCGAGGTGTTCTTCACATTCAGTGTTTCAGTAACTATGGCAACAAGACACTGGCTGCCTGCTCTTATGAAATGTTGACCAGGCCTCAGTCAAAAAATGTAAATACCCCAGGATTATTCCAAAATCACATCAGATCTATCAGGGACAGTATTTCATTTTTCTACTGGATATAGCTCACTCAACTGGCACATAATGGGTGCAAGTCAAATATGAGTCATTTTGGATTGTTCTGCCAATTCAGCCCGGGCTTGAGGTACAATAACTGACATCACTTAGGCAGGCATATTGATTGTAAGCAGCACAATCCCTGGCCACACAACTTCCAGCTTTTTCCTCACTGACCACAGTGGACTTGGGTGTGGGGAGCCAGTGGGCGATCTTGACCTTTTGAGTGATTCCTCATGTCTCAGCCTCCTTTTGCCTAAGTCAGCTTGAACAAGTTGAACTTTAGGAACAATAGCAGAACAAAAGAAGGGCACATACATATAACTGCTTATTCATACAGAGTAATATAATCATAACCACTTGGCAGCAGAACATTATAGTTGAGCTGTAGTCAAATCTGCAGCCAAATGATACTTAATACAGAATTACAGATTCATTATATTCCTTAGAAAATAATTTCCGTCTCTTTATAAGAGTGTGTTCAGTTAAATTATTTCCTCCTTGTGTTTCATGATTATCCCTGTGTTTATTTGTTATGAATTGTGTCTGTGTGTCATGTTTGCCCACTCCCTGTGTTCTGTTTGCTGTTTTATTTTGTAGTTTCTGCTCCCAGTGTGTTTTCTTTCTACACTTCCTGTCTTTGTGATTGTCTGCACCAGTCCTTATGTGTTCCACCTGTGTCCAATTGCCCCTGCCTTCCCTGTGTGTGTATATAAATCTCTGTGCTTCCCGTTGTCGTTATGCCCTGCCTTAATGTCTGTTTTACTGCCTGCTGTAATCTCCTGTCCTGTCTTTATGTTTCATCTCCTGTGCTCGCGTCCCCTGCTTCTTCTGGTCTTCTCGTAAGCTTCCACTGTTTTCCCCTGTGTGCCTATTGTTTTCTAAGTTTTTGAGATTCTCTTTTGTTTGTTGTTTTTTCTGTTGGCCATTAAAAGGACACCTTTTGTTTAATCTCTGCATCCTGGGTCCACTTGCCTAACCGAACTTGACAGGAATTGGCAGTAACGGACCAATGTTTTTTTTTTTTATTTGTAACCATAAAGGGGCCACACTTATAAATCCAAATCCAAAAGATACCTGATTCAGTAAGGTGCACATTTAGGTCGATTCATAGCTTTGATGCCACACATTTATTTGAATTCAATTTGAGAACTGTACAAATGTTTTCTTGTTCAAGCATATTGCGTTTTTCAAAAAGCTTAGAAGACGTTTTTTAAGTATGATAGTATGATTTCATAGGTAGTTTGGTAGACAACTTTTGCAGCAGCAACTGTTCATACTAATACTCATTAAATATAAGTCCTGGACAAAACTCAAATTTAGGCAACAAATTCTAATTCCAGATTATTTGATATGTTCTAACCATGTACATTCAACCTAGAGCTACCTTACAGAAGTAGTTGTCTTCAAACACAAGAAGTATTACAGCCTCCATAAGCAAGTATAAATCTGATATAGAGTGATTAGAGTTCACCTTTTTAACAAGGATTCATGGTCATGAGCTGACAGCACATGTGAGTTCTCCGAACTTTCAGAATCTACACAGTGACAGTTTTAAACCTGTCTTCAGACACTTGAACAACAGCACTGTTGCTGATTTCAGTTTCTGAAAACACATTAAAATGCAATTTTAACTGTCAGGACTGCACTTAAGGTGATTGATTAGGAGGTATTAATATTTAATTTAAGTTGCAAAGAACCATGTACTTTAGCTTGTTGTTGTTTTGCTGATGGGTAACATATTTTTCTCCAGACTGCAATAAAAAGTTGTATTATTCTCACCTAAAGATAATAAACTATGATGAAAAGAAAATGAGTGTAACAAAGTAGCTACTTAGATTAGATTTGTCTACATGTTGGGTATTATAACAAATTAAGATAAATTTCAGGTTTAAAACAGTTTCTCCTGAGAAAATGGATGTGATCGAGGGAAGGTGCAGGTGCACAACCCAAGAGACACAATGTATATATAAATTAAACATATCTGAAACATACAAAATATTTCAAATGTGTTGTCAATATGAACATGCTATAGCTCGTTGGAGCGGATCTGCTAAACACCCATTAATTTTTTTTTTTACATAAACCCAACACAATCCAAACACAAGCAACTAAATCTGCATGTCAAAGTAAAAACACAAACTGTACATAACCAGAAAATGAAAGCCCTGCCACTAAAGATTCCAACTGTATCTTTGGTATCTTCCTTACTGGGTCAGCAGTACAGTCAGCTAATCCAATGTCTCTGTGTCACTTTGAAATGATTCCTGACATTATGCAACCTATGATTTTAGTTTCAGGGTGAAGTTTCTACTGTGACTTCAGGCCTTCATCTTTCATGCATGTTTTATCCTCCTCACAGATGGCATACAATTAAAGGCTGCCCCTAGATTTAATTGGCTATTTATATAGACCCTGTAGTTGCAGAATTTATATTTGGGAAATTCTATTATTTTTGAGCAGGGGCCTGGGAAATGGTCATATTTTATGGGGTTAAAGTGAGGGGATTCAGATCAGGATTTTTGGGCCCGGTTTACACCTGATTAACATGCGTCTTGGGTTATCCAAGTGACCACTTATAATTGGATTTCTCTTCCCCGCTCTATATGCAAATAAACGCAGGACTGAATCCCACTTAGAACTTTTTCAGTTAAGTCACTTACTGTCAAGTTGTTCCTTTTTGTTAATATTCAGCACCACCTGTATCAGCCTGTGTCTGTGTTTCATGTTTCACCTGCACACTCAGCAGCTGCAGGAGTGACGCTCTGTGGGATTTTATAACTGAAATATACAAGCAGGACACACACTTTAACTTTAACTGTGTGGGAATCTGATGTTTTCACATCACAGATGACGAAGGAAGGCATTAATACCAGAGAAAGGAGAAATCTGCGTCCTGCTCACACGGCGCAAGGTCTGTCCTGCCAGGCTGTGACAGGCTCTCACCCGGGAGTCACACCCAGCTGGCCACAGTGGAGGAGGTGATACAACCCGATTAGACGGACCGCTCGTGATTGAATCCCCATCTCTATATGCAAATAAACAAGTACATCACAGTGTCAGCAAAGATGAAACGTGTTAAAAAAAGGGATTTTTTTTTTTAACGTGTTGCGTTTTTAACGACACTCCTTGGCAAACACACTGGGACAAATGCACAAATTTAAAATTACTGAAGTTTCTCTTCACTTAATTACTCTCAACAGTGCTTGATTTTGAAATGAGTCTGGTGATATTGCAGAACACAAACATCTTCTTAAATGAGAGCACACACACACACACGTCATTTGCATCACATAGAAGTAAATGGTGATCAGACACCTGATAAAACTGCCAGACCGGCAAACCCCACCATGCAGTCATTTACCTGTTTAATCGATACTGCACATGAGCGACTCTCCACAGAGATGAGAAGAGATTTAAGATGCCTCACTTGTTAGCTATAACGACCAGGAGGGCTGGGGAAAAATAGTCATCATAGATAGAATACAAAAGTATTTACTGAAAAAAATGACAAGTGAGCCATCTGAATTCCTTCTGACCTCTGTTAAGAGTTGCCCTTCGTGAGTGACAGTTTGTTTTGCATCACCTGATCTGCGTTCATATAGATCTCCAATCAAACTAATATTGGCCGATACCGATCGGCGGCCGATCAATCAGAGCACACTTAGTTCAAAGTGTTTGGTCATTGGTCAGCCTCCATATATGGAAGGCATTTTGTCATAATCGTCTTGTTTTTACACTCGGTATATATTAGTGTACAGTTTTTACTTGTATGGCTGTTTGACAAATTGGTTTGGCTTGGGCTGCCAACAGTGCAAAGATAAGACAATTATTTCAGCAGCTTGAAACGATGACGAGACAAAATTGTAAGTGAACAATCTGTTCCTCCTGCTGACTGTGGAGCTCCCGACTGAGAGCAACTAGGTGCCACGGTCCACCTCGTGTCCTGAAATATGCATGCTGACACTCCTGCTGCATTTTATATCACAATGGGTTTGCATTGTTCCACTTTTCTGCTCTGTCACATGTACATTTAAAGTTGTCCAAAGAGTAAACAGTAAAGGTACACTTGAGGATACATGGAAATGCATCATAAATGAGTCATGTGTTTTCAAACTTAACTGTTTGAATAGCTTTTGTTCCAGACACTTATCTGTTCAGCATTCAGCTTAAATTAGAGTAACTACTTTCCATTTCTTCGTGGAGCTACACAAAACTTTCATAAATCAGTGTTAGCTATGAATCAACATTACACTTTAATGGCTTTTCTGCTGGCAAACACTGCCAACTGAATTTAGTTGTGCACTAGGTCAGGGAGGAGGCACAACTGTCAGAGACTAAATCTAAAGTATAATAATGTTCTGATGCTGACCTTCTGCTCAGAATTTGATTCAAAAAGCGATACATTACAGGTGGTCTAAACAATATTCCCTGCCACTAGATGTCGGACTTCTAACGGCTTATGAAACCAAAACAAATGCTTTGATCGGCCACACCTACCTGCTTTGGTTGCAAAGCTTCCCATAAACCCCACAGTAAGAAACCACCT
Source organism: Pleuronectes platessa (assembly GCF_947347685.1). Classification (NCBI taxonomy): domain Eukaryota; kingdom Metazoa; phylum Chordata; class Actinopteri; order Pleuronectiformes; family Pleuronectidae; genus Pleuronectes; species Pleuronectes platessa. The sequence continues at coordinate 22,387,916 of NC_070632.1, forward strand.
GATTAAGGTTCTGTGTACAGGAGAGCCTAAATCAAATAAAAAACATGCGAACAGAAAAGTTACAATTATTCTGTTTGTCGCATTCTCAGGTTGGTGCTCCTGCAAACGTTACAGTCTTCATGTTAGGCCGTAGATATACGTGCTATTTAAACACGTGTCCTTGGAGACAACCGGCTGAGTCGTGAACGTAGTTGTTCACATACTTACCGATGTACTAAGCATGTTACCGTAGGGTACCACTGGACGTCACACCACGAGAAATCCGACCATATTGAACTTCCGGATTTGCATGTTCTAAACCATAAATATGGAAACACTCAGAATTATTTTATTCATTCTGAGATCAGGGCACAAGAAGAGACAGCGGCATCATAATAGAAAGGCCTTTAAATCAAGCATGGCGCGCCAATGGAGAGTATGTTTCTCTTGTTGTGAGAAATGCCTAATGAATAATACCACCAGTATTTTTCTAATGTCTGCCAGGACTTGCTCTGCCAGATAAGCCCGCTGATGATACACCACACATTCCCTATACTACCAATACACTGCCCATACTGGTCAAATGCATATTGCATCTGGCTTATGTGTAGCGTTCATTTCTGAGGAGTTCCACAACTCCAAATGGACGCAGGATACGCGAGGTTAACAGCAAGTATATATCCGCATCTGGCTGACTTGGCTATTGTTATTAGCATACCCGTGCTGTGCTGTTCCTACTTCAAAATCTGATGTAGCCACAGTGTTTCTGGTTTAATACCACTGTGGCTCTCCATGGCTCAAGCTATTGAATCTGCCCCTAATAATGAATTAAATTATTGTTGACTGTTTTATTTTAAATTATGGCTTACATTATACAGCTCTACAGTGGGATTATCAGTGCTTTACTGACAGTCTGACTACGAGCCCAATTGTTCTCATATTTCTGTGGATGTCAGGGACTGCTCTGACTGGAAGGTCACAGTTTTCTTTCCCTCGACAGGCAAACCTTGAGCAACAAATGACTATATGATATGCAAACAGCACATGTTCTTATGGTTTAGGACATATTTGCTCATATGTGATATCTGTTTATGAATACAATTTACGTTCTGTTTATTAATCAAGTCTGACATGAGCTATCTAGAATTCTGCTTTTGAATAACTGTGCCTACAGAAACAAAATGTCATAAGCTCTCTGGACAATAGCGTTGTCTGAGTTGGAACAGAATCAATGTAGAGGCTTACTCAGGTGATGAAAAATGTTTTATGTAAAAGCCTTGATAAAGAATCCCACATGTACTTCAATCTTCTTTTAGGCTTCTTCAGCTGTTTCAAATGTATTTGAAAGTGACTATGACAAATGTCTTTTGTAATCAGTGTAAAACAGTAGGCTGTGTCTTTTCTTGGTTTTTAAATGAGAAGCAGAAATTAGCCTCTAGCCCTCATCATGCTGTGAATCCAATCCAGCTAGTGAGCTTTTTCAAAAACCACCATCAGAAAGACAGATTTTCATATTTCCCGTCTGTACCAAGCCTACTCAAGTTCTACACTGTATACTATGTACGAAAAGACAAAATGCAGACTCTACATCATTTCAACACAATGGAAAAAGAATGATATGGTGCAATAAAACTAAATGCAGTTACAGAAAAGCTCTTGGAGAGCGTTGCTTCTTTTGTTTCGGGAAGTGATTAAGTTTGCAGGTGGAACAAGCCAGTGGAGATGAACTGCTGAGTTTGCACCAAGAACACAAACTGCAAATGTGTGTGAGCCCTGAAATGACAATGTTGTAGTTTTTTATTGTGTTTATTTTTAGACTTTTGTCAGGATCTCAAGTGGTGGATCTAGGTCTGCTGCAGAATCTCAAAGTTTATTGGGCAGTGTTCAAGAGGAAACTTTGTTCCATGGTATTTCATAGTCTTTTCAAATGAGAGACTTTCTCTATGCTATATTTAAAAGGGATAGTTCACAGAGAAATAAAAATAAAATGCACTCATTATCTACTGTGATACCAATGGAGGGGTGGGTGAAAGGTTTGGTCCACAGAACACTTTTGGGGTGTCAAATCCAATCCAATTAAAGTAACTGGTGACTACTTCTTCAAATGTGAAAAAAACAAACATAAAATGCCTCCATACTGCTCCTGTGGTGTCATCCACGTGCCTGTGAACCCCAACATTCAAATCGTCCTGAAACGGCGTCATTGACACCGTGTTTTTAGTCTAAATGTCCCCTACCAGAAGTAGCTGTGCTATCGCGGACCAAACGCACATCTTTAGGCGAGAGCTTGTGTTCGGTTTGCATGCGAACGTGAAAACAAATTAAAAGACATACTGATCAGTTTATACTTTTCAAAATCTTCAGTGTGAAATAAAAAAAATACTAAATTGAACTAATTTAACTGACGGAAGTGGTCGTGGTTAAAATTAAGCACTATACCTGCTATTTTCAAATGGGGTCCTGTCAGTGTCTGAAATAGACACGGTGGACCCAACCAGCCTCCATTGCCTCTCAACTTAACTTCCTCTTTCTAGTGAGGACAGATTCCGTTTATCCAATAAAAAAATTATTTTGTGGTAATGCTGCCTTTTGCTTTACCACCAACGAGAAAAACTGAACAGTCTTCTTGAAATGAAGAAAGAAAACGTTGAAGCCACAGTGAACGGGACATTTCTTACTGATCTGTCGTTGTCTGAGAACAACAGCAGACACGTAACATGGCCCTTCTATGCTTATAGCAGGCTTTAATTTTCAAAGAGACATTCAGTAAATGAAGTCTGTTAAAGTATTAGCCCCCCCGTGCATTCGGGGGAACACTTTTTGATTGTTTTTAGCAAGATAACGTTTTCTGCGTCTATTTGCAATAGAAAACCATGAAAGGTTAAGGTTTGTTTTCGTCTCAGTTTCAGACATTTTACACAAGTTCCCATCTAATTAACAGCTCGGCTCATTTGTGGGGATCTGTATATGTTTTATTGTAATCTGTTTAAACTGTATGTGATTGATGTTCACTGTTCTTCTCTTTCTTATGACTCCTTTAATTTGACATGTACACCATCCTCAAACAACCGTGTTTTAATGACTGAGATCTGACACCTGCTCTCTACTCCTAAATGGATGTTTTCACACTAAAAGGCATTTAGACTCAATACTGTAGAGCTGTGTTCCTGTAAAGCTATTAAGTCTTTGTGCGGAAGCATTTCCCAAGGTACCCGCCAGTTCCCCAGGGAAGACTCATGTAGAGCTGAAAAGACTTTAGTTCCAAAATTACGGACTGTGTCTTTAAGTTTGCATTTCAAGATCCCCGCGATTCATTCGAGGCAAACCTTTCACTGACACACTTGGTATTTCACATCTCATTATTGGGGCTGATTATAATTCATAGGCTATATTAAATGTCAGAGAAAGGCCAGGGATTGTTATGCAAATGTTAAGCATTGAATGTGTTCTTTCGTTCAGATTTCAGGATTTTTTTTCTCTTCCCCTCTCTGCAGTGGTTGAAAAAAAAAAGGAAGCCAATGCCATTAACAATTTAATGGTTTGTTGAAAACACAAAGACCTTGTGGATCAATCCATGTCCGGATTGGAGGTTGCCATTGTTGAACATAATTATCTTTTAAATATCGGCTGGAGGAACAGAATAGATTAGAGAAATAAAGTCATAAATAATGTTCTGCACCGTACGAGCAGCTTTCCACTTCTACCCCTTACAACGAATATTTAAAAGGTTGATCCTTCAGTAGTAGTTGGGCTGAGGCATTTTAAAACAGACATTTTAGGGGCAACTGCCTCTGTCTTTCTGGTCCTGGTTTAAAGATGCTTATAATTTACTCCTGTAGCTCTACCCTTTGTCTTTCAGCATAATAGGTACCACGTAGCCTTGTTATGCCCTATGAGACAAACTGTAAATTGCGAATATGGGCTACACCAATTCAATTTCATTGATTGATTGAAGTACCATCTAATAAAACTTCAAAATATTCTAATATTAAGACAAATCTGATGATGAACTCATGAAACTAATGTTAACTAAGCAAGCTACATGGGAAAAATTGTCTGATGACAGACACTGTCACACACAGACTTAAAGATGTCAGGCACATATCATGAGATATTATTATTATTGTGATTTTATAATTTGTTTGTTCGTTGGTGGTGTTATTATCATCCATCAGCATCCTGAATAGTGTGGTACTTAGCAAAGGAAGCACTAAATCAAATGCAACCTCTCTGGAGTTTGAGAATCAGCTAACAACTTGTGCTGACAATAATCTTGACTTTAATTGTCTTTACAATAATAACAACACATTCACTCTTGGTTTTCAATAGCTTTATACGACTATTAGACAGTTTTTGTAGTTGCCTACAGAGTTACTCAGAGTTTGCCTTTCACACATGCACAACACATCAGGAGGATTTTCAGGCGAGAGGTGGAGCAGCCGGCAGGGACAGGAAGTGACGTATTAACTCTGCTGCGGAGGTCATGTGATCATGTTTACATCAGCCCGACACTATTGTCAGCTCTTATCACCACAAACTGTCTCGACTTCTTCGTTAGTGTCTTCCACGTGCATGACAACAGCTTTTTCACCGGGAGATATTTGTTTTCTTTTGTTTTTTTCATTGCTGCATCTGTCGCCTGTTTCAAGCTTGATTAACCCCCCACTCACTTGCGGGGAATCGCTCGCTCTGCTGTGTTCTCACATCAAATTCTTCTGGATTTCTGGGGAGTATCTCTACTCTTGACATTTGCTTTCACACATGCACCTCCTCCGGAGACAATACGAAGATATCACGGAGTCCAGTGCGTGCCTGAAAGCAAATGTAATTAAAACCTTAAGTAAAAAGCCTGTTAAAGATAGATCCCTTATCTATTATATTCAACTTTTAGATAACTAATCTTTTCAACTGCTGCCATCCATCACTGCGGGTTTTACACAACCACAGTGCACTTGTTTCCCTAACGATGATCTCTAACAAACGGCTTAAATGTAACTTTATTTGTTGTTTACCTGGGAGATTTGTGCAGAAAACAACAGCTAGTAAAAGTTGACAATCCTAGAGTCTGTTGTATTGGTCTACACTCCTTCCAGAAAACAAATCTCATTGGATATCATAGAAAATATATTTATATATTTATATTAAATTGTATGTCTAATACTTCACTGTAAACACAAGTTATCATAGTTGTTAATCTCAACACATTCGCTTAACGTTAGACTGCTGTTTGAAATGATGCTGCAAATAACAGTCATGTTGTAGGTCCATAACAATTAGCAGGTTTGCATTCTACATACCACAACAACAATGTAATGACATCCCATGCCTTCTCTGTTTCTGAAGACCAACCATCTTTTGATAAACTGACCAATCAACTTGTTCTGCATTAGGTTGATCTGACCTTGCTCCATTTGTCCACCTTTGTCTCAAATCAAGGACCTGCTGTTTAAAACTTAATTCAAGGTGGTCAATTCTCCTGTATCGTCATTGAAAACTGTATTATGGGCTTTGCAAGAAGAGATCACCTGAATAAAAAAAAGCAACCATTACGTTTGGTGCTGCCATGTAATGTGGTCACAGCATAGCAGATTTTGTATTTTGTTCCCTAGCTTTAGTTGCAGTTAGTTTTTAAAATAAATTGGATTTATATTGAGGCAGATATTATTTGATACCGTCACAATTTATAATTTTTTTTTTTATTTCTTCTCTCCTTAATTTGTGATGGTACAGAGTTCATTGGAAAAAAGTTGTAAATAATTGAGGCTGTGGAAATGGGAGAGGTAGAGATGAGCAATCTTCTGCTGATCAGACACTTGATTAAAAGCAAGGCTGAGGCCAAATTCATTGGCCTTTAATTCCGCCTGCAGGCTCGTTACCTTTACGGAGGCGGAGAGGAGTCACAGAGGTTAACAAACATGGTATGGCTTCCTTGGTGAGGAAGCAAAGAAGGACAATAGTCTTTCAGTACGTTTCCTTGCTACTTTTTGTGGGCGGCTGTGGCTGAGGGGTAGAGTGGTCGTCCTCCAACCTGAAGGTCGGCAGTTCGATCCCCAGACTGACCCATCTGCATGCCGAAGTGTCTTTGGGCAAGTTGCTGAGCCCCGAATGGCCCCCCATAGAATGACTAAGTGCTGCAAATAGATGCACTGTATGAATGTGTGTGTGAATGGGTGAATGTAGAACTGTACTGTAAAGCGCTTTGAGTGGTCATCAAGACTAGAAAAGCGTTATATAAATACAAAACCCTTTACTTTCTCTGCATCATTATGCAAGCTTAATAGAGCCCCGCTGAACAATGAGGCTGCCGGTGCATTTCCACTCACTATATTCACTGTAAAGGTCTTGTTTTTGCCATTTATTGCCAGCTGCCTCACGTAATAGCTGAGGTGGGGACAAACAGCAAAATAAAGCTCATGGACACATTTTATGATTTCATCAAAGTGTGATTTAGCTTTGTGTGGCTGTAAAGGTCTGTTAAACAAATGGGGAGCCTGCAAGTGGCATCTGGTGCATTAAACTGACCCCCACATAGGCATGCTCATCATGCTGTGAATCAACAAATTCACTAAACTGAATCAATAAGAAAAAGAAAAAAAAATAGAATTAAATATTTTTTTTATCTAGATATTGACACAACTTTACGTACAATTTATTTATTAACAATGCTTATTCATAGCACTCATTTTGCAGCAGCCTTAGCCGTGAATTACTGTTTGTCAAATCACTGATTTGTGATAATGATGGCAATTAGCAAACAGCACAGATGCTGAAATCTGTATGCGATGCCCAATCTGAAAGAATTATCAAACTCGTTGTCGACCAGATGTTAGCTCCTCTACCTTCTTTTAGACCAGAGAGAGGCCTCATTTGTGGAGAAAGAACATTGCAGACAACTCCTCAAAGAGCAGAAATGATCTAATGTGAAATGTAGTGGGTCTTTTTAAGGGGGAGTGCACTGATGACATTTTTCACAAATAAATGAGTCTGAGGGAAAGCAAGTAAAGGAGTCAAGCTCAAGTGGGTTTGATCCGTGTGTTGTCTTTTGTCGAGGCAGGCCACCACTCGATCAGGCTGCATGTGTGAAGCTGAAAGAATTTTCAGAGAATGTTTGAAAACCTTGGAATTACAAAGTACGGTTTTTGAAGTGGCTCTAAAAAATGGGAAATTTGCTAAGGTTAAATAACTAATAACATTATTAATAACCATGCACACACAGACACACATATTCTATTCATATTAATTAATTCCATGGATATAAATTGTATCTTCATTTTACAGATTGCACTTTTCTCGAAATATATTTAAATTAAACTCCCTAAAAATCTGTTTTTGTACTAGATTGCTTGCCTTTCCTCCCACTTAAAGGTATAGAGACAACCTTCTCCAGCTTACCGAGAGACTGAGAGAAAGAGCAACACTGGTCAAGTGAGCCTGAGAGTGAATGAAGAGAGGGAGCAGTGTTAACAAAAACAAATTACTTAACCAAAGAAGTAAAATATTATTATCTGATTGTTATTTCAGGTTGTGTCACGTCCACATATCCACACTCAACTCTGTGGTGAGGTGCTGCATTTGGTTTGAATCCACATCTGCTCCCCCTCTCCCAAACAATAATAAGAAAATAAGAAGATACAGGGTCCATCAATGGCTCATAAATGATGATTGAGACCTTTTTTTCTGTACATTCATTTTATTTTAAGAACACCATACATATACCTTTAATTTCCCCCTCATCGCATCGCCCGCAGCTCTCTGTGTGTTTCTCTCCGCTGAAGTATGCAAGGGGTGCACATATTGTCAAGATTTTCCATGCATGGTTTATATATTTCCCATGGGTACGCTCCCTCCCCCCAACAGGAATCAGTTGGACAATGTATCATTTACAAACTATTTGTTTTTCCATGTTTGGAGAATGTCATGCTTAAATATCACAGTGAAGGCGTGTGCATACATTTCTGTCTTGCAGCTATACCCTCATGAATATCTGTCATCACTACACACATTAATGAGGCCAGGGACCATCGTGCTGAAAAGGCCGACTGGGTCAGGATTCTGTATTTGCAATCATTTGTACATGTACTAATGGAAACAGATGTCCTGCGGTCATAAGTAATAAGAAGTACGACTGAAAGTGGGCTAAATTTACCATTTAGAGGATTCCCATTTAACTTAAGCAATATATATGTTCTATTTCATAATGAACGGCAATATAAAGGAAAAAAAGCACAAAAAACAGAATTTATATAAAAAAATATATATAATTAATTAAATGCAACAAATCTTAACTGAATTGGGTTTTATAATACCAATGGATGACCTGGGACAGTCTGACATGCCATTAAATAGATAAGAATTTCCAAAGTTGTGATCCTTGAATCTCATTCTATTACTATTACATTGGGTCCTGACTCGTACTGGGAACAGTCATGATTGCAATTTCCATCATATCCCAGACTCAACCAACTTTAGCAGGCCCTTTCTGTATTTTGTACTCAGTGGTGGGATCAGTTGAACTGGCTGGACATGCTGGGCTTTTTCAGGCAGGGGACAGACAGCAGATGCTGTAATGTTGCAGTAGGGGAATAGATCACCAGCTGGTCAGGGGCCCAACACTGATGCAGTGTGTGAACAGGTTGGGAGCGGAGGGGCCGAGGACAACTTGAGGAGGGTGTTTGGTGAGGTGAGGAAAATGTATCTTTGTGGACTGATGGTAAAGGAGATGGTGAGTCTATCATTTGACTCATGTCAATTGTCCTTTGAACTATCGTCGTAAAAATCAAACGTCTGTCACCATGGATAGTGAATAAAGTCATTGCTTCATCAGAGTTGAACTATGTACAGTATCATAGGTCTTCCTTATCGACCATTCATTTAACTGATATACTGTATATGCTTATTGTTTTTTAATTATATTACTTTTTAACCCTGGAAAAACATTCTGGACTTTTTCCTAAATCCATAATGAATGCTGTATATGCTAAACATTTAAATGCATGATCAAATTAATGATTGATGCTGAAATAAGATGGAACTTTACATGATGTTTCCTATTTTCCTCGAGTAGGGTCATTGGTTTATGATGCTGACATCTTTGCAGACGCGCTGCCTTGCGGTCTTTTTTTCACCTCTGCTCCTCATGATAATGTGCAGGGTAATAAGTTTGAAATAATTGGTATTATTTATATAAGTATTGTTGTCTTTATTGGATAGCAAGGAGACTATATGTGGACAAGAAATCCGGACAAGGACAGTATGACAAACAGTAAAGATTCAAACTTGGGCTGATTATGTAGTCTGTGCTCTGGACTAACAAAGCATAGTTTTAGCTTTAAGACTTCTAATACTTTGTTTATACACCAGCTGTATTTCATCATTATTTTATTACAAAATACATTTAACTAAATACTAATCAGTACTACATGTATTACTATTGACATATCAACTGGACACACCACTGAACACTCAACCTCTATCAGTCATAATATATATGGCTCTTAATGGGTAAGCCATTACTAATTGATTGTGACATGAAGATTTGGACAACATCAGGGGGCACTGTCATTTTCTGTTCTTATACCAGCAGGCAAATATCTTGTGGGAGGATTATCCCATTGTGACAGCACAAATAAGCACTATATTTACATCTATGCTCCTTTTCTCAGCGGGGTTCTTCTATATTTACCCGGAAACCATTTGACCTGCGTGCGAGTCAGCATATATATAACATATGAAAGCATTTAGATGGCAGTTAAAAGGCAACCAATCAAAAATAAGTTGAAGTTTGTATTCACTTATTCTCATACCTGTCAGCACCTCTAAGATCTTTACATGTTCTGAGATGTCATATCCCCTTTTGGAAATTTCTCACAGTGCAATGCAGAACAAGCGCTCAGTGTTCCTCGCTGCTCCCGGGTGAATTATTCTAGATTGACAGGAAAAATGTCTGAAAAGGATAACAGACAATACCTTTTGTACTTTTACCATAAAGTAACATTGTAAGGTAGTTAACAGGTAGATGCCGTAATTCACGCAATTTGACATAATAAAATGCAATCTCTCGCAAGAAAAAGTGCACCTGATGAAGCATATACCATTTATCAAGTGTGAGCCCTTACCACAGCGCCTCAGTTTAAAATCCAACCTTGGCAAGTTTGCCTCATCACTTGTCTTCCCTGATGTTGTCCAGTGTCACTGTCAAAATAAATGAATTAAATAAAAGGTAATTTCCAAGTGTAGTATGATCTAATTGCAAATTTATTATTGAAATGTAGTTTCAGGTTGCGATTTAGGCTGCTATAGGTAAGTTTTCATTTTAAACCTGTGTTTTCAGTAGAGTTATTGTTGACAATGTGTTTATGAGGATACAGTGACCGTAACCTTCGACCTGTAGTCCTGTAGTTACTCAGTTTGTCCTTTAGCTCAAGTGGACATTTGTGCCAAGTATGGAAGCTCAAATTCACCAGATTGGGATGAACAGGCAGACAAACAGATGGACAGGCATATGTGCATAAAGGCCACCTGAAAACACAATGGCTTTGAGCCAGAGGAAAAGCAAGCGGCAGACAATTCCAAAAACTACTTAATTAAGACACTCCATGTCTCCACGGCATATTATCTGTCTTGAGATTCCCTATAATGTCAAATTTTATTAGCAACATTCCCATTTTGTGTGACTGAGGTGGAACAAATCCTTGGCACACTGAACTCGCAGCAGCTCGAGTAAAGCCAAGCTCCTTCTGAGAGAGCAAGGTAAGGATTAGCATGTGTTGCTAGCATAATAAGCCCTGACATTCAGCTCCTCTCTCTCAGCTGACATTACTGTTATGTCACTGTGATTAGCCCTGACCTCCCATCTCCAAGACCAGAGTGGTGGTGACCCCTTGTTGCAACTGGTAATGAGTAACAGGACCTCAACTGTGACATCCCCTGTGTAAGGGTCAGAGCATAGACAAGCCCAACAGAGCAACAATAACAGTCACAGCAGCCACTGAGCTCCAGGAGAAATACATTCCAAAGCAAATCTCCAACTATGCCACATAGATTATCAGCTATGGGTTTTCCATATACATGAAAATGAAAGATACACAGATAATTGATGAATGTTTGAAGAAGATAGAGACTATATTGTGAGCTGCAGTACAGGACTGGCACAGCTGATTTATCCCTACATCAAGTGTTTTATGAATACTAGTTTCAGTTTACAACTACAGGCTTTGGAAAAGTCTTTTTCGCCATGCGTCATAATCACATATTTGTGGTGACTCTGGCATACTGCCATCAACTGAGCGCAGCATCGATGCATCCTGCGAGCAGTCAGCAAAACATTAATCTGATCTGAGTTGTGCATTAAAGCCAATCAGGTTTTAGTTTTTTTCACAAGCTTAGCTATAGTTTTACAAAGTGTTGAGTTATCACAATTTACTGTGGTGGTTTCACAGTGAAGATCTAACTTTACATGAAAACTCTTATTTTGAAAAAGAATTTATGATTTTGTTGAAATATGAAGTATGAATAATAAATATGCAAAGGTGATGGTGTTTAAGTACAATCAATTTGGCGACGCTGGCTAACCTCATCCCATCAACACGTTGTTAATAACCCACAGAACCGACGAATCGTTTAAGTGTCTGACTACTTCAGTAGGTGGAGAAGCTGCATCACCTACACAGTAATTTACAAACCATGGTCAGGTCAGGGTTCATCCATGTCCGGATGTCTCTGCACCCTTTAGCTAGTGGCCACATATGAGGACTGAAAAATATAGCCAGAAAGTACACAACAATAGTTGCATCACATGCAACCTTCGGCAAAGCCATCAACACAGTGACTGAAGGACACCTGGATGAAAGGATGCCACCCATTAGTAAGTGACCATTTGAAGGTTCTTAAATGTGGAAAATGAAATGGTTTCAGCAATAAGGACAAGCGGCACTAAGGGGATGAGAGCTGTCACAATGTCCATCATATCCTACCTGAGAGTGTGTTCCATAGCCTTCGCTGCCAATGACCAGCCATTAGTGCTTGGCAGCCATGCCTCTAGCATTTCAATGTAAAACTGACATTTAGAAGAGAGCAGATGACGCTATTGACACTTGGATAGGCAGTAATTAGTTCCCCCTCTAGCATTCATTGTGTGAGGCATTTCATCACTAAATGTCAATTATCACGGCAGCTCTATTCAGCGGGTAACCTTCATTTATCACTGTAAGCATTGAAGGGTAGAGTGCCTTTAAGAATAAGCTGACTTTATCCCCACTCTGACAGGTCTCTTTGACTGTACTAAGTGATATGGAATAAGGTAACATTAAGATATCCAGGGGGATTCACCTTCTTTGAGAGGTTCATGTGAACTGGTCTCTGTGTTTCCAAAAGAAGTTACACCTCAGATATGCAAACTGAAATTTTAAAACACTGCTAAAAGGCTTACATGTATATTTCTGCCTCTCAGCTTTAATATAAAGTGGGGTCCAAAGTCTGAGACCACTTTAAAGACGTTCAGTCCGCATTGTATTTTACTGCTGTAAAGCAATGCCATTATTTGAACACAGGTAGACATGACTGCCCCAACTCAGCGTTTAATTTTGAAGGAATAGGATCTTGACTTTCAACATTTCAACCCTGTATACATTATATGTGTATGTTTGGTATAAATTGATCTGATGCACAAGTTTTAGTTAATCCAATTAATTTCAGAACATGTAACAGGAGACCTTATGATTCTGGACACACAAATCAAATCATGCATCCATTCATTTGAATCAATTAATGTTGGGTGCCTTGGATGTAGGTGTGCATGTGTGTAAGTGTGTGCACTTGTGTGGGATGCACTGAGCCGTGACTTGGAGCCATCGCATATTATGCCTCTCTGAGCTTCAAAACCCGCGTGTGTGGTAACCCCCCCCCCCCACACACACATACACACACACTTAGAGTCCCCAGAGACAGACATCCTCTGGCTCTGGAGCAGCAGGATGAACACTGGCGCCACATTATCCAGCCCTCTTCAAAAAGCTCTCTGAATAACCCTGCTACTCCAGTGAAAATGTCTAATCCAGGTCTCTCAGACTTTCCGCTGCGTTCAATCCGATATTTGTATTCTACTGCAGCCAAGCACCGAGTCAGGCCTGATTTCAGTACAGCGTTACAGGAGCTAGAGTCCCCATAACTGCAGGAGAATTAGAATTTCAATCCATGCTGTAGAATTAATTAGGGGAAAGGATTGTTGCTTCTCCCAAAGCACAGACACAACATTTCTCATTGTCTTCCAAGGGAGTCGGGGTTAGTTTTGAGATATTCATCTTTTAGGATTCTGCTTTCCCCCAGATGTATTGGAGGTGCATGAAATTTTAATTTGGGTTGCCCACCTCATTTGAAAGTGACGTTTAAAAGAAACATCAATTTCCCAAATCAATATCTTTATAAATCTGTATAATCTACAGTACAGGTTGTGGACAGTTTTGATTGGAACTACATTCTACCAAAGAAGTCATGCTTACATCCCAGAATGATTGGCAGTGAGATAGCAGTGCATTGGCAGGAGGACACTGATGACATTTAGATCAGTGGATTCCTGGTCTGTGCACTAAACAAGGCTTTGTAGTTACCAGAGATAAACAGTCAGCTGTCTGTTGTTGTGTTATATAATGCTGTGATAAAGATCACATGGTTGACATCCAACAACCATCAATAACAAAGGATCTTTGGAGAATGAATGATACGTTAAAACCTTTCGAACATTAACGGACTTGATCAAACTTAACTTAAATCTCCAAATTGGGTCGCTCATTGAATTAGACCTTGGTCAGGTTTGCTTTGGCGTTTCACGTTACCGTATGTCAAATATCTGGAATAACTGGTTAGCTTTATGCTAGAGTCTGCAGTAGGAAGATGATTGGAAGTGTTTAGCTTCCTCCTTTTTCGGCCCCAAGTGGACAGTTTGACTTTGTCTGATTGGATAGTCAGTGGGCAATGTGCTGATTGGCTCATCAGCTCAGGCGAAAATGTAGCATCAGAATTCCTGCTTGTAACTCGAAGCTAGTTGATTGTAAATTGAAACTTGAGTGTCACTTGCACCGATCGGAAATAACTTGTGAAACCTCATACACTGCAAAGAATACTCATACATACATAAAATGTTCTCACAGCTACTGCAATGTTTCACATGAGTGCCTGTGCACTTAACATATTTTTATTTTTATTTTACATATTATGGCTACATTTATTTCTAAAATATTATTGTACAATCACACACTTTAATTCATGATACCTTTATATTGTACATATTCACATGTGAATGCAATTCATTTTTTCCCAAACACAACAGGTGCACACAACTACAATTGTTTGTGAGCATGATTTAAAATATTCAATGAAAATAATTTGATGCCATATGATTCCATAAACTTGTTTGTCAAACATACACCAAGAATTTGGAATACTAAGTGGTATCACTTAATTTAGTTTGAACTACAAAGCACTAATGTTTTCCCCAATCCACAAGGATATTCATATAGAGTAACAACTAAACATTCATATTGAATAATGCAGGGCTTGTTCTTTTTGCAGGTACACAGTTCAACTTTTGAGGCAGTAACAGTGGGAGGAAGTCTTAACTTTTTTATAATCATTTTAACATTTATGCCTTTTCGTTTAAAATATTTATGGGAGGCCATGGATGGTCACATATTGCAACATCCTTGGCAGAAAAATGAACAGTCGGAGGAAGTTTCCACTGCTGGTAGCCCACAGGTTTGAGCATCGCACCAACAAACATATTGCCGGACAATGATGGTGGTTGACGGTGAGTCATTGACTTAGTTAGCTAAATGACACATGAACATGCTCTGTATTTCTTCTATATGACATGCTTTCTGAAACTGGGATTATGTACTGCAAACTGGTGCAATTGTGCAAACTGTATATTTATAAATGTTAAGCATATCTGCACAAATTTTACAAACAACACATTGCGCATAATTCACAAGGGTCGTATTTGATGTTATGGTTCGTTGCTGCAAAGATCGGTTGGCTAATCGGTGCCTGGCTAGATAATCATCCTTACAAATAAATGCAAAAAAACAGAATAATCACCCCAAAGTAATTGCAGTTTCTGAGCATGATTCATCTGAGAGAATTCAGATTCAGCTCCTGGCCAGGCTTTGTCCCTCATCACTGTAGATGAACAGTACAACCTTGCTTCTACAGTGTGGAGGTTACCGCTCCAAAATAGCCACAATACCTGTGCTGTGTTGCTGAATGCACAATGTACCATTGTGTATGACACTGCTACTTTTCATTTAATTATCCTCTATTGTGATGTAAGTGATACTCTCAAGAGTTTTTTTTCTGAAAGGAAAAGAAGAAAAAATACATTTGAGTAAATTAATAAATAAAAAATTTAATTGGTATTTAGATGGTTCTTCTTTTGAGGTATCAGTCAACTTTGCTATGCCTTTAAACCGGCAAAAGTTATCTTCTTTTTGATCTATAAGCCAAGCTTTTATAGGAGGATTTGCAAAGTCAAATCAACAACACCTAATATTTTAAGGGAACTTTAATAAAAACCCTGCTATTTTCTACAAAATGTTCACCCAGCTGTAGATGTGTGCAATCAATTCAAATATACAACAACACAGGCATAATGAAAAGGCTCCAACTGTGGATTATTGACTTATTGTTGATAGTCGGTTAGCCAGAGACTCCACATTTATTGTTTAACACCAGCACCTTTGTATATTTCTATGTTTCTTACATCCTGTTGTGGTATAGCAGTTGTTCAATTCCAGCGTTTGAACTATAGACTGTATATAAAGATAGACGTGTTTACACTTTCTCCCACTCCAGTTCATCCAGGAATGAAGCTGAAATACTCACACTGCCATCTTGCGCATTTGGAGACTGAGTATGCACAGTAGCGAATGAGGGAATAAAGGTGCAACAGCTAGGGGTTGAGTCCGTCTCAGTTTAATATCATCATGTTTTACTCTGTTTTTATAGCTTCAAAAAACTAATAAAAAACAAATATACCCTTAAATGTTTATCTTGGACATATATACTAGTGTTAAAAGAACTACTTAAAATAAAAAAGCATCTTTGAGACAAATCTTATGATCTATACTGCAGCCACCCATCAGGGGGCAATCAAGACTATTTGATATTGCCTTTGGTGAACTGTATTGTCCATCTCTATATACAGTCGTTGGTCTAAAAAGTTATTCATAATTTCATTTAAAAGTTTAGCAAAGCATCTGCACGTATTTGTTTTGCTGAATACATGATATTGCAGTACAGTATTGATACTACTAAATAGGACTGAGTACAACATCTGTTTCTTGCAGCACCTGTTCAAGGTCAGGGAAAGAATGTGCTAATCTGAAAAAACTTCATACAGATTTTTTCTTTCCTTAACCACATGTTTTTGTTGCCTAACCACCAACATTACTGTGGTTGTGAATACCAGCCTCTGGTGTGACAGGTGTTTGCTCTGTACCGTCACCATCCACATGGTAACTCAATGGCATTAATACATTTAACAGCCACCCCCCTGCCACCACAGCCTAACTGAGAGAGCTACAGTGCCTTGCATAAGTATTCACCCCCCTTGGACTTTTTCCCATTATGTACTGTTACTAACTGGAATTCAAATAGACTTAAATAAACTTTTTCCCGTTTGATCAACAAAACATGCATAGTACTTTGGAGGTGCAAAATAAATTTTATTGTGACACAAACAATAATGAGAACAAAAAAGTTGACATCTGTTGGGTGCATAAGTATTCACCCCCCTGTGTCAATACTTGGTAGAACCCCCTTTCGCTGCAATTACAGCTGCAAGTCTTTTGGGGTATGTCTCTACCAGCTTTGCACATCTAGAGATGGAAAGGTTTGTCCATTCTTCTTGGCAAAAAAGATGAAGCTCAGTCAGATTGGATGGAGACCGTCTGTGAACCGCAATCTTCAAGTCTTGCCATAGATTCTCTATTGGATTGAGGTCTGGGCTTTGACTGGGCCATTTTAAGACATTAACATTCTTTAATCCAAACCATTCCTTTGTAGCTCTGGCTGTATGTTTAGGGTCATTGTCCTGCTGGAAGATGAACCTCCGCCCCAGTCTCAAGTCTTTTGCAGACTGCATCAGATTTTCTTCAAGGATTTCCCTGTATTTGGCTCCATCCATCTTTCCCTCTATTCTGACCAGTTTCCCTGTACCTGCTGAAGAGAAGCATCCCCACAGCATGATGCTACCACCACCATGTTTCACTGTTGGGATGGTGTGCTCAGGGTGATGGGCAGTGTTGGGTTTTCGCCACACATAGCGTTTTGCATTGAGGCCAAAAAGTTCAATTTTGGTCTCATCTGACCAGAGCACCTTCTTCCACATGTTTGCTGTGTCTCCCACATGGCTTCTGGCAAACTCCAAACGGGATTTTTTATGGATCCCTTTCAACAATGGCTTTCTTCTTGCCACTCTTCCATAAAGGCCAGATTTGTGGAGTAGACGACTAATAGTTGTCCTGTGGACAGATTCTCCTACCTCAGCTGTGGATCTCTGCAACTCCTCCAGAGTAACCATGGGCCTCCTGGTTGCTTCTCTGATTAATTTTCTCCTTGTCCGACTCTTCAGTTTGGGTGGACGGCCTCCTCTTGGTAGGTTTGCGGTTGTGCCATATTCTTTCCATTTTCTTATGATGGATTTTATGGTGCTCAGAGAGATGTTCAAAGCTCTGGATATTTTTTTATAACCTAACCCTGCTTCATTTTTCTCCACAACTTTATCCCTGACCTGTTTGGTGAGCTCCTTGGTCTTCATGATGCTGTTTGTTCAGTAATGATCTCCAACAAACTCTGAGTCCGTCATAGAACAGGTGCATTTATACTGAGATTAAATTGCAGACAGGTGGACCCTATTTACTAATTATGTGACTTGCAAATGTGACTTGTGAATGCAATTGGTCGCACCAGATCTTTGTTAGGGGTTTCACAGTAAAGGGGGTGAATACATATGCACTCAACACTTTTCAGATTTTTATTTGTAAATAATTGTGAAATCCATGTAATATTTCCCCCCACTTCCAAATGATGCCATATTTTGTGTTGGTCCATTACATAAACTCACGATGAAATAAATTTTAATCTGTGGTTATACCATGACAAAATGTAGAAAAGTCCAAAGGGGGTGAATACTTATGCAAGGCACTGTATATGAATATAATTTCTAGGGGACAAGGTCGAGCAAAGTTATCAATGTCAGAGGAACTTCTTTGCAGAACCTTTTATTAGCATTTTTCAAATGAGTTCTTCAACTCCTACACTCCCTCCCAAAACCTAATAAAATATGGGCAGTTATGTCTGTTCATTCTAAATCTGACTGAAATATTGGCTTAAAAAAAAAAATCCCATATACACAAATTAAACTCACATAGCTGCAAAGATTGCATCATTTAATTTGATGATTGATTGGCTGATAGACAGAATCTGGCTGCTGGGGAACTTTGCCCAGTTGAAAATGTACAGATATCCCTCGACGTCGCAGGAGGGGTCAGGCTTTGCCAGCAGAGCAGCGAATCTGAATTCAAGACTTGCGAAACCTTAATCAAGCACAAGTCAGCAACGGTTTCATGTTGTTAAACAAATGCTGTGTCCCCAGGTAGAAGATAAAGTAACACTCATCTTCTAAGGCCGGAGCAAGACAACAGAGAAACAGCAGTAGCTCAGCTTCAAGCGGCGCAGCAAAACACACACGACAACATACACTGACTACACCAGGATATATCATGGGGAACAACAACAGATACCATGTGTTTGACTCACAGACAACAAGGGGAGCACAAGCAATCAATACACAGCTACAAGAAAATAAAGCTAACAAAAGCAGCACGGGAAGAGGGTACGGTTACTGTAGCTGGAAAGCAAGCACAGGCTCTTGTTTCTCTTTCGAGACATCTCAACTAGCTACGTGGTTTTATTCCTCCTGCTCGATAATATTTTGACATGTCGCTCATAGCAACATATGCAAGGTTTATTCTCTGTCACTTCTCAGTGCCACCTGTGATCCCCCAGAGTGGATACGTCTGCACTGGTTTGTGCTGTGTCTTTTGAAAAACAGTCCCTCGGTGGAAAGTGCCCAAAAATCTGCTATAATGGGCCCCAGGATAATGATTACTTTGAGTGATGGCATAATGAGGGCTTTATAAATATGCATGGGTCACAAGGGGTAGTAATATTGTGGATTATTAAAACTGCAGGGTAAGAGGTCAAGCTAATGAGGGGAACCTTGGGGTGAGGGCAGCCTGGACACAGGAATTTGCCAGGCCAGATGTCTGGAACATCATTTGTTTTTGCACCATAGAACCCTTTCTGTTTTCATTATTTACACAAATCATTTCCCTTAGTAGATCAAAGTAAAAAAATATGTATTGAAATTCAACAGGGGCATTCGCAAGCTCTCTAAATAAAGAGCCTGTGAAGGTTAACACAAAGTAAAATGTCTGTAAAGCAAATTGGAACAGATGTAGATGTTCCGACAATGAGCTGCTACATCTGCAGGGTGTCACATGTCTACAGGCTACATTAGCACCTGTACCATGAACTACTCCAAATGGCTGCGAGGAAGAACATAACCTCAAGTTGCATCATTGATATGATATTCATATTAATGCCGGTATTTACATAAGAATGGGACTTTTATTGATGCTATTTACCCTCTTGGTGCGAGGGGACACAACCATGTCCCGGCAGCTCAATGGCTCAGGACCCAGGGAGATGATGTGCTATCTCTGTGGATACTAATTGGAAAAAAAAGGGCACGTTGAGTTGCTGTATTTGGAAAAGCCTGGACATTCCTTTTGTGTCTCTCTGCAGAGCCAGATGATAACTTCATTTCACTGTGACCTTAATATGTTTCACACAATGGCTCATCTGTGGCTCACAGTACTGCTGCTCCATTAGTGTTCACAAGTTCATTAAACTCTGTATTATTGTCTTATTATTGTCAGCCTGAATCCAAAATGCTGAATTTAGGGGACGCCTGAATGAACCATCGGGTAATTTCACAATTGCAATGACTAGGGAAACAGTCCACGATTAAAATGCTTTGTAGTAAATCAGCTGTTTGTACAGATATAGATTTTTGATCCTCATACAATTATGTATAGCAGTTGTGTACTGCAAATACAGTCATTCTTGTATAATAATAAAATATGAGGCTAAATTAAGTTTAAAAAAAGTGTGACAGCAGTCCTGGACAGTTTGTGATCCACAGATTTGTGCAAAAACAACGGATGTCATAACAAAAAATGATGTGAGTGAGTATGTATGGTCACAATGCCCTAGGATACTTGAATATTACAAATACTTTGTTAGTCAACAGGCCTGTTTGAAATATACAAATAATGTGTTGTTCCTGTAAATGTGAAACTACAATCACAGTCTCCAACAATTGGATTCAATATTAGTGACAGGATTGAGCAGGAGTCGAGGCGATACATATAATATATAATTTCTTTGAGGTTGAAGCTGTGATTTAAGTCAGCTTTTCTATGTGACAACCCCAGATGTCCTCCGCTGTGCACCTCGTGCAAAGTAAAACAGAAAACACTTATCGCTAATAACTTTCACTTCTTTTTGTAGACTATGCAATGGCCTATGTGATCGTTCGACTAGAATCCACTGCCAACTTGAAAATCGAATTAACTTCTGGATTGCTTGGTGGGATTTTAGCAGAATATTCCTATAGTCTATGGATCTCAATAATTTCTGTGTCTGGGCCTAACTTAAATCTTTAGTTTTTTCTTTTACCTCAGAAGCAATTATACTGCGAACAAAGCCAGTACAGATACAGTTAAAATAAGGTAAAATGCATGTGTTGGATAATTATATTTACTGGGTAAACTGTTGTGTAAGCACAAATAAATACAATTAATTCATTTGAGCCCCACATTTTGAGACTTATTTTTGATTGGCCAATGAATCGAAAACATTTTAACCATCACTGAGCTAATGATAAATATGTATTTAATTAGTTTTGTAACATTTATGAGGGATTAAACATGCAAAATTCCTTTCTATATTCAAATTAAGTTTTCACACAGTTCTAGTTAATTACATCTTATTCCAAAATCTCTTGTAACATTATCTGCAAAGAGATGAAACTTTAAATGGACAATTTCCTTTGAATAATAGGCTGCAAAAAACAGTAACAGGCATATTTGGAATGTGTGACAGGAAGATCGAAATCTTGTCGTCCCATAGTGAGAGGAGATTTGAAAACATGCGGAAAAAAAGATAATTCCGAGTGAAGAGAATGAGGAGTGACGAGTGACATGCAGCCAGACTACAAACTATAATCCTAAATGGGATGTGTGGGGTAAACCTCCCGCCTCACACTACACACCACTTAAATTGCAATTGATGTGCAAACACACATCAACCCCCCCGTTTTCTTTGACATGGACATGCCTATGCTATACTGCCTGGGTGATCCATGGGGAAATTCAGGTGCTGAATGCTTCTTGTGGGTCACAGCGGTGTTGAGAAGGGAGAAACGCTTCATGCATAGAACCACGACTTTGTGCCTGTATTACCCCAGGGTCCACACTGCAAATGCTAAGCAAGGACAGGAGCAAGTGCCTGGATTTCAATGAGAGCTGGGACTGTCTTCTGTGTGGATGGACAAAAAGTCCAAGTTTTGCTGGAGGTACTATTTCATTATTCATGGTTGTGTATGATTGGCTGCAAGCACCAACCCTCTTTCATAAACCCTGCAAAAGCATCTGTTTTCCTCTCACAGAAATACTGCAGGTGCATCATTTTTTCATTTTGGATATGTGCTGTAACTTCTGGGAAGGAAACAGGAGAAAAAAAGCAGCGGCTCATTCACTGCCACATGCGAGTGGGGGTGTATGTTTGCATGTGGGAGCATCCATGCAGACATTGCTCTGAAATAACAGCAAGGCATAAATCAAATGTCAAGGTTAACTTGTGTAACTGAAAATTGACAAAACACAAATTCACACAACAGGCAATCACTGTTTGTCCTGTTCTTTATTAGCTATTGCACAACCAACATACTAACTAATGTAATCCTGGTAAATATATACATTTATTGAGATTTAGGTGTACTGTTTAAGAGCATTTAAGCGTGCTATGAAATGTCCACATCTATCTTCCACATACGTGTTCTTTAGCTGGTGACTGTTCCTTATCATGTTTATTGCTTAACTTCTTCAATTTCCTTTTTGATTTTCTTCCGTTTAAAGTAATTATTTCATATCATGTCAATCGTAAAATCTCAGATTTCAAAAGGGTCAGACTTCAGATATGAGCAAATTATCCTTTACAATCTCTCCAGCTGTATGTCAGAATCTAAATCTTTTTTTTATTGCCAAGCAGGTTTACACATATAATATATTTGCTGTGGTGTATTTGTGCAGGTAAAAATAAATTTAATATAAAAATAGGACACCAAATATGTAATATAACAAAAAAAAGAAATACAATAAGCACCAGGGGAGGAATTGTGCAATATGTGCAGTTGGATAGTAATGGGCTGCGGTCGGGCCCAGTCCTTGGCGTAAAAAAAAGTATCCACAAACACACAAAGGCCGGCTTTCACAGCGCAATTTTTTAAGATAGATGTTTACAATATTTAAAGGATCGAAAGTTTATCGGTATTTTGTCACAACAATATTTGATCTGTTATGTGTGTGTAACCAAGGGGCACTTCAAGAGAACTGAGAGAGTCTTCTATTTTGTTCACCTTATTAATATCATTGACGGAAGAGGGTGCACTCTGGAACACTTGGGTATAGCAGGCCCTTCATATAACAACCATTCAGTTTCACATTCAGCCCTATGGTCAATCTTTGAATTGTGAGAGGGAGCTGGGTATCTGGACAAAACCACCACATTTTTAGGGTCAATGTAAATTAAGTATATAAAGTTATTGTTTTCTCTAAGATAGTGAATGACGACTTTCAGATATATTTCCCCAGTGTATGGTGTGTTTTGGAAAAACAGTTTTTCCAGGTTTCAACAAAAAGGAAGTCGGACTCATATTCACTCACCGTACACGGCAGGCTGGGATGAAAAGCATTTAACTACATTGAGGTTTAAAGTCAATCAGGCAGCCATTCAGGCTGGAGCGAGCTTCTCAAGTAACAGTCAATGAGGAAACAAGATTCAGATATGGCTGAAAGCTATGAAGAAAATCAAACTGCAGACAATGTGGCAACTGAACAGAGGAAACTGTGCCTCAAATCCCTTCCTCACACAAAAAGCATTCTGTATGATGCTTTAGTGAGTGGTAAATTAAATGCCTGACAATAATCAACACACACACATGATATTTACATTTTTGAAATATCAGCTTCAAAAGGAAGCATTGTGTTTACAGTTGTGTGTATAGTACAGGTGTGCTTTAGGTGTCGAGGCCTTTTCTATTTGGTTAAAGAAAAATAGGATGTATTGCTTTCCTTGATGTTGTTAGTTGTACATTCATGGTTAGAATTACAGGGGAGCTCAGACACCCTGAAAAGGCCATGAGCTGACTTTGAGATCATCAGGGTGAGCTCTGAAACATCGCTCATTTTTGTTGCAGGGTTACAAATGTTGGTTTTCTGAATAATGAGATTCCTGTCTCCCCAAATTAAAAGGTGGGGCTAGTTATTAGTTTCTGAGATACTTTTAATCTTATTTGATCAAATCCTTTTGTCTGTGGCCCTCACAGGACTTTAATAAACACAACCTATAATGGATCTGTCAGGGTTATGTTAAGCAGGTGGACACAGAAGCAGAAAAACGAAAAAGTACCCTTTTAACAGAACAAACAACAAACAGAGAAATCTAAAAAAAAGCCTAAACTGAAAAACAACTAAGAGCACACAGGGGAAAACACCAGGAACTTACGAGAACAGAGAGGATGCGAGCACAGAAGACAAGGCATGCGAAAAGCACAGGAGACGAGGCATAGACGACAGGCATTACGACAAGCACAGGAGATTACAACAACGAACCGACAAAGAGAAGCACAGAGACTTATATACACATGCAGGGAAGGCAGGGGCAATTGAACACAGGTGGAACACATGAAGACTGGTGCAGGAAATCGCAAAGACAGGACGTGAAGAAAGAAAACACGGGAACAGAGCTTACTAAATAAAACAGGAAACAGAACATATGGAGTGGGAAGACGTGAGACACAGAAATAAATGATAAACAAACATAAACACAGGGATAACCATGAAACACCAGGAAGAAATAATTAAACTGAAAACACTCTGATAAAGAGGCGGAAAATAAACACTCAATAGACAAAACCATGACATGATCAGTTTTATTCAGATAAAAGGAAATAATTGGCTGCTGTACTTGATACTGTTACTAACCAACCTGACAAAGTCAGTTTACAGCAGTTGTCAGTCCTGTGTTTTGAGAGCAGAGCTTTTGCGGACTGATAGGAGGGGGTGGGATCTATCGGTTTCATTTTGTAACCAATTGGGTTTAGGCAGATTGCGGACTACTAGGTTCGTTTGGAGTCCAATGTGTGAATGTCAAGACACAGGAGACACAGGTAGGTTTTAAATATAATTTGTATTTGCACTTAGTAAAAAAGGAGTAATACAAACTTTAAACAAAAATATGTATATATTCAGTTCAGTCATATCATTTCAGTTCCTTCATAATTTCACTCCATTAATATAATTTATGTTGATCCAAGGATAGTCCGCATTGGAATGTTATAAAGGGAAAATCAAAAAAAGGGGTTTAGGGTGAGTATGTTCCTATCACTCGTAGTGAAAAGGAGGATGGGTCCATATTAGTCCATTTTTGGGTAGCTAGCCATCACTGTCAGAGTTTGAGTCCCGCAACATCTGACTAAAGGTGGGGGAAAAACCTGACCTACAAAAGGTCATTGAGGAAGAAAAAATGATTCCAAAGAAGTCAGGATTATAGCTACAACATACAAACCTTTGGTTAAGGCTAAAGTGTTTAACCATTACCAAACAACAAAACATTCAATCAAAATGCAAAAAAATATGTCCAGGGCTATTAGGGACAAGCCTTACAGGCTAAGTGCAAGTAAACATACGCACCAACATCATCACTAAATGATAAGTGATTCCCCTATGGGATTTTGTATTGGCGTTAGCATGAAGCTAACGGAATCTAACGGATGCAGCACTCACAGGTTAAACTTACAGTGAGCTATGCTAGCGGGAATCATCCACAATGCAAACATAGTGCAACTCACCGCTGATCTCTCACGAGTTTACCGGAGACGTTCCACGCGGATGTTTGCTGCCGAACGCTGTTCCCCACTGCCCACAATAATAGACATGGAAGACGAAGTAACCCTCCTGACCCGGATATGTATAGTTGCGCATTGGAAATTATTATATTATTTTTAGATTACTTTTATATCATTCGATACCTGGGCTACAATTTTTTCATTGTGTTCTTACTAGCCCTTCCAGGATCACCAGCGCTAGCTGTAACACAGTACTATGTTTGCTCTTGCTGTGTGGCGGTGCTGTTACATGACC
Organism: Pleuronectes platessa; assembly: GCF_947347685.1. Taxonomy (NCBI): domain Eukaryota; kingdom Metazoa; phylum Chordata; class Actinopteri; order Pleuronectiformes; family Pleuronectidae; genus Pleuronectes; species Pleuronectes platessa. The sequence continues at coordinate 22,413,436 of NC_070632.1, forward strand.
TTCCCATTGCCTTCCCTATGCACTAGAAACTTTTTCAGGATCCCTTGAGGGACTTTGCGCGGCAGAAGCATTGAAATGGTGCTTTTCGTTGTGGGTTGGTCACACAGACAGTCAGATGTACGGCTTGATTTTCATGCAAGACAGAAAAGCAATAAGACAGCCATGAGCCAAGAGACACACAAACAACTGCTGAGTATTATGAAAGCACTCTGTCTTAGCTGCTGCAGGCTTCCATGTGTTTGTGCCATGTTTAGTAGTGGCACTGGGAAAAAGGGCTCCCAGAAAAGCACTCTTAAAGACTTTTAAAGACTCTTTAAAATTTGTCTTTGTACATTTAATATATATATATAAATTTGACTTAATCCAGGAGAACACCACGCACAGCAGTATATCCATCTTGAATTAAGCACTGAAACGGAAACAAGTGACGGGGAGTGGATTTCTCAGAAGTTGCTTTTCATCAAGCCCCAAGAAAATCGGGTTTATCTTGAAATTAGCATCAAACCTGTTGGAGCCTGCTCCTTCGCAGATAGAGCTGTGTAAAGGACAGACATCTTCATCTTATTAGCCAAACCAAACCTCCTCAACCACAGAAGGGCTATCGTTCACAACCATGGCTCCAGTGAGGAGCGAGATATCCTCAGAGCTCTACCCACCAGCCTCCCATCCAACCACCACTGATTCCTAATCCTGTCTGTAAGCTGATCGCAGTGGGGTGTCCTGACCGCTTATACCACCCATACTCTTAACCCCTGCCTGGAAGTGTATGCTGATTTAGAGTATGAATCAGCGGTGTCGGATTATATAGGGTGAGTCATGTCAGCCCAGGGATGCCCACTGTGCTTTTCAAAAGACGTGTTGGCGGAAAGACATGCCAATATATGCAGTCAGTTGGAAGATGCTGGAGGACAAGTTGTATCAGGGTAAAGACCAGAGTTGGGCAACAGTTTTATTTCAAAAACAGTGCTAGATAGATACTTTCAGATCAGTTCTGCCTAAATGGTGCCAAAACCAATATTTTCATCTTTAAGAGTTGCGCCCAACATGCACCTCCAAGCAAGGTAAACGAGAAGAGCCCTTTAATTCTGGCAAAGGTACTTCCACCAAACAAAACAGGGTTCAAAAACAAATTCCAAAGAAAAGAAAAGACCGCTAAAAAACTAAACTGAATGTACACGGTGACAGGATGACAAGATCAACTAAGAAAACCCGACGTACAGGGAAACACGATGGCGAGCTAAGAAGACTAACTGCAAGAGACAAAGGGAACCTCATAGACTTATATACACAAGGGAGGCAGGGTTGATTGAATACAGGTTAAACACATGAGCAACAGCTGCAGATGATCACAAGGGCGGGGAAACAGGACTATCAATCAATCAATCAATCAAATTATATTTGTATAGCCCATATTCGCCAATCACAATTTGTCTAATAAGGCTTTAACAAGGTTTAACATACTCTGCCCTTAAATAAAGCTAATGACATGCAAGGAAGATAATTTCAAAAGTCGAGAGCTCAGGAGAAAACAACTGAACACAAACCTTAACACAAAGAAAAGCAAGTATAAGTCAATAAGCCAAAAGTCAATAATCAGTTTGAAATACTTAATTCAAATATAAACATATAAAGAAATTCTAAACTCTTAACGTGTCTAAATAACAATCAAATAATGAAAAAAATCTAACATGAAATAATAGTTAGTGCTTTTTCTACAATTTCTACATAAATCAAAAATAATTTTCTCATTGCTGCTCTATTCATCTCTATTAGACATATTCTTATATAAATACTTTAGACACTGACACACTTTTCCATTATGTTACAAATTGTTTCTTCTAATCAATGTTGTAAATATTGTTATTTTGTTGATGTTCTCAGTCAGATGATGTTTCCCTGTTAATATGCTTTTTGTTGGTTGTCCTTACTCTTGTTGAGGGTTAAGGGCAGAGGATGTTGCACCTTGTTTTGTTATTAAACATAATGTATACAAAGCATGTGTGGGGATGTTTATGTTGCCTGTAAGCAGAGAAACTATTTCAGTTCATTGCTCCATCACCAAAATGCATAGTGATTCGGTCCGGATGGTGCTTTACCAAACTCTACGAATCCATTTAAATAATATCATGCTAGGATGTTAACATTTCAGTGATCCAGAGAGATTAGATTGCTTTCATGTCATTTACTCTTTTCAGAATATATCAGATGTGGCCATGACCATAGTAACTAAGTTTGTATTCATGTGAATGCGATATGATGGAGATACTGGCAAGTTGGTGGATGCCACTGTCTGATGAAGCACTGGGATGGTTGTTTGCAAAGTTGAATTGCAGCCATTGATATCCCATCTGACTCAGGGTATGTTTAGATGCTGGCTATTTGCCCAGTGCATCAACCGCCTCCCTCTCTCATCCCTCTCAGCCATCTTCCCAGCGTGATTATCTGCTCAGCTTTGTGCACAAGAAAAGCACATTACTCAGCGCTCTGACGCACAAACAGATCGGAGTGTTACAGCTTCCATGTTTTTGCTTCCATCCCTAAGTTTAGCAACATCGGCAACGTGCTTGTCTTTTCAGATGAAGACAGGCTGAAAAGCATCTATTAACTCCACGTGTTACAGTTGAGCAGATCACACCGCAGTTCAGACTGAAATAAGGAAGGATGGAGAGACACTCTCTCCCTCCTCCCCTCCCTCAATCTCTCACCACACACTGCAGCTCCTCCCTCCACCTTGCCCTTCTCCACATCCCCTCCCTTTCGCGGTCTCCCTCTCTCTCTTCCTCTCCGTCTCCATCCCTCCTTCTCTCTCCCTCAATTCAGCCTAGGTGAGACTAACAGAGGATACACCCTCACCATGGGTGTGCGTAAACGTGTGTGAATTGCCGTGTGAACCGCATGTGTCAGTGAGCGCGTCGTTGTGCACACACGTGGCTTCGGCAAGCTGACGGCAAGGACTCGTGAAGAGCTCTGGACTTGGATATCAGATCCTTTTCCTCATGTACATTTTTAAACAACATTCCAAAAAAATCCTCCCATTAAAGACTCATTTTCCTCCTCTCGGGGCAGCGTCTCGTTGGAATCTTCAATCCTTTCCACAGTATCTTGGATTTAATGAGTAGCCACCGAGGAATCAAGCAGCCAATTTCTGAATCCCCCTTGTTACAGCTCCGGTAAGGACTCTCTCATGTCTCCTTCTCCCTCTCTAACCCCTCGCTCTCTTTCTTGCATATCCATCTCCTTTTCCTTGCACTTCCTGCCTGATTTACTTCTCATAACATATTGACAGGTGCAAGCAGTACACATTATGGGATAGGGAAGCAGTTAAATGAAGCAGAGCAAGCTATTTAGGACAAGGATAGGGGGAGAAAATGAGGATGGGCTGACTGGGGAGCAGGAGAGAGAGCGTGCAGGGAGAGGAGCAGGGAATAGAAATGTGTGCCGACACCAGTAGTGTTGCTCATGCTGTCAGAGGCTGGAGGGAAAAATGCTCCACTTGGTACTTGTCATTGATCTGCTGTTATTTTCAGCCCACGTCCCCCAGAGACAACTTTGCATGGTCTACCTGACAGTGATAGTGTAGGTCTATTGGTTGTAGTCATGTGTGAACGCTGACAGGGAGCGACTTTGTCATAACAGTGAAGTAAATGTCGGTGTGCAGGATTTAACATGCATTTGGGTATTTGTTTGTGTGCGTGTGTGCGTTGCCTTCTGTTCACAGCATGGGAGGAGGGCATGAGGAGACGTGGATTTGTGCAGAATGTGTGTGTGTGTGTGTGTGATGTTGGAGCTGTTTGATGCGACAAGATGGGGCTTGCTCCTTCAGATGCTCCTGTGCCTTCACATACTGTCATAGAAACCCCATTGGCTTCCGCGGGGGGGCCAACTGGTAGCGTCCCGCCATGTTTATTGGCCTTTTGGCAACAGCTCTGATGCTCAAGAACTGTGTCATTAAGTAAATTGAATAATTTGCGTCATATTTAATGTATTTGCATTATTTTCTCTTTTTTTGCCTTATGAATTTGTATATAATGCTAATCACATATTGATGAAGATCCCATGTTTGTTTCTTTTTCTCAGTTGAAGGCATGAGCCAAACTTGACGTTGCTATTTTGGTCCGCCGTGCATGTTGAATGAGCCTCTTCCCTTTTATCTTCAGTGTTGGCCTGTTATTAATTCTCTGCTCATCTCTCTCTCTCCCTCTCACTCGTCTCTAGCAGCTCTACAGGGAGAGGAGTAAAGACAGATTGGTGGAAAGGGGGAGACTGAGACATTTTTGGAATAACAACAGAACAAGGGAGAAAGAAAAAGGCTGGTAGTGAAAGCAGTGAAGAGATCAGGGCCAGCGGAAGGTGAAGTGGGAAGGGTGCAGGAGGGATACGGCAGCGAAAAGATTGACAGGAGGCCGAGAGGGGCAAAGAAGACAGAGTGTGTGTGTGCTAACAAAAGCTTTTAGGCAAAGCAAATCTCTTCTGAGGATCATGCTTTTGGTAGATGATTCAGTTTACACACACACACACACACACACACACACACTCACCGGAGCTCACCATAGGAAAACCTAAGATGGGTAGGCCGGGGCCTTCCTCTCACACATGCCTGGCTGCATTTCCTGTAGAGGATATCAATATTTATCACATTTCCCATTTCGGAGTAGAAACTATGATAGCAGCGGGGGATGGAAGAATAATAAAAGATAAATCAAATTATCCCACCTTGTGTAGACCTCCTGCTTCTGTTTCATTTATAATTCCTCTCCAGCACTTAGCCAGGGTCAGCTGATACTGTTGCACATTGAAACAGAACCACAGTTGCTTGGGTTTTCCACCGGTTGGGGAGAGCTTAGTCATATTGCAAAGTTGTTATTGTGAAACCCATACAGGCAGATTGTATTTATTGATTATTTTTTTCTGATTATTGCCTCACCTCTTGATGGGTGTGAACAACCGAGCTGAAAAGACGTGATGCATTATTCATACCGTTTTACGGGTTTAAACATAAAGAATGTGGATCTGACTTTACTTAGTGAAGCTTTTATGAGGGTTTTAGTGCAGATCAAGATTGAACCAGGATGGTATCCCAGGATACATTGCTGTTAAATTCAGAACTGGTGCATTGCAGTTTGAAACTAGAGGTATTCTGCAAACTGATTAGTACATTTGGTAATTATGAAGTGATATCTCACTCTCTGCCGTCCTCTGCCCACACACACACACACACTCAGGATGTGGTACAGTCTGGCTACCAGGAGTAGTTGCTACACTAATCGGCTGCAGTAAAAACTTGTCATGCGGTGGGTGACTTGCATCCAAGAGTGACTCACGGTGCCCATGAACATTCCTCCACCCACAGCCAGCAAGCGCTGATATTGTCCATCACCAAATTAGAGGCTAACTACTCATTCTTCTTCTCAACTTCCAAGGCAATTATTCTCAAGGCCATTATATCAAATAATGGTTATTACCAATGTGGCTTCGTGATTCACCATGATGCATGAAATGAGGCTGGCAAATTTGTTCCAGCGGTTCTCAGCTAATGGCGTCCACGGTGGTGGACTCGCACAGTGACGTTATGCAGATGTGAGCTTCTCATCCCTGTGCACTCTGAGGCCAGGCAGCAACACATATACAAATCTGTTCACAGTTCCTTTCACTGATCTACTAATCGTCTTCCTCGTACAAACACCCCATAAAAGCAATGTATGACTAAGGCTTCGTCACCTAAATGTCAAACTTTATTACTCGCTGTGATAGTTTGAACTAAAGTGAAATAATAATTGTAAATGGATACAAATTGTTGATACACTTTTCTTCCCAACATAATGAAGCCCAGTGCATCATTATTAACTCACCGGTTACGAGTGTAAGCTCCCGGACTTGCTTGTGTTTCTTGAAGATAGTTCACCTCTCATTCAACAAGCTTCTTCAAACTTGAGGAGCCCATCCAGCCAAATAAGAAAGCCCCAGTAAAATAAAAAAATAGATTTTTGGTGAATAGTACTCATCTACTTTTATTGCAAAGATCCTTTTTCTTTTCAGAGCTAACACCTTTTATTATCCGACGAGAATAATAATCGGCCTCAGATGTCACTAATGAATAACGCACCCCACTCCACAGACAGGAATTCATACACTCACTTTCAGGTTTTTGTCAAATCCAAATGCAGTATGCAGTAGTTGGGGGGTTCAGGATGCAACTCGGCACTTGTTCAAGAAGGATGAGAACAGTATTTGCTGAAATCCTCTACTTCTTTTTGCCAGCCAACTGAGAGAATCTAAATTGTATAAATTGGAAATTATAAATAATTCAGCAACAGCTTTTAATCCTCCATTTGGAGAATTACTAGGCCAACACAAAAGAGATTCATGTTACAGTCTCAGGGAGATTCACCGCTCGCTGACCTTGGGTGTTTTGTGTTGTTTCACAAAATCAAATCAAACGACTCCTCTTTTGCCCCATTTTGTATTGAGGTGGATTATGTCCATATACCTCAATGTGCAGTTTACATGTTAGTCAGATATTTGTATTGTTCTTCATAAGTAAAAAGACTACAAACAAAACTATTTATTCATCTGTTCACTCACACCACTAAATTAAAGACTACTACTAGTTTGCGACACCACTGTTTGACCACCATTTGATTCAAGGGTTTTTGTCATTTGACACCAGCATTTTCAGAACCAGTGTCCCAAGAGGATTTCTACAGTAACAAGACATTTTAAAATATTGTATTTGATACATATGTGTTAATATGGATAAAAAAAATTATATATTTGATGTTACAGATTTACCGAAACAAATTCACATGGTCATCCACCCTGAGTCTCCAACTTATGGTTCTACATACAGGCCATTTATACCTAGATATTCCAGAAATCTGTCTGTCTGTCAGTGGGACAAATATCTTGAGAGCCGTTCATCTTCTCCCCTTCAGATTTGCAATGTGTATTGTTAAGGGCGCCAGGAAGTTAAATCTGTTGTGATTTGGATGTACAATATGTTCAATAATTATAAACTTTGAATAAACAGGTGACCAGGGGCCTATAGCAGGGCTGCCCGGGGCTCATCACCTTGACAACAGCACGTTCACTACAACGGGCACGTTGGCTGATTCTCTAGCTCGGGTTCTGTGTTCTGAGTCGAGCTTCACTAAACTTTGAATAAAACAGGTCAACAGCTCTTTGTGCAGCAGCGGTGTTGCAGCTTCAGGGTTCTGTGGCCTGAGTCCCACAGCCACACTTTACTTTGCAGCAGCTTAATTACTGCAGGTCAAATCTACAGTTTCAGAAAGAAATCTACAACCAGCATCACCGCAGGCCAAACAAACAGCCCATTCCAAACAGGCATGTTTAGAACTGGCACTGGACATAAAAGATGTAAAGACCATTGTTATTTCTCCCCTCACCTCGCTGCAATGATCTCCTAGAGGGCCTCCCTTCAGGTGGTGTGACATCCTTAAAGATGATACAGAGGACTAAAACACACCCCACATGCTACACACGGCCAAATCAAATTTGAGGCGCTAATAATTCCCCCTCTAAGCTACTTCTTAGTCTGTGTCCATCTGTTTGAACTCAGTCATTTGGGCGTGACAACTTGTCACTTTTGTGAGCACCTCTTCTCCTCACACCCTTGTATGCCTAACTAGTACTTACTGTGCACATCTGGCTGCACTTGGTCTTGTTGAATAGATTTAGCCCTATTTAGTCACACCTATTCCAAGGTCTCCTGCTGTACTGAAGCTTTGACTGTCATCCCTCACAAATAGGTCAATCAGCTGAATGAGTCAATGTAAAAAATGTCTACAGCGTGAGTCGAGAACCACAAAATGGACAAACCTTTTTCAATCTATGACACAATAATAAGGTGGAATGTAGTTATTGATAATTAAATTAGATCTCCCCTGAGTGGAGTCAGGCCTCTGCAACCAGAAATTCCCCGTACACAGTAATTACGAGAACGAGACACACTGCTGCTGGTATTGATCATAGCGTGCACAGAGCATCTGGAAAAGGGATATTGATACATGTGAATAATAAATATCTCTACTTGCAGTGCTGTATTTACACCTACAAAATGGAGGTAGATGAGCCACCACTGCTTGTGTTCATTAGAATCACGCTGAGACACGTAGGCATCGTCTCTCCTCCCTCTGCGTCACACAGTGAAATACAATTTTTGTACACTGAGCTGCAGCCGAGTACAAGTGCATCAAACGGACACTGAGATACGGAGCCCTTCTCCGGGTAGCCTATTTTCTGTCTCGTCCCAAATAGGTGGCCTTACTGTGTTAAATCACCTTTCAGTCTCAATTTACAAGGTCTCTGGCATTTCATTCCACCTGTTCGGTTGAAATTGTTTGTGCCAGCCCATTACTGACAGCACGATGAATGGACAAACAATACTCCGAGGTTGAGGCCCAATAGATTCACTCTGATTGCTGGCACACGTAGAGCGAGCTGTCTCGTGAAATTGAGGAGGAGGTCAAATTGGACAAATCCCAAACGTTCATCCAGATGCTTCCGGGGTTGTTGTTTTTTGAAGAATCTAAGTGAAACAAGATTGTATGAGGTTTTAAGCTGTAGCTATTCCACATGTTCCATGTGGAATCTTGTTAGATGTTTATGGCAAATAAGTATTTTGCTCCGTTTGTCGAAATACAGCAATTGCAACAAAACTGTGTATGACCATACTTGGGTTAATAACACACTGAAAGTGATTTATGCAGAAACCATAATTACCACACATGTAATTTTGATGTAATGTCCTGTTTTCTCCACCATAGTGCTCAGCTTAATTTTGATCTGGTATCAAAATGTGGTTCAGAATCTGTTCCATAGTCTCAACAAGCTAATTGTTTGAGATGGTTCTCGGTCTTATTGTGTGAAACAAACTGATTTCAATGGCACTAACCGTAACCTAACCACAGTTCACATCTTACCACTAACCAGGACCTCAGGAATTAAGTTTGCCTCAATATGACCAGCCTTTTGTCCCCATTGGGACAACTGGTCCTGTCAAGGTCAGTGTTTATGATGGATAAGGGGTGAAAAAGGAGCACACACAAACACAGACACACACTCGACCCTCTGTGTGTTATTTTTATGGGGCTGTGATTAATTAGGGCAAATCCTGGCCTATTATTAAATTTTCAAAGCTATTACTCTTGCAGCTAGCTTGAACATTTTATTTAAAAAATAAATACATATTTAAACCATGAAAATATTTTGTCTTTGTCTTTGTCTTTTGTTACAGATTAATTATAGGCTCAGAAAAGCCAGTCTATTACATAAGCACAGCTGGGTGAGAGGGGCCTCTACCACAACACGGCCCCTGGATCAGTTCCCAGTCTTTACCCTACTGAAATTTCCAGTGTGATCAGCGTCAGTTGAGAGTTAAAACACAGGCTAAAGCGCAAGCTGCCAATCTCTCTAATTATTACGGATGATGCACCCAGAGGTCTATTTTTGGGGGAACACAGCAGCTGTGAAAAGCTAAGTCAATATTTTCACGTCGAGTCAAGAACAGGCATTGTAGGTGACGTCTGAAAGATTAGAACAAGCTCCATTTTCACCACAGTTAGTCCAACACGGGCCTGACAAATTGATGCTGTTAATTTAAAATCATGCAAAATAATGTAGTTGTCAAAAATGTATGTTTTCATTCGAATTCTCAAATGAGCATGTGTATTAGCTTGTTAAGCAGCGGAGCCTTTAGTGGGTGATCTGCTGTGGGAGACGAGGGAGGTCTGAGCATCATCTACTCTAACAAGCAAAAGCATTTGCAAATTGGTAATATTACTAAGAGACCCATGCTGATAACCTCAAAACGATCTAACCATCTCATTGAATTCACTGAATTCAAACACAGAGAAAGGCAGTCATGGCGAGCCGTGGTAACAAGTCTTATGGGGTAATGACGAAAGGGGGCCGGGGGGGCACCCTCAACACCCATATGAAAAGGAACTGAATAAATCATATTTCCCTGTACTGGGGTGCTACTGGTTCGTGCTTCCTCCTCTTCATACTGTATCCTCTTGATAAATGTTAGCTATCGTCGTGCTGCAGGTCAGATGTGGATTACGATCTGATACATTTGCTCTGGCTTCATAAAGGAATCTGTGAGTCGCTTTTGCTCTTGAGTTGTTGCGCTCTGGTTTTCAACAAGTGTGAGGTCATGAGAACTCAATTTAAATTCCACCTGGAAAAGACATTTGGAACAGATCCACTATTAATCACATGTTGAAATCAACATGTTATCGGGATGTTAACTTAACTAACCAAAAAAATCCTTTTTAATCCATTATAGCTGAGAACGTGCAGGTGCTCTACCAACAGGGTTTGCTGCTGCACCCTCTGCACCCATATCTATCGTGGCCTTGGTCATGACTGATCCTGATGGTTTGAGCATTATTGAACATGCAGTTGTGTAAAAAATGACCCAAAACACATTTCACACCAAGCAGAGCTAAAAATGATATTCCGCAGATATACAAAAAAAAAATGCTTTTGTGATTATGTGCATTTAAACAAGGTTCAGGCAGTCCAGGCTTTTATGCAAGAGAAAAAGCTTTTTACCTCGGTCTGTCCTCGCCGAATATCCCTCATCATTGGAATTCTAGTCAGTGCTGTGCTCTTCTTCTCCTTGGTTATTTATCTGCCTATTGGTACATGGCAGTCTCTTTCAGTAAAGTACTATTCAGATTGAAACAAACATCCTTTCACATCAGTGATAACGAGCACGTCAGAGAGGATCCTTTTTAATATGACGGAAAACGGCTTCAGGCTTGCGTCTCGCTCACTTGGTGTATTTGCTGAATCCTGTTGATTATCCAGACAAATGCACCTTGCTATTTAAAATGTATGTTGAAAAATTGGTTGTTGGCATGTTTTTGTGTTTTGTACTGTCTGCAGTTTCTCAACACTGGGTTTGTGGCCCTGGGTGGCCACTTGACGAGCAGTGTCCCAGAGACTGGTGTGTTGTTGTTTCATTGATCACATTTGAAATTGTGATTCGCCATGATGACCAGAAACGTCCTCAGCTGCCAGCCACATGGCCACCACAAAGCCAAGGACGTTATAATATCTGTTGTCTGCAAACTTTGGCCGTTGTTTCCAGATCACTATATATTTGATGTGTAAGCATCAACTACACAAAGATGTTGGGTCATTGTTGAGTGAAAGAATGTACCACACACAAATCCAATGATCTGCTTTTCCCTCTCGTGTGCTTACGCTGCCTCATGTTTTAAAAATGCTCATATGTAGGACACATCTCTTTATTTTAAAAACAGATTCTTGCTCAATCATGACCAGGTACTGAAATGTTTTGGGGGGAAATATTCAGTTGTCTCGAGCCTCCGCACACACATCAATCCTCCGCCCACACACACACCAATGATCCGCCCACGCACGTGTTTCCACTCACCAAGCCTGATTAGATCTCGTTCTGCTCAGCACTGTGTGGGGGCTTATTAAACATCTCCATCCACTCTGTTAGGGATGTTGCACCTGCTGGCTCGGGGAAGCTTTTCACCTTTATCTGTGTTATTAGTACATAGGCTCTGTTGATGTCATTTATTTTTACTCATGGCACAGTTGAGCTTCAGCCTGAGCAGAAGGCTAACTACCCATGGTACATTATAAACACCTGTGCCCGGTCTGTGGCGCTTTGAAGCTCAACCTTGTAGTTTTCAGTTGGTCAGCCATCGTCTCTTTGCAATCGTACTTGTTCGGCTTCGTCCTTTTCAATAATTCTGGCTCTAATTGTGTGATTATTCAGAACTCAGTGATGTTTCGGCATCATCATCAGATTGTACATTATTCACTTGAAAATAATTCACCATTGCAGATGTCTCCAAGACTTGACGTTGCATTTCACGACGGGGCGTCTAGTCTAGTCTCTCATATCCTCCTCTTTGGCTGAAATTTCAAAACTGAGTTCCTTTCCTTTGGAGGAGGCTCTGGGGAGAGATGCAGTCTGCAGTCGCTACTCACCAACTTAACATTTTCCCATATGTATGCAGTTTGTAGATGGTGTGCAGCAAGTATTTCATCAAATGCTGTTTAGATTTTGTTTATATGGACAATACAATTTAATACAATTTATTTGATCTATACTCCAATTCCAGATATTTGTCCATCTTTTTTTTTGGAATGCATATCTCTAGCACCATCCATCTTATCCACTTCACACTTGGCATGTGGGAGGGCACAAGAAAGAGCAGCGTCTCCACTTTGGTACAACTCTGTGTCGCAATTCATTTAATACAAGGGCTGGTAAATTAACCGGAAATGTATCGGAACTGTCATTTATAACCTCTAACTGACTTGCATATGTCATTTAGTTCGGTTAAAACTTACCCGGAAGTGCATTCACAAACTGTCGGGTTTCCACTACCTTCATATTGTTTTACTGCATTTTGCAGCGGCGGCCCGTGGGGTAGGGCTGAGTCTGGCTTCACTGAACTGTGAATAAAGAGGTGAACGGCTCTTTGTGCAGCAGCGGGGGTGCAGCCTCAGAGTTATGAAAAGCTGCAAGTAATCTTTTACACATTCAGGTAATGCAGCTAGTTGCTGGTAATTAACAGTATGTTGTATCGTGCAAAAGGCACATGCTTATACTGACCAAACATGCACGGTTATGCATCCTGGCACATGTTGGTAGCATGTGTTTGTCCATGACTGTCATCACCACCTGTGAGAAGTGATGTGAATAGCAGTACATTAATACTGCATTGCTGCTCATCACCTGCTCGAGCAGCTACTGAACGCTGACTGGAGCCGGGAGAGAAGATGATGATGGAGAAGAGGTTGAGGCGGGAGGAGACTCCTCGGAGCCGCAGTCTCCAGCTGTAATGACCTTAAGTGGGCCAGGCTCAGGTGAGTGTTCTTCACTTAAGCCAAATTGGAAAAGACCCTCGGAGGAGAGAGCTAAGGTGCACCGACGAACCAGTAGTGTTCTGTGTGTAAAGGGGGTTAGGGGAAGCATTATTGCAACCTGAGCGTCTTGTGGCTCAGGAAAGCATTATGGATCTTACGCAAATTAAAAGAAAATACACGGGTGATAGGCTTTTAAAGCAGGGGGATAATAACTCAGTGGAGTCCTCTGATAATTGTGATATTGTGTTGCTCACTGAGAAGAGAATAATACTTAAAATGTTGCAGTGGCAGGTTTAGGGACTTAATTCCCACAGGGACTATCAATTGTAGATTAAAAATGTATTTACCCACAGTAATCTAATGAGCTCTGGGAAGAAGCACCCACCATGTTGCTTAAATTACATACACTGTGTTGTGATTACACCTGTGGTCAAGCCCAAGTAAGGCACTTGTGAAATAATGATCCACTCATGATTATTTATAATATGACTGAAGCCTATTTGGAGCTGATGAGGTTGGTTCGTGTATTCCCAATGCCAGGATTCAAAAGGATTCAGAATTAAAACAAGAGACAGACACTTCTAGATTCATCTCTGAATGGACATGTCACTTGTGTATATAGTGAAAGTCAATGTAAAAGAATGGCGGTGGCATATTGCTATTCCGCAAGGCTACCTGCTCGGCTCTCTAAACCAAAGTCAGCATTTCATTCGCAACCGAAATGAGGTGAACTTTGTGTGAAGTAGGTCATTTCACTGCTGTAATCGAAGTGCCCCCTCTTTGCTCTTAATACGACTCGCTCTGTATCAGAGGACACGGCCACAGATTGGTGTGAATGCGGGAGCGAGTGTGAGAGATAGCAAGTAAAACCGCTTTATAATTTCAGCGCAGTCATAAAATATGCATAACGTATTCCATTTTTTGGTCACTTTTAACCAAAGCGTCTTACAGTAAGTGAATACTTCATTTGAGGTATCAATGGGAATCCGAGCCTTTAAAGACATCTTGAAGCCGCGCTTGAAGAGCGTCTCGCTTCAGTAATTCGCAGTGTATTCCCAGTTCAAACACAAGATCAGACTGTGGACAGAGAGGTGGAGAGAGAAGAGGAGGATGAGGAGAACATCTTGTCTCTTGATGCAGCCGCTTGTGTTGCTTTGAAAGTGGTCAAGCTGCCGTATTTAAATATGATCTGGATTGAGAATTTGACCTTTTAAGTGAGTTGTGTGAAAATGGGTGCAATGTGGGAAAAAATGCCTCAGTGTGGATAATCGATTGTCCACGCCTTATACACACACTCTCTTTGGCATAGCTGCTTCTTCATTTTGTTTCAAATGACTTCTGTGATTATCTACAGGAGTCTGCAGAAGTGATTTTCGCAGATTCTTCAAATGGTTGTGATATGACCTTCAAAAATACCAGCAATGTTCTCCAAATGTGTTTTCAGTTGGAAAACTGGCTGGAAATCGATTTTCCAAACACTACCCCCTGGGTATTGTCTTTTTCTTTCTTGTCAGTTCCAGGGAACTCCTGACTTCTTGTAGTCAGGGCTAATAAATTAGTCTTTTCTCACATGTTTCCACTGAGTGCACAGTTTATTATTTCATAGCTCTATCAGGAAGGACAAAGAAAAAAAAAACAGGGGTGAAGTAAACTTCAAAGTGAACATTTTAGAGTAATTAAATGAAACTTCAAGTTGCGCTGTTGTTTGACAGTGATGCGTTAAAAGCAAATGAATGACCTTCGATCACCCTTAACTTTGTACGGTGAAGATGCGTTTGAATGCAGATAGTGACTGGGATTCCCAGACACACAGAAACTGCTGCTCATGTTCAGTAGGTTGTATTAAGAACCACCGGGTTAAATCTAGAATATATGCTTATCTGTTTCTGTAACCCTTGTTTTAAGAAATCATTAATCATGTCGCATATTTCTCTTCAGCAAAAATTCATGGCAAATGCTTTGCATATACAAGCTGATTGTGTTCAGCGTCTTGTGACCTTTTGGCTCAGATCTTGTCATGCAAATCTAGTATTTCTGCTGACGATCATTCCGTAAAAAAAACATGGAGATATGAAAATATGGCATGTAATATATCCTGGATTGCTGCATTTTTCCTTTTCCCAAAGAAACATATAGGAATAATTTGATAGTCGTCAGATTTTGATCGCTATCTCTGACACGGTTGATATGTACATGCCTTACTTTGGCTATAAATAGGCTCTGGTTATCTCTGGAGTAGATGGAAGGTCATTAAACATATGTGCTTCATACGCTCGATTTACTATCATAATTACACTTTCTGATAAGAGAACAGCTTCAGTCGCACATGTTTAAAACCATGACACAATGTAGGCATACCTTTTATAGGCTCAATGCTCTTTGGATTCTTATTTTCCTATACGTCTGTCCTTGGCTGTAAAATATAGCGGAACCCATTTTGCACCTTGACACTTCAAACCGCTTCTGGGAAAGTGAATTGTGGGCTGATGAAAGTAAGGTTGAATTGTTTTTGGAGAAACACACAGTGATATATAGGGTTTAAAAGGCCTCTGCATGTGACTCCTCAGTAGAAGGTAATGATGCAGCAGGACAATGACCATAAATGTGCTAGAGGACAAGATCAAAACAAGAAAATCCATCTGTGCAAGCGTCCCAATCAGAGTCCAGAATTATCCCAATAGATATTCTGCTAAATTACCTCAGAGAGATCGACATCTAAAGAAAGTGGTTGAGCTTAGGCAGTTGTTCAGAAAAAGTTCCTCCTGAATGCTGTGCAGGTCCAATACACCGCCACCAAAGACTATTATTTAAAGTTATTGCTGCCAGGGGAGTGTTGACCACTTATTAAATTCAGGGTTTCACTGACTTTCTCCACCAGGGCTGTGAATGTTTAACAGGTGTGTCTACAAAGATGTAAACAATGAGAATTGTACTGCTACTGTCTTTAAAAAGTAGCCAGTGATGTGTTTACCTTAATAAGACATGACCAAGTACTGTTATCTGTAACAATATTGGTTATCCTAGCCCTGCTGTTACTTTGTATCGTATGGGATCCACTTGTTGTGGAATTGTCCAAAGGTGAAATAATTTCCTTTATGATACACAAATCTATTCAAGTTTGAAATCTGAGAGTCCAAAGTTTTTGTTTTCTCAATTGCTGGCTTTTCCCTGGCAGAATTTGATATACAGCTGACACTCATTTCTTTCAATCCAAAACGTAGCAGAACATGGGTTCGGGTCGACATCGGGTGCTATCCTAATTCATCGTACATATGTCAGCATGCCTCTCTGTGCACTTATTGACACTGGTTTTTCGTTGCTGAAATCAGCCACTGTTTGCAGCTGCACTGGCCCCATTTCCACGCGACAAATCATAAAAGTTTCATTTCATCACATCGGCACTGCAAGCAGACGGCCCGTTGTCTATCTTGGGGAACCAGTTTAGCACACCACCATAGATTGTAGATTTTAGTACCTTTTTAGACATGTTGCTCTCTCACGTGTAATCTTTGTTTGTTCATTTCAACATCACTTGTGACATGGAATGAATGTTGCCAAGAAGAACAATGCTTTACTACGTTCCAAAAACAAATCCAGGTTTAAACATAACTTTAAATGAAAGGCTAAACATGTTGCTTCTGGTTCCACTGATACTTGCTCGCAGCCTATTAATAACTGATTCAGGAATAAGTCTGTCCTTCACTTGGTTCTGGCAGTAAGAGCTGTTTACATCAACTTGTGAAAAAGTACAATAAAAACATCAAGATTCAGTCTATACAGAAATGAATTTGCTTGTCCCTTTATCACTTTTAATTAAATGGAACTTACGGATACGGATTTATTACATACACGGCTTTAATTACATTGATGAGTCAATTTGTCTTGTTGCTCTTGGATGTAAATAAATAATTTTACACCTGTCAGGGCCAGCTCAGAGCAGTTGTCAGTCAGTGCATGTTCATGTGTTTTGGGGGGTTGGGGGCAGCTTTGACGAGAGGGTGGATGTGAGGGGGTGGAATGTGTCAGATACATTTTTTTTCAAAGTCTAGCCTGCTCTTGCTAGCCTCCCTAGGATTATCAACCCTAGCTTTATGCCAAAGGAAACATTTGTTTACAGCAATGCAAGTCCTGCAATATGGTTTGACCTGACACTGGCGCGTTGGCCTGACAGTTACAGCTTTGTCAGTGATTGATATTTCCTGCAAAACGTACAGATAAACCCAATGTGTAAATAATCTTCTAGACAGTAAACAGCATCCATTATTCTTATTCCTTCTACTTTTAATAAAGGACATTATCAAGTGACAGTAAATACCACATTGCATATTTGAGTGAAATGTATAGTAACAAACAGTACGACGATCATTTATCTAAATCAGGTTGGGATTACTGTTTATTATTTAAAGGGTGTGATAAGCTATGCACACAATCAAATGCCAACAGTCTTCAACATGTACAACAAGTATTACTCCATCTTTATGTCTAACAGACAGTTCTAATGGAGGCACTGTCTAAATCAGGGTTGACCAATTTCGGGGCCCGTCATATTGTTGGTCAACCCTTTGGCCCAACATGACATTTAAAAGCAAGAGGGGCGAATTAATTTCTGCCCCAACTGCTATCTATCAAGCTCGCTGCAGTCCATCTCCAACCACAGTTTAATATAGGCGCTTGCATTTTTCTGACATCAGCACGAGCCAGGCAGGTAAATGATAGAGCTAACGATAAGAGAACTGGCAGGAGGAATATTGTTTTTTAACAGAAATAAATTTGACAGGCAGTTTGTCTCATTTGCAGACAGAGTGGCTGTTTTCAAATAATAGCATATACATTGCAACTAGGAAACAAAACATTCCCTCATTTTTTTCAAAGTACAGCGGCTCTGTTGCAGCCGCCATCAGCACAGGAGAATGCAACGCGAGCAAGTTATCAGATATCGGCTCTGAAGGCGATGAGTGGATGAGCTTTTCCATGCGGGGACTTTGTGAAACACTGTCTGACTATAGCTGTTTGCAGGTGTCCTGATCAGGTGTGGGCTTTCTCTCAAATCAGCTTGACCCAGAACACCATTACAATGGAGGACATGGCTCAAGACATCCGTGAGCAAATCATGGATAAAGCAAGAGAGTTTTCTGCATTTTCAATCGCATGTGACCAGAGCACTGATATCTCTGATTCTGCACAGGTGTTGTTGTTTTGTTGTTGCATGGTGTCAGTGAGGATCTTGAAGTCTGGCAGGACCTAACCGGCCCTCAGACACTTTCAGGTCCAACTAAATGAGCAGTGAAGAAGATCCTGGAAGAGAAGAATTTGAAGTGGGACCACCTGGTTGGCATTACAACTAATGGTGCCCCGGGAAAAGGTGGGGAAGAAATCCGGCCTCACAAGTCTGTGAGTGTGCAAGGAAAGTGTTAAAATGCCATTGTGTATTCCTCAAAGAACAGCTGTGTGCCAAATCAATCGGGCTTAAGAATGTGATGCACCATGTTGTCTCCAGTGTCAACAATAGATTGCTCCGAGGCACTGTCACACCGTCAGTTCAAGGATCTGCTGGATGAAATGGATGCACAGCATGGTGAAGTGCTGCACCACCAGGAGGTGAGAGAGCCGTGGGAAAGTTCTCTGCCATTTGTTCGAGCTTCGTGATGAATTGAGGTTTTTTCAGGCAAGAAAGTAAAGTACCATTCGAGTGCCAATGGGTTAAGCAATGGATTTGGGACTTGGCTTTTTCTGGTGGTTGTCACAGAGCTGCTGAACGTTTTGGAATCTTCAGCTTCAAGGTAAGAACCAGGTAGTCCAGCTGCTTGATCACGTCAGAGCCTTGAAGCAAAAACGGCCATTGCTCAGCAGACATGTCTACTTTCACATTCAAATGATATGTGAATGAACGTAGACTAATTAATCATTATATATTATTGTGTATATTATTCATGGGGCCTTTGTGTTTTTGTTGACAAACCATTTAGTGATGGATATTTCACCCAAAAATGAAAATTCACTCATCTCTATATATCCACTCCACCCCTATGCTGATGGAGGGGCTGGTGAAGTGATTGAGTCCACAAAGCACTTTTGGAGTCTCAGGGGTAAACAGTGTTGGAGCCAAATCCAATACAATTGAAGTAAATGGTGACCACTTCTGCAAACATAAAAAAAAAAACCTATCACACCTCCATACTGCTTGTGTTGTGTCATGCAAGTGTCACAAGCTCTGACATCCAAATCTGACTCCAAACGAGGTCATTTACACCGTGTATTTAGCCAAAATGTCCTCTGTGATCCACGTGTGATCGCGGCGCTGGTGATAATGACGCCGTCTCCGAGTTGAATTTGGATGTGGAGTCAGTAATGGGATTTGGTGTTGTTTCAGTGTCCTCAGATGAACGGTGCTTTGGCTCTCGTTATTTCTTCTTGATCAAAAACCTCTATTTCAACCAGTAAAATCCTTGTTGGTGAGGTTGTTATGTCCCCATGGAAGAATACAAGTTTAACTGTCATTTTTAAAGCCAACAAGACCAAATATTAACTGGAGCATGAAGTATCTCTGCTTTCTTTTATCCTGCTAAAGCAAAGCCGAATGGGTATATGGCGTTTAATTTAATGGAACATTAAACACCGTTGTTGTGTTGCTTAGCCTGAACTCCATTACTGATTTAAGAATTGCATTACAGCTTGTAGTGGCTTGTAAAGTGACAAAAAGTCACATTTGAACATTGCACCATCTGAAGTTAATATCATGATGTAGCAGCTGTATTTCTTTTTCATTTGCATCGTCCTCTTGTAAGACCCTGATTATGCTCAGTAAAATAATACAGTCCACTGTTCAGTAGTTTAAATATGAGGCTGTTGTGGGAAGATGACTTATCAATGTTGTTTTAAGCACTGAGCTTCTCTCCTGAAACTCAGCGAAGACGAGATATGAAAGCGGAATACTTAAAGCGTCTGGCACAGTCCCTCATTTACTTCAACACATTTGAAACACACTTAAATTTACATTTAGATTTTTTGCTGTTTGCCGAACGCAGACTGCTGGAGTCCCTTCTGTCTCCCAGTGGGATTCTTCTGATGTTTCTCCCCAGTTCTCGTGTGTGTGCATGTGTGCAGGGACTTGTGAATTCACTGTAGACACAGCACTGAGCGGGGCTGTTTATTTTCAGTAATTAGATGTAGCCTTGTAGCAGCTTCACACATGTGCATCAAGCACCACATATATCCCCTTACCTACACAAACAGTTATTATTCCATGTTACCTCATTTGTTTTTGTTTTGCCCTGACATAAAATGTCTTGGAAAATGAATGTTTGTGATGAAGATAGGAAGTTGTATAGCATATGGCTGAGTTGTCCGCCTTGTGTTTGTAGAAATACTGTTTCTGCTGCATTTGGGATTTTTTTTCTCCCGATGACTTCAGAATGTCAGATTTTGTGGTATTTGTCGAAATGTGTCCCACTGCTTCCCCTGGCATTCAAACTTTATCTATGTCAACTGAAGCTCGGTGAGATACAGACTGTACAAATAATAAGTAATACAAAAAGCTGCTGCTGCTGCTGTCTGCATCACTCTATGCTTGAAGTGGTAGAAAAAAATTATCTACCTAAAAATTCATTATGGGTCAAAAATATGTGAGCGACTAAATTTAACTAAAACTTTAATGAGTTTGTTTTGTTTTTAGGGCTTGATGGTGCTCTTCACATTTGTAATTAGGTATGGGTATGAAACCCCCGCTGGTGTGTGACAGAGAACATCCTCTGTTAAGAGTCGTGTGACTTGAATGGAGGGAAGTGTATTTTGGCAGGTCACTCAGATTTATAGCTACTTCTCTGCAGCTGTGCCTCTCACTTTAGATCAGACATTTGTCTCCTTTCAGGCCCCAAATCACTGTTTCTCTCCTCCACATAACCAACTAGGAGGAACAAAAACAAATAGACCAGAATATCTTCAGAGCGTGTCAGAGACAGCAGACATCATGCCCGATGCAAGCTTGAGTCATCTCGCACAGCAGCGACTGCATGGATGCACCCATGATCATAGTGCTTCTGCTGTGCCCCATAATGCATCTGTCTTTGGAGCCACTGCCGCGTCCTCGGCAACTCCTTTTGGTCTTTGATGTGAAAATGGTTTACGATATAAATTTACCTGCTGTCCCAGTTTTGCAGGAGTTGTTAACAGCTGCTTAAAGCTCTCGCCAAAGCTGTTTTTATTGATGTAGGCCCAGGTGCATGCTAGTCATTGGGTGGAAGGGAGTTGTTTTATGTGCAGTAAGAGCTGAAAGAGCGGGTTCCTCACAGTCTGACGGTCCCTACAACTGCAACCTGGTCACGGTCTGGAAATCAGTTTTACAAATACAACCAAAGGTATTAAAGTAAAGTCCGTAGCTGCTCCAGAGGACAGTGAGGTCATGCAGTCAAATTCTATGAAGGGTTAATAGATATCTAAGGTGGAGGAGTCATTCTTCAATTATACATTCAATCATATTTTGATTGTAGCCTGACTTTTCATCTAGCTCCACTTATCATTGTGTCTAAATTAAAATTCATCATTAAGCAAATACTTCTAATCAGCCTGAGCTAAATGTGTTAAGTGATAGTTACCAGGTTAATAAGCCAATTTAATGTAGTAAACATCAGCATGTTAGATTTTGCTCTGATATATTAATCTCAAAGAAATACTGTGCTTAAATACATTTTTTTTTTACATCTGCTAGTGTATGAAAAAAAGTTGTGAATTTATTGTCTTGAGAGTCTTAGAATTATCATACTTAATATTATTATATTAAGTATTGCAGGATTCTCCCCCCACAATTACATTAAAAGCAGTTTAGAGATTATTTGGACCATAATGTACTCAAATGCATCACATCCTAATAGCTGTTACTTAAATAGTAAACTAAAACATTCTAAATTAAATCAAACTCACAGACATCAGTTCCCTATATGTGTCGGATTGTTTCGTCAAGATCCACAAATGATTACTTGGGAAATCAGTCCTGTCGAAATGTTAAAGACAGTGGAAAAATAAGAATAAAAAATTCCCTGCATCTGCACCCTGATCCAGATCTGCACCGAAATGTAAAGGGTTCTTCTTCGGGTCATCATGTCCAACCCTCCACAAAACCTAATGGAAATTGGTTGTATAGTTTTTGCGTAATCTTGCCAACTAACAAACAAATATAAATCGACAAGCTAAATGACTGGGGTGAACACATAGCCGGCTTGGCCATTATAATTACAAACACTTATCTGTTTGGAGTTCAGTTGATCTGCAGAGAGCTTTGTAGTCATGACCTCAGTACATTTAAAACCCTTGTTCATCCTGGCCCTGATTTAATATGTATGATCCCTATGTTTGTTTAAACTTGAATTTAACTCACCTCTTAAAACTAAAGTCTTTTGAATTGGGTGCTTACCAGCACAGGAAGTGATTAGAGGAAATGAGTGCTGGACTAATGCGATGCAGACTGTTTTATTGACTGGAAGAGACCATCACTTACCACTGCTGCTGTACACTCCAGAGTATGAGAGGAGTGATTCTGTTTTTTTCCCTCCACCACTATGACCAACACTCGGCCTCTGCTCGCTTTGGTTTCACCCGCTCTGCACCCGTGGCTGGTTTCATAGAGCTCACTGCTTATTTATTTATGTATCGCTACTATGCCCATCTCCTACAGTGCAGGATACGGTTTAGGAGCCAAACTACCTCTACCAAGGCTAAAAGGAGAACTTATTTATTTTATTTTTTTGGACCAGATGCTTATCAGTGATAAGACGGAGTGATTCAAATCAAGTTTATCGCTCATTGTCTTCTATTTCCCTAAAAATGTTCACCGGTGTGTCAGTGGGTGCATGTTAAATTATTATTAGGTGCACGGGACAGGATGCCATCGAAGAGATCTCATTGGAATTCATGTCTGATGTGTTGGTTTGTTTATAAGTCCGCCCCTCAGGCTGTTGCTACTTTGCTGACGGCGATGCATTAGAGATCACAGAGGGCAGACATCAGATATTTTTTGATGTATACCTCAACCCTAGTTTCTTGACAAGAGAGAAAAAACAAAATTACCTAACAATGTTATTAATCAAAGCCCGGAGTTTAAGAGGTCCTCCAAATTGTCATTGTTTGATGCTGATTAAACAGACTGTGGGGACAAGTTCCCTGTGAGGCCGCTCAGTCACCTCTCTAGACGCCAAATTAAATAATAATGACTGACTGCAAACTTGACTGAAAGCATTAATCATATAGTGCTTGAACGTGAAACCAGTGATTACTGGCTTAAAACTCCCACATTTGAGGACAAAAACAAAATCTGCATTTAGTCATGAATGGATAAATTAATTAAATACCCTTTGCTGTGTCCTCTCCTGGCTTCTTGACAAAAACACATTGCTTGATTATTATGGTAGAAATACAGTGATGTCCAAAATACTTACACCACAGTCCTCAACTTTTGGACCCAAATGTGTGTTTGCATCAATGTTCATCGATCCATCTATCATCTGCACTGCTTGTCCTTGAAAGGGTCGCGTGGGGAGCTGCAGGCAATCCCAGCGGACACTGGGAGAGAGGTGGGGTGCACCCTTGGCAGGTCGCCAGTGTTTTGTTTTGTAGATCAAATATATAGAGAGAAACAACCATTCACCCTCGCAATCACAAGTCAATTTAGAGTCTCAAGTTATTTGCATGGCTTTCGACTGTGGTGGGGAGGCCAGAGTGCCCCGAGAAAACCCATGCAGACACGGGACAACATCCAGACAGAAAGACCCCTGAAAAACTGGAATTCAAACAGGGAACCTTGGTTCTGTGAGGCCATTGTGGATCACTGCACTACCATGCTGCCCATTCATGAATGAATTATGATTTATTTTTACATCAAGCTTGATAGCAGCTGAGCAAAATTGATATCTTCAACAACCAGAGCTCAGTCACTTGCATGTTTGTCTGGTTACATGATCACTTGGCTGTAATTGTATTCTGCAGTTTATTTCATTTAGCCTCCACAATGCAGCACATCTGTATCAACAGTTTGCAACAATATTGATTGAACAAATAACAATTTTTCCTCCGGCTTAAAATAATGTGGTATCATATACATCATCATTTAGTTTTGTTGAATGCAAGCATTTTTTGTGATGTTTGATGAAGTCAAATGAATCTCATTTAAAAAACGGCCTGGTGTGGAAATCATACTGATGGAGAGATGGTGGTCCTGCACAAAAACACACAGTGTAATTGCTCCATGTTTTTATGTAATTTAGTGATCAATCAAGTCTGAATGTGAAATTTGGAAACTTACAATATTTGAAATCAGTTTCAAGAGGTTACAAATTTAGCAGTCCTTTTCAGCTTGGTCTTGATAATGATGTCATTGTTTCCTTTACTACAATACCAGTGAAGCCCCTCCAACAGGCGCAGAAATGGCTGCAAATCAGGGTCCGCCATTATGATTGTATCCCTCTGCTGCAAAGTAGCACCAAACACATTATTCACCATCTTACATTATTTCTAAAAACAATATTGCCTTTTTACAGAGCTTATACAAAACCTGATATAAGAAGAAAACAACACATTTGTTTGGTTGTGATGTCCCCCTGAAAGCTCCCTGTTTGGTTAAAGTGATGTTCTTTACTCAGAGCGGTGCTGCATGCCCTGTGCAAACACTAACTCTTTTACATTGTAATATCGCATTTCATGTAAACTATGCGATCACGTCATATATTTCAAATGAGCTTGACCTTTGGATCCAAAAGTTTCTCATCAGTAAGTAATATTTCCTCCAAGTTTGGTAAAAATGCATTAAACACACGCACGCACACACACACACACACACACACACGTGTCGTCTCGCCATGACTTCAGAGGACATTTTATCAACACAGATTTTCTGGAGACTCACTCGAACCCGGAACTGTAGTGCAACTTGCTGAGACAGAACCTCTTAACTTTAACCTAACCTTCAAAAACGTCTTCACCTCAATATTAAAGGATGATGTTATGGGGACTTATTTTTGTCCCCCTAAGGAAAACAAGTTGCCATGAGGTGACTGTGTAAACAGATTAAGGTCCCCGCAACATGAGTATAGCCTGGACCACACACAGGTATGAAAACATTACCCTGGCTATATTAACTCAGGGTAAATATAACAAAACAGTATTTTACAGTAAACTAATTGGTTTATTGAAACTGCATTGAAGTTCAGTTCCAAATCAATAAGTTCAATTTCAAAACATGATATTCAGAAAATAAATAAATAAACAAAATCATGAATTTCAAATTCAGTTTACGCATGCAGTTGTTCAAGCTGAGCAATTACAATTTTAATATAAATGATTGAATTCAGTTTCTGGTGACACATTTCTGCCCGTAGCAATGTCGCAATAACAATATGCAAATTAACATTATATAGAGTATGACCTCATGCCTTTTTCCTTCTTAAATTACATCTCCCCACACAGACAAAGATGTTAAAAGTCACCATCGGCTTCCGCTCTGCATATGTAGTCGTAACTTCACCATAAGCTGAGTGCTTCAAGTGCCCGATGAGGAGCATTATGGCTGTAAAAACTGGAGATGTGTCTCTGTGCCCGTAGCATTCCAGCCTTCCAGTCGAAATATTGAAACGCAAAC